>NC_079193.1:148201808-148530558 GCF_029499605.1 Hyla sarda
GGAGAAGGTCTCTGACAGTTTAGAGAAATCTGAAAACATTTACTAATGTTCTAACATAAAACGTGGGGAATAGGACCTCTGGAATACTAACAGCTGAAAGCAGTTGTAAAAAGCAGCAAAACCATGAGAAAAGCGCCAAATTAGCAAAATATCATGAAAAAGTTACATAGAGGAAATACATTTCCAAAATAAAAACACAACTTTTTGTAAAGCCCCTTATAGTGTTATTGATCCTTCAGTGAATTGTGTAAAAAAAAAAAAAAAATACATAAAAAAAGTGCCATTAATTGCAGTATTGAGGTTTTTTGTTCAATCATAGCCCACAAATTATTATTTTTTCTCCATCGCAGTACAAAAAGGTCAATTGGTCCTGCAAAAAAAATAAATAAATAAAAAAAAAAAAAAAGCTAGCCCTCATTACTCATTAAAAAAAAAAAATGCTGACAGGGGAAGTTATTGAAAGGAACGTGTCTATTGTTTAAATCAACTTTTTATTTTAAAAAAGATTCTTTAAGAATTATTGAGGATATTTTTTCTAAATATCCTGAAATCCTGCAATATTCATTTTCACCACTAAGCTTAAAAATAAACTGATCTGTACAGATCACTTTCCAGCAGGATTACACTGAAAGGTGATACCACAAGAGATAAAGCATCTACCACCATTTACAAGAACTGATGCTAAGATAATATACTCCACTCCTTTTGGTATGAGCTCTGCACAGAGCATGCACAGAAAATTATCCCATTCATAGGAATAGGGTCTGGGACAGTTTATTGTGAATGAGGCTTGCCAAAAAAGCATCTCTCTAAATCCAAGGCAATATGGCTGCCCCATAATTAACAAAAAAATATTATAAAAAAATAAAAAAATAGATAGAGATAGATAGAGCAAGAGAGGTTGTGCATGTAGTTATTTTTTTTAAGTAGTATAATAAAATAAAACCTACATAAATTTATCCTACAAGATAAATATAACGTGTCATTTTTACCGAAAAGTGCACTGCGTAGAAATGGAAGCCACTAAAAATTACAAAATGGCGTTTTTTTTCTTCTTCAATTTTGTCCCACAAACAATTTTTACTGGTTTTGCAATCGATTTTGTGGTGAAATGACTGTCATTACAAAGTAAAATTGGTAGCATATAAAACAAGCCCTCATATAGGTCTGTTGGTGGAAAACAGAAAGCGTTATGTTTTTTTGAAGGTGACGAGAAAAAAAAAAAAAAAAGTGCAAAAACGGAAAAAACACAGAGTCCTGAAAGGGTTAGTAGGATTGATTTAAAAGCAAAACATTGTACTGAGGAAGCTGTTCTTAACTTTAGGCAATATTTTGTATTCTGCATATATTTGATGTACAGGATTTGAAGCTACAGATTTTAATGTTAACTGATTGAATACACCATCAAATCTTCAGCATCAAATCCGGTGAATCAAATATGCTCAGGATACTGTACAGTGGGGATCAAAAGTTTGGGCACCCCAGGTAAAAGTTTGTATTAATGTGCATAAAGAAGCCAAGGAAAGATGGAAAAATCTCCAAAATGCATCAAATTGCAGATTAGACATTCTTATAATATGTCAACAAAAGTTAGATTTTATTTCCATTATTTACACTTTCAAAATAACAGAAAACAAAAAAATGGCGTCCTGCAGAATTTATAGCATGCACTGCCCCCTTTGCAAAGCTGAGACCTGCCAGTGTCATGAATTGCCCTCACTCATCATCTGGGAAGACTCAATCTCAAAGGTTTTAAATGCCCAGACTCATCTGACCTTGCCCACACAATCAGCACCATGGGTTCTTCTAAGCAGTTGTCTAGAAATCTGAAACTAAAAATAGTTGACGCTCACAAAGCTGGAGAAGGCTATAAGAAGATAGCAAAACGTTTTCAGATGTCAATATCCTCTGTTCGGAATGTAATTAAGAAATGGCAGTCATCAGGAACAGAGGAAGTTAAAGCAAGATCTGGAAGACCAAGAAAAACATCAGACAGAACAGCTTGCAGGATTGTGAGAAAAACAATTCAAAACCCACGTTTGACTGCACAATCCCTCCAGAAAGATCTGGCAGACACTGGAGTTGTGGTACACTATTCCACTATAAAGAGATACTTGTACAAATATGGTCTTCATGGAAGAGTCATCAGAAGAAAACCTCTTCTACGTCCTCACCACAAAAATCAGCGTTTGAACTTTGCAAATGAACATATAGACAAGCCTGATGCATTCTGGAAACAAGTTCTGTGGACCGATGAGGTTAAAATTTAACTTTTTGGCCGGAATGAGCAAAGGTACGTTTGGAGAAGAAGGGGAACAGGATTTAATGAAAATAACTTCTGGCCAACTGTTAAGCATGGGGGTGGATCAATCATGCTTAGGGGTTGTATTGCAGCCAGTGGCACAGGGAACACCTCACGAGTAGAGGGAAAAATGGATTCAATAAAATTTCAGCTAATTTTGTATGCTAATTTGATGCCATCTGTGAAAAAGCTGAAGTTAAAGGGGTTATCCAGGAAAAAACTTTTTTTTTATATATCAACTGGCTCCAGAAAGTTAAACAGATTTGTATATTACTTCTATTAAAAATCTTAATCCTTTCAGTACTTATGAGCTTCTGAAGTTAAGGTGATTCTTTTCTGTCTAAGTGCTCTCTGATGACACGTGTCTCGGGAACCGCCCAATTTAGAAGAGCTTTGCTATGGGGATTTGCTTCTAAACTCGGCGGTTCCTGAGACAGGTATCATCAGAGAGGACTTGGACAGAAAAGAACAACCTTAACTTCAGAAGCTCATAAGTACTGAAAGGATTAAGATTTTATAATAGAAGTATTTTACAAATCTAATTTACAAATCTGTTTAACTTTCTGGAGCCAGTTGATATATAAAAAAAAAAGTTTTTCCTGGATAATCCCTTTAAAGAGAGGATGGCTTCTACAAATTGATAATGATCCTAAACACACCTCGAAATCCACGGGGGATTACATCAAGAGGCGTAAACTGAAGGTTTTGCCATGGCCTTCACAATCTCCTGACCTCAACATAATTGAAAATCTATGGATAGACCTTAAAAGAGCAGTGCGTGACAGACAGCCCAGAGATCTCAAAGAACTGGAAGACTTTTGTAAGGAAGAAAGGGCAAAGATACCTCAAACAAGAATTGAAAGACTCTTGGCTGGCTACAAAAAGTGTTTACAAGCTGGGATACTTGCCAAGATATTAACTCTGCAGGGTGCCCAAACTTTTGCAGATATCATTTTTTTGTTTTCTGTTATTTTGAAAGTTGACATATTATGAGAATGTCTTATCTGTAATTTTATGCCTTTTGGAGATTTTTCCATCTTTCCTTTGCTTCTTTATGCACATTAATACAAATTTTTACCTGGGGTGCCCAAACCTTTGATCCCCACTGTATGTGTGAATAGACGCCAAATTTCTTCAAAAAACAGCTCCACCTGCCCTCTGGTTGTGTCTGGTAATAACTTGAGGGGTATAAAACTGGACAAGTTTCTTGACAATACTATGCTGAACAGAGATATGCAAGTATTAGTATTGATAGCCATCTACAAAAAATACATTTAAATACTTGCCATTACCTTATCTAAATGAAATTTGTTGCTTCCAATTGAAGACAGAGAAAGCTTGTGAGTCCCAACCAGAACAAAGTTACTGGTGCGGACCGCATTAGGGCCTCCTGGGCTAGCCAAGGCTGTGAGGAGGAAACATTAAAAGTTATTAATTCACAAAAACATATTGTATAGGTTTCTATTTATCAGTATCTCCTTTAAAAACATATAGTAACAAGATTCTTAGTAGTTGCTTACCTGGTGTATGAATATTGCTCTTCTACAAAAAAAAGAAAAAAACATTTTTTAAATATAAAGTCATAGTTTATTTAGAATCACTATTACATAAATTCTTACATACTAAATGTAATGCTGTCACCAGTTAATTCTGCTTTATTCACCGCTTAGACACAGTGGAAAACAAGTAATTCTACTTAAAATACTACTTGAAATGAAGTGATGCACTCTTTTGTATCAGGTAGATCAGGATCTAAACTGCAGCATTTTTCTCTGTTAAAGGGGTATTCCGGCCAAAGACATTTTATCCCCTATCCAAAGGATAGAGGATAAGATGTCTGACCACGAGGGTGGGGGACAATCTGACATCTATGTGGGACTCTAGCTCCAGTTTCAGAAACCTCTGTGTTTCCGGGACAGGAGATGTGATGCCACGCCCCCTCCATTGATGTATATGGAAGGGGGCATGACATGATGTCTTTGGCCGGAATACCCCTTTAATATGCTGGAGTTTGGCAGCCCCGGAAGGGACCATCAGTTATTTTGTAACTTAGTAACACATTTGTCATACCAAGATTTACATGGAAGCATTAACTCAAATGCAACAACAGTACATGTTATAGTGAACTGTCTCAGTTGTGCAACTACCACAGCCAAGCAACTCAAATGATCTTGCCGAAAAAGCAATACTAACACTATCCTAATAGAAAATAAAGAGTACAGAGTATAGTGTTCAGCAAATCTCCATCTTGCTGATACAATCTGCACAATTCCTTCATATAGCTGGTTGTAGTGCTGCTTCAGACATGGATCTAAATGCACGCAGCTCCTGGCAGATATTGGCTCAAGGCAGCTGTCATTTGCTATTAGCCTCCTGACTTTTCCCCCCCCCCTAGTGGCAGCGCCTCCTAGTGGCAAGAGCATATACCATATGTAAGGTGTCAATTAAGACACCAATTAGGAGCGACAGAGAAAGCACAGTGTTAATAGAAAGTAGATACTAGTAGAAAGTAGGAACAAGCCAATCTGTCTTATAGAGGGAGAAAAGCACCAATTGTTTGCAGTGGGTGGAGGAGAAATAAGGAAAGAAACTGCAGAAGGGTGAAATCAGACTCTTTAGGCACCATCATGTAAAGAGGGAAGAATTCAGGCCAAAATCTTTAGAGGGGGAAAGGAAATGTACTGCAGAAGAGATTTTACAGTCTAAATTAGAGGGATAAAGTGGTACAGACATAGAGCTGTGCAGATACATCAGAGCTAGAGAAAGCAAAAGCACCCAGCATGTATTTGTGGGAGACATGCCACAGAGCAAAGTTTGGAAATTGACAGATTTAATGTGCATATCAGGGGTCTGAAAAGTTAATGAATATTGCAGACTGAAAATTGTGTTTCTTGTCAAACGTGTCCATAATCTGTAATGTAATGTTATATGGTCTAGACATGAGACATTTCCAGCATCACTCATTTTAAGATTCTTAAGCATTTTTCCCACTATACATAATTTCTGACTTACTGTTATTGACGTCAAAAGCCTCTTTGGAGTAATTGCCTAAGATAACAAAAAAGACTGTCAAAGTTTGACCCATTTTACAGCATACAAAAAGAAAATCTTTATTTTATGTTAAAATGTCCCCGTCTTAGAAAAACTTTTGAAATGTCTGAGACAGTATGCTATGAAAGGTTCTCCAATATAAGAAGAAAAAAAAAAAAAAAAAACACCATCTTGTGCCTTTTCAATCACCATGTGAAAAATCCACGAGAATAATCTGTGCAGCCACCGCAGCTAGAGAGTACATTGTATTGTGTGCAGCACTCCATAAACGCTTCAGATTAATTGTATTGCTTTAGTTGTTCCTCACACATTTCCTATATTCATTCTGGTCCCCAGTGTGCAGTATATTGTGCAGATCTTCTTCCATATATTTTTGTTTTTTCTTAGTTTGTATATATGGCGCAAAGCAGGAAAGATCAAACATAAAATAAACCTGCAGGACACAAAGGCTCGGTGTATCTTACTAATTCTAGGATTTCTGGAAAAGGAAACTGTCAGCTGCTGTTCACACTCTGGCGTGTCAACGAGGCTATGCTGAGGCTCCTCCCTCCTCCACCCCTGCCTGCATTGACTTATTGATGTGCACAGCTCAGTGCTGGAAGAACTATGGCAATCAATCAAGGTAGGGAGGGGTGGGGGAGGGAGGCTTAGCACTGCCTCTTTGACACTAGCTGTGTGTGATCTGCAGTTATACCTTTATTTTCTCATCAGTATAGCAACATAAGGGCTTGTTTTGAGGGAAAAGTTGTACTTTTTAATGGAACAATTTTTGGGCTTCATGTAACTTATTGATTAAATGTTTTGAAGCTGGTTGGGGGCTTTCTTTTCCAGAAAACTTTGTGTAATTTCATGTACATACAACATATTTTTACATTTTTTTGTGTGCCAGATTAGCAAAATAGTGCCATTTTTAAAGTGTCTAATTTTTCCTTTTCTTTAACAGTGCTCACAGTGTAAGATAAAGAATAAAATATACAGTGGTCCCTCAACATACGATGGCAATTCGTTCCAAACGAGCCATCGTTTGTCGAATCCATCGTATGTTGAGGGATTCGTGCAATGTAAAGTATAGGAAGCTGTACTCCCATGTCCCAGCCACTCGAGACGGTGTCCCCAGGCCTCCGCTGGGCTCTCCGCTGTCTTCTCCGGTCCTACGCTGTCTTCTACGGTCCTCTGCTGTCTTCCGCAAGGCCTTACTGGGCCTGCGTAGCGACGTCATTACGCCGCTGCGTACGCCATTCCTATTGGATGACGTGCGCAGCAGCGTATTGACGTCATCGGAGAGGGCCGAGAAGGCACCAGAAGACCAGCGCTGGACCCGGAGGGCACCCCGGAGCATCGTGGAGGGGTAAGTAATACTTACCGCACCACACGTTGAACATTAAAGCTGCTATCCGGCAGCAGCTTAAGCATTTGGCGCTGCCGGATAGCACTTAATGCGATGGCCCCGACATAAAAAAAGCATCGTATGTCGATTTCATCATATGTTGGGATGTTGGGGCCATCGTAGGTCGGGGGGGGGGGGGGGGGTCACTGTATTTTATAGTTCGGGTTGTTATGGGCAAGGCAATATAAAAAATATATAGGTTTTTTAAATTATTTTATATTTGCACTAAAAAGTATTTTATATGGGGAATTTATGCATCTTTGTTCTGCTGACAGGCAATCTATACAGCCATGCCTCTGGCACAGCTGTAAAGAGGATTATCCATGGCGGTCCTAGGGTCTTTCAGAAAGACCCCAGCTGCCATAAGACCGGACTACACCCAGCGACCTCATCGCTGGACTGCAGATCCGGTAGGAGACACTGAGTCCTGTTACATGCAGTTGGTCAATTTTGAACCCTAGCATGTAATGGGTTAACCGCTTGGAACTGAGGTTTCTTTGCTCTTGGCAGTCTGCTGTTCTGACTGCCAGGCTCCCGCAATCCCAGCACAGGGGTCCTATACAGAGTGGTCAGGCTGCTGTTTAAAGACGGCAGCCTGATTTAAAGCCCATTAGTGACCATTTAAAAATGTAAGGGGTTAGAAATTACACGTTCTCTCTTTCATGGTCAAACCAGAATGTTTTTATACATGGGTGTGCATATTAAATTCTTGTCAATAAAGCATAAACAATGTAACTCAAATCATTAATCGTACTCTAGAATGCACATTTGTCAAATTCACAGCAATAGTATTCACTCCCCAGTGGGTATGCAGAAAACAGAACTATCACTCATTGTCGGGGAATAGTCACAAATAAGGACTAATAGTAAAAGACCAAAGTTTTTATAGGTGTTATGGCCTTGCACTAACTTCAAAGGAGAGGATAGATGTATCACCTTTACACATGAAAAAATTAATTCTGGTTAACTGTGTTAGTACAAATGAGTGTTGGTACAAATGTCAAATTTTTAGACATCCTCCTGTGCAATATAGAGTACTGCCACACAAACAAAGCAAGCTGTAAAAAGCCTGCAAAACACATACAGAATCATACCAAAGACATAAGAAGTTTTTGCACTAGGCGATAAGCAGAAACATGCCGAGTTCTGGGCAGAACCTGAACAAAGAAGTTTAATTCTAAATTATTTCAGTGTGTTATACATCAAATGCTATACATTTTACAAAAGTATTCACATTAGGGTGTTCCAGATACACATAAAAGGAGATTTTTTTTAAACGTGCCGTAAAATCTCTTTCTCGAGGATCCATTGGGGGACACAGACCTTGGGTATATGCTGCTTTCTCTAGGAGGCTTGACACTATGGTAACCAAAAAGTCAGCTCCTCCCAGCAGGATATACCACTCCAGGCCACTGAGCAATTCAGTTTTAGTCCCAGAGCAATAGGAGGAGACCAACAGGTCAAAGGAAAAAAAAAAAAACACGAACTGTCCGAGAACCAGAAGAAAAAAATAACTGAACACACCCTCGGACAGATAACCGATTAGGAACCCCAGAAAAGGGCGGGAGCTGTGTCCCCCAATGGATCCTTCGAGAAAGAGATTTTACGGTAAGTATAAAAAATCTCCTTTTCTCTATCGGCTCCATTGGGGGACACAGACCTTGGGACGTACCAAAGCCGTCCCTTGGGTGGGCAGAGAAAAAAGGTCAGGCAGTCGGCTGTACCACCGCCGCCTGCAACACTTTACGGCCCAGACTAGCATCAGCCGATGCGAAAGTATGAACCTGGTAGAATGTTGAAAAAGTGTGCAAAGACGACCAGGTGGCCGCTTTACAGATCTGCGAGGCCGAGACCTTGTTTCGGAGAGCCCAGGATGCTCCCACAGAGCGGGTGGAATGAACCAAAACCCTGAAGGGTGGGATCTTCCCCTTGCAGTGGTAAGCTTCCAAAATAGCACATCGGATCCACCGAGAAATGGTGGCCTTGGAAGCAGGCTGTCCCTTTCGACGACCTTCCGTAAGGACGAAAAAAAGAATCGCACTGACGAAAGGAAGAGGTGACAGAAAGATAAGTCCGAACAGCCCGTACCACATCCAATTTGTGGAGCAAGCTCTCCCTGGGATGAGAAGGAGCGGGACAAAAAGAATGGAAGGACGATATCCTCGTTGAGATGAAAAGCCGAAACGACCTTAGGTAAGAAGGACGGATCTGGTCGGAAAACAACCTTGTCCTGATGAATCAGGAAAGGAGAACAGCAGAAGAGAGCTGCCAGTTCAGAAACTCTCCTAATGGAAGTAATAGCTATAAGAAAAGCCACCTTCCAGGATAGGAGGAGAAGGGGAACCTCCCTAAGAGGGGACCCTGTGACAGTAGGTCTGGACAAAGTGGAAGACTGAACGGAAAGTCGTCCAGAAGCCAGACCACGTCGGCGTACCATGCCCTTCAGGGCCAGTCTGGAGCCACCAGAATGGCGGGAACTCCTTCCGCCTTGACCTTCCTCAGAACCCTGGGAAGGAGGGGGGAGAGGAGGGAACAGATAGGGCAGGACAAAGCCCGACCACGGAATTACTAGAGCATCCACTGCTAGAGCCTGGACTTTGACACAAACGTCGGAATTTTCCGGTGGTGTCAAGACGCGAAGAGATCCACGTCTGGGGTCCCCCTGAGGTCGCAGATCTGTGCTAACACCTCCAGAAGAAGGGACCACTCTCCGGGGTTGGCTGAGGAAGGCCGCTTCCCAGTTGAGCACTCCCGGAATGTGAATCGCCGAAATGGCCGGAACTTCTTGTTCCGCCCAGAGGAGGATCTTTGTCGCCTCGGACATGGCTGCTGAGCTGCGAGTGCCGCCCTGCCGATTGATGTACGCCATAGCCGTGTCGTTGTCCGACTGGACACGGGCAGGGTGGCCCTGAAGCAGGGACTCCCAATGCTTCAGACAATGATATATCACCCTCAGTTCCAGGATGTTTATGGACAGAAGGGCTTCTTGGGAGGCCAGAGGCCTTGAACCGTCTGATCCCTGAAAACACCCCCCCAGCCCAACAGGCTGGCATCTGTCGTGACCACCTGCCAGTGGAGGGGAGGGAACGAACGTCCCTGAAGAAGAAGGGGGGAGCAGAGCCACCAGTGCAGAGACCGACGGGTCCGAAGAGGGAGAACAATCTTGCGATCGAGAGAGAGACCTGTCCCACCGGGCAAGAATCGCCAGCTGAAGAGGACGGTAATGAAACTGGGCAAAGGGTACGGCCTCCATGGCTGCCACCATCCGACCCAGGACGTCCATGCAAGTACGGATGATGACCGGGGATGGTATCCGGAGGGAGTAGACTCCTGACAAGAGGGCCAGACGTTTGTCCGGCGGGAGGAGAATCCGAGCAGAGGCCGAGTCGAACTGAAGCCCCAAGAAGACCAGAGACAGGGTGGGGGAGAGAGCTGACTTGTCTCGGTTGACCATCCACCCGAAGCGACATAAGGTCTGAAGAGTGAGGCTCACATTCTCCAGAGCCTCGGCTCTGGTGGAGGTCTTGATGAGGAGGTTGTCCAAGTAGGGTATCACTGATACCCCTCTTGACCGTAACAGAGCTATCACGGGCGCCAGAATCTTGGTAAAGACTCGTGGCGCAGTGGCCAGACCGAAGGGGAGAGCCACAAATTGATAATGACCTTCCGTAACCGCAAAGCGGAGGTACCGCTGGTGTCCGGGAAAAATTGGAACGTGGAGGTAGGCATCCTTGATGTCCACCGAGGAAAGAAACTCCCCTTGATCCATAGACGCCACGACCGAACGGAGAGATTCCATTCGGAAATGGCGGATATGAAGAGGTTGGTTGAGATGTTTGAGATCCAGGATTGGTCGCACAGAACCGTTTTTCTTGGGAACCACAAAAAGTTTGGAATAGAAACCCCGAAAGAGTTCCCTTGAAGGAACCGGGACAATGACATCCTGGATGAGAAGGGACTGAAGAGCCTCCCGAAATTCCCTCGCAAGCGACGGAGATCGGGGAGCACGGGAAAAAAAACGATCCCTCGGAAGGGAGGCAAATTCTATCCGGTATCCGTTGGACACCAAGTCCCTGACCCAGGAGTCCTGAATGTGCATGGTCCAAACGACTCGAAAGAGCAAGAGGCGACCTCCCAACCGAGAAAAAACTGCGGGTGGGGGCGTCCCTTCATGCAGAAGTGGGTATGCAGTTGCCCGGTTTGGCCGCAAAACGGTCGGATCGGCTGGTGTCCGACTTCCAAGAGGGACGCGCCTTGAAAAAGGCCTCTTGTCACGTGGAGGCGCCTGGCTGGACCCTTTAGAGGGGCCAGAAGTCCGAAAGGACCGAAAGGAAGAAGACTTTCTGCGAAAAGAAGTGCTAGACTTGTTTTGAGGTAATAAAGAGCTCTTGTCACCTGTCGCCTCAGACATAATCTCATCCAGGCGCTTGCCGAAAAGTCGGGAACCGGTAAAAGGAATCTCTGTGAGAGACTTCTTAGATGCAGCTTCCGCGTTCCATGTTTTAAGCCAAATGGAACGACGGAGGGCCACTAGATTACCGGTGGCAAAGGCAGCGCAGCAAGCTGAGTGCAAGGAAGCAGAACACAGAAAGTCTCCAGCTTTGGAACATTGGAGGGCCAGAGCAGACAGTTCTTCTGGGGGAGATCCCGAAAGAATGCCCTGACGGAGTTTGGAATACCAAACCGAAAGGGCCTTAGACACCCAGGTGGAGGTGAAGGCAGGAAGCAGGGAGGAGCCCGCTGCTTCAAAGGCATACTTCGCTAAAGAGGTTAAAGGTGTCTCTTATGGCCATAACCAATGAGTTCACCATGTCCACTGAGTCCGAATGGTCCTCAGAATCGGATGCCGAATCGGAAACCTCGTCCTCCAGTTCTCCAGGAGAGTGCGAACGAGTGGATGCGGCCCTAGAAGAGACTCCGACATGGTACGTGGCTCAGGGGAGCCAGAGCGGTGACCACGGGAATGTCCTCTGGAAGAGTGACGCGTGTGGCCTGAAGAAGCGGTCGGGCGAGACCTGCGAGAGGAACGCCCATGTCTACCAGAAGACTCGGGATGAGTCAGAGGAGACACCCCTATTACGCTTATGTGAAGCATAGGGAGAAGGGTGACGGGACCTTCTAGAGGGCCGTTGAACGGTAGACCTCTCCAAGGCAGTCACCACAGAATGGGAGACCTTTGCAAGTCAGATATAGACTGGGAGAGGGAGGAAACCCAGGCTGGAGGGGCGGCCGAACACACCGGGTCTGAAGGAGCACCTGGGTTAGAAATAGCAGGGGGGTCTGGGGGAGCAGTGGAGCAGGCAGAACAAGTGGGTTCAGCAGAACCTGGCATTTTTGCAGAGCAGTTTTTACAAGTGTAATGAGCTACTAATATACCAGAAATCTGTTTTGAGGGAGGGACAGTTCTGAGCACGGGCATAGCAAAACAATCAACAGTCTCACCCAAGTCTGTGTCCCTACACTCCGCACCGTGGCTGTGAGGAGAGAGAAAAGACGCCGGCCAATAGAAGGAAGAGGCCGGGTCAGAGGCAAGGGCACTGTGATTGGCCCTTGCACGGCCCCAAACGTGCGCACATGGCGGCTCAGTTCGCGCTGCTGAAGCGCTTATGCGGCCTGGTGGGCGGAGCTAACGTCCGCCGAAGAAATACAGTGGGACTTAGTAATGGCGCCCGCTATGAACCCCGAGCGCACATGCCGCCTGTAGTGAGCTCCTATGCGCCCGGGGAACGGAGCGGGCGAAGTGCCGTCGGCAGTCGCGGCTGCCGAAAGTGAAAGTAAAAAGGCGCACACTCCCGCAGAGAGAAGCCTGCGGAGCGTACATGTCACACACGTCACACGCAATAAAGTGCCCCTTACTGTAAAACACTGCCCCTTAGCTCCACTGCTCCCCCAATAATAAAAGGAGAACAAGCCCCCTGCAGGGAAGAATAAAGTATCCTACGGCCAGCCCCAGCTTCAGTAAGGATAGGTCCAGAAACAGGGGTCTCCAGCTGTTGAAAGACCTAGGGAGAGAAAAATACTCACCTGTGCTGAAGAACTTACCTAAAGAAGTCTTCAGTCATGGAGTCTTCAGTCAGCATTATCACCTGCAGCAAGCTAAGCGCATAGCGAGGCGAACAGGGAGGCAGGGGGACCCGGACCCATGAGGTACAACCCCAAGTGCTGACCGTTGGCCAGAGGGGGTTAACAGTACATCCAAGATGCCTGCCACCTCTCGCAATGGGGAAATCCGTGAACCGCAGTTCCTGAGTCCCCACCTGAAAAAAGAAAGAAAAAGGAATAAAGCACTAACACATTCCCTAAGTCTAAAAAAAAATAAAAATATGAGACCTGGTCTGGAGAACACCTCCTTAAGACACTAAGCTAAAACTGAATTGCTCAGTGGCCTGGAGGCAGGTATATCCTGCTGGGAGGAGCCGACTTTTTGGTTACCATAGTGTCAAGCCTCCTAGAGACAGCAGCATATACCCAAGGTCTGTGTCGCCCCAATGGAGCCAATAGAGAAATAATGTTTTATCGCTATTTTCAGTGAATAACCACCGTTGGGTTTACATGCAAAGGCAGCTAACCCATTTATAGCTAGTTCTGCTCCAAGCCGAGAAGTGGATACAACTGTATCTGGTCTACATAATGCTTTATAAACCCGACAGCCTGGACACAAGTCTAAAACATTGCATCAAGCTATCAGAAAGATTGGTGCAGCTACCTGCTGATTTATTTAGCTGGCAAAGCATTACCTAGGCTACATTCAGGTGAAGGCAGGACAAGGTACATGTAAGCCTTTGCTGGTAAACCCCTTCCTATATGCCCCAATATGTTATACTGAAGGCAAAGAGCAGTGTTTACTCAACAGTGGCTCTGCAGCTACATGTAAGTCATAGTCCTAGATGTTTGGCTCCAACAGCATACTGAAGTATGGCTATATACACCAAGTTCAATATGACATTCACAATACTGCAGAAGTACCATAACCTCTGAACAACGCAAAACTGGACAGCATAATACCAGTGTCAAACTTCCCACAAAAATATCTGCAGTTTCTTATCAATGTTTAATATATTTCCTCTTCACTTTTTCATTTAATGTGGTTCCTGACCATCATTCAAAGATTAATGTGGTTCACAAGGTACAAAAGGTTGGGCATCTTTGGCACAAAGGGTGGTTCTCCCATTTAGAACCTGCTTTTTTATTCTTAGGCGCAAACTGCTGTCCATGTTCGGCAGCTGCGGCCTAACCGAGTATGAAGAGAGCTCAGAAGCTTAGCTCACTTCATAGACTTTAGGTACAGGCTGCAATGATAATATTCTGCTATAAAGTGAGCTTCGCTTCACAATCGCACTGATATTGGTCACTTAACCCCCTAAATGGTGCGATCAGTAGAAATCATGGCATTTAAAAGGCTAAATGACAGGTGCCACACCTGTCAGTGGTCCGATGGTCGAATATGGCAGCTTTAAGTCTTTACTAGGCCTCTGTGCCTGCCTTAGTAGATATAATAAAGCCTGCCTCAGTCAGCCACTCCTTGCAAAGTCGTAATCTAACTGATCAATGCAATGCAAAAGCATGTCATTGATCAGCATAAGCAATGTAATGATTGCTTAGAAAAAGGAAATATAAAAGGCCCATCCTCTAATACAAATCACCCTTTTACATTTTTCTAATAAAGAATGTTAAAAAGTGAAAAAAAAATGGGCAACGTTTTTTTTTTTTTTTTTATAGTAATATAAAGCTAAAAAGATAAGCCCACAACATTAGCATTTTCAATTTCATCCACAAATATATATTTTTTGCTTTGCATTATATTTAATGGTTAAATGAAAAGTGTCATTACAAAAGTACAACTGGTCCCATAAAAAAAGCTTATAACTGTAGAAGTAAGTCTGACCTGAATTAATGCATTTAGAAATCATAGAACGTTACCTTCGTTTTCATAGCCTTTTTCTTCTTATCTGATGTGGGAACTTCTTTTCTTTGGGCCTAAAATATACAGAATTAGAAAGGGTTAGCTTGTAAAGGACAGAAATTTAAATATACAGTATGCTGCTTTGACAAATCTAAAATTTTTAATCTGCTAACTTACCAAGCTGTAGACATCTATGTAGACATGGAAGTCATTGGAGACATCTTCACTGAAAAATCAATTATTTAATTATTAAGACAGTGAAATGGTATTCTGGACATAAAGATTACCAAAAGTATCTTCTGCTATAAGGGAGGCTTCACAACCCTCCCTATATAAACTTTTATGTAGAAAAGTAATAAGCACTTACAGAGTAAATATAGTTGGGTAGGCCAAAGCATCTCCTTTCATTGAACTGGAAATACTTGCAAGAGGAGTAGCCACCATGTTTTCTGCACCGGATCTGAGAATTATGAAGAAATAGTAGTTTGCTGACTCTGAAAGACAAAAGTTACAACTTAATATATTCTGAAGGGCCTGTCAGTGCTATTTATTTTTTTTTTTTAAAGTCAACTTGTCCCCTCTCCTAAGTTCTAGTAAATCCATACATTTGCCATATAATGGCAATGCTCAAACATCGCCTGATAATTGAGTATTAATATTCCCCTTTCTGAATAAGGTTCATTGCCATAAATTAAGATGCAGAGAGAAATCTATTGAAGCAGGAACAGTAAAACAGATGTCAATCTACTCGCACATTTCCATGAGGAATAACAGGAACAATGCAGAGTTATGAGAAAAAAAAGATAAGCTTGAATTGTTTTATCAGTAGGAATACGAGTATTTTCTAAACCAGGCATCAAAGAGCATACCCATTAGATTATTATCGGCAGACCCTCAATAATTTTGACAGTAACTGTAAGTAACCCTCAATTTTAAAGTGTACCCATTGTTTTAGGTAACTTTTTAGGATAAGCTGTCCTGTGTGCTTATGTGGAGCAACACTATTTCTTCCCATTATATAACTTGCAAGTTATTTAAACAGATATTGCTATATGAGCAAGAAACATTTTTCTCTAAAAATATATTTCTCGGTCGCTCTTCATTGGGGGACACCTTACTGATGGGTATATGCTCTTGCCACTAGGAGGAGCTGACACTAGGAAGAAAAAGATTCGGCTCCTCCTTGTCAGGATATACCCGCCCACTGGAAGTGAGGTAATCATTTCTAGCTAGTGTCAGCAGGAGGCAAGACACCTATCTGGGAGCTCCCCAGACCTGGTCCTTTTTTTTTTTCTAGTAAGGGCTGTTTAGTTAGCTTCTTTACTCCCCTTTGTTTCCTTTTTTCAGGTGGGGGTTCAGGAGCATGGAGCTAACTGTTCCCCCTATATGCAGCTAAGGGGCACGGGACATAAAAGTATGCACCGATAACCCCTTCCCGCCAACGGCCAGCACCAGGGGTTGCACCTATTTTCCCTGCTCATCCCGCTTTTGCAGCCTGACGTGATGCAGGTGACTAAATGCAGGTCATGCCAGGGATTTCATGATTCCTTGGAAGTATACCGGGTTTACAATCAGGACTGTTTATCCTCTACCACCGGTTGTCATGACATGTTTGCCATGTCCGTAGGTGTTCTTGATGTGTACATACATTATTCCCTCCTCCACAGGCTGCCACATCCGCAGCTGCTGTCCCGGATCACCACGTCCAGTGCGAGGTCTCCGGTGTCTCTGCATGGCCATGGATTGCATCTGCTCTCATTGGGCAGGACAGTAGTCTCGCCTATCACTCATCTCACAACTGCCGCATCCGCGACTGGATTTCGGTACCCCACTATTATTGTGACGCGACCGCTGGAGTGCACCGTTGTCTACATGGACCCATACCAGTAAGCCAGACAGTGGTCTTCATGGTTTTCTCTGCCGCTTCTCCAAGGGCTGAAGTATCTGCGGCTGCAGCTTCCGGTACCCCACTACTAGTGCGAGGTGACCGCTGGAGTGCACCATTGTCCGCATGGACCCATACCTGTAAGCCAGACAGTGGTCTGCATGGTTTTCTCTGCCGCCCGTCACTTCTCCAAGGGCTGAAGTTACGTTACCTCACTGCTAGTGCGCGGTGTCCGGTGGAGTGACCTGGCATTTTCTGTGGACCCTATGCTGGGCAAAGGGGATACAATACACGGCTTCTAAGCCTCCCCCGATCTCCCAGGGTGACAGGGATTCTATCCATGGCTTCTAGGCTTCACTGCCTTTCCACATGCATCATGGGGCCCAGTTATTGCTATCAGACTGTGTCCCCTTATGACCAGCGCCTGGAGGGGCACTCATTACGCCTGACCGTTGACTACACCGTTTCCGCTGCTGTCGGTCTCCCATCTCTGGGCTGCCGCGTGCAACTGTCTGAGGTTTCCTGCAGGCACAAGGGTCTGCTGAAAGTCAGCCAGTCTTCGTCTGCATGGTCTACTACACCATCGGGTTGCCCATGAGTTTGGCCACACTCCTGTGCCCCACTGTCTGTGGGAGGCTTTCGAAGAAGTGTTCGTGTATGCTCAGGAATCCTCCATCTGTCAGCCGGATGGTCGTCTCCGTAATTTACTGCTACATCTGGTCAAATACCGTACACCTCCCACTGTGTGGTGGAAGTTCAGGTAACACACTGCCTAGGTGTAGTTCCGAGTGGGTCTCCATGTTTCGTGGGGTTTCCTAACCCCACGAAACATGGGGAGACCCCTTTTATAGAAGATGCCATGTTGGTCTGCGAGGGGCACTATCGTGAGGTAACCATGTCTGTGTCCCTAAGTATGCTAGGTCCTCGGCACATGTAGAGTCCGCCCTTCCTTCTTCTCAGTGTAATGTGCCTCGAGCCTTCCAATAGTCATGTTCTGCAATCCTGCGACTCTGCCCCCAGGTATTTTCCTGGTTTTCCTGTGCAGGGTGGCTAAGGTGTCTGCTCTGTTGCCTTAAACACGTCTAGGATGGCTCAGTTGGCACACATCTTGTCCAGGGAGGGTGGACCACCAGGGACTGTTTAAAAGGTCCCTTTTGACGCCGTTAATAGCCAACATGAGGCTATCGCAGTGGCGGGCTATGAACCTTTTAAATTGCCGCTATCAAAGCAGCATTCTAAAAGGTTAATAGCCCGCCACTGCGATAGCCTCATGTTGGTTATTAACAGCGGCCCTCTGCTACAGGAATCAGCCGAGGGCCGCCCAGTATGGCGCAGACTTGAGTCAGGAGCCCACGCCATACACTGTTTGCAGTCTTAGGACTAGCGGCTCATCCTTAGATGGCAGCCAGGTAAAGGAAGAGCTGTTGTTGACCAGAACTCTATTTGCTGCAAAGTATCTGAACTGGTAATTTAGCTGTTTAGCTGAAGTTAAAATGTAATTCTGCAATAATTTTTTCGCCACTTTCTACGGTAAAAACTGGTTTACAAGGGCAACAATAAAAACAAATTTTTTTTTTGTCATACTTTAGTACTTTTGCATGACAAAAAAAAAAAAAAAAAAAAAAAAAAAAAAAGGTTTTGTTGTTGCGTTGTTGCTGTATTCCTAATTTTTTCCACCAACAATTTTTTCAGCCATATGATGGCTTGATTTTTGCAGGAAGAATTGCAGTTTTTATTAATACTCTTTTGGGGTACTTTAAACCCACTACTGATTAGCTTTTATAATTTCTTATTATGGGGTGGAACGGGGAAAAAAATTCCATAATTGTTTCTCAAAATTAATTACATGTTAAAGGGGTGTTAACAGAATTATTATTTTTTTTTTTAATAAAGGCCTCGGCACTGTACATCGTTTTAGTGGTGGCACTGGGTAACTGCAGAGCAGCTGCCATTCATTTCAAAGTTTTACTTTTACAAATGCCCCAGAATTGGCTGCACCAAATGGCTTGCACCAAATTTAGTATGTATATTTACCGTAGACACTTTTGCGCCTTGCTCAGCAATGAAGCATGGCTTTGCAGGAAAGAAGTCTTGCCAAGATTTTATGTCCTAATTTTAGAATTTACCATAAATGATAAAAACAAATAAGGATACAAGTAGGTTTTCATACAAAGCATCTCTTTTTCGAATATCTTCACACGGCATTTAGTCATATAGTTCAACACTGCCATCTCCTGGTAGTCACGTTAACCCACAACTGGAGATTCATTTTGACTTCTAACTATGTGCACACAAAAAGGTAGCAAACAACATTGATTTGTTTATGACTACTTGCCTGGTCTCTGAGAGGTGCTGCATACAAAGTCTGCTTTAAGGGGCAGGAATATTTCGGAAACAGACACAAGGCCTCTTGATGGAGTGGCATCATTGGCATGGGAAGTGGGTTTCTTCTGAGGTCCTTCACTCTTCAGTTTATTTATCTCAGCAAGCAAGGCAACTCTTTTTTCAGCTATACAATTAAAAGATTTAATGTAATTAAAATGGACATGTAATAACATCTACTTGCTTTGTAAAACCACACACACAAAAACACTTAATGTACATCAAGATACTCAAAGTTCTACAATTACAACTATGGTGCATATAGATTTTTAAACTCAACGTAAACATTATGTAGTTTGTGTATTTTTTTTTTTTTTTTATTATTAAAAGGGCCCCAGGAGGAAAACTATAAAGCATTACTGTCACTATAAAATGTCACACAGATGTGCCAAAAACATTGATCGTATATGTGGAGGCTGTTTGCTGTTTGGAGCCTGACCCCTGCAATGAGGATTGAATGCCAAGCATTGCCATGCTCTTCTCCCATCAAATGTTTTAAGTGACATATATGTTATTCCAGCAGGACTGCATGAAATGAGGGGGAATGGCTATATGAAATTCATATAGCCAATTTCCCTTATAGCTATTCCCCTCATTTTATACCCCGTGGCAGGTTTCCCATTCCCCCCACTAACATGACAATACTTCTAGATATACATCTCCCGAGAGCAGGGAACAAGTCAGGGGGAAGCAAGAGCAGGTATAACCCCCTACACTCAGAGAGGGGAATGAGAGCAGGGATGAACAGCGCTCCGAGCGGGGATTGAGAGCAGGGATGGACAGTGCTCCGAGCGGGGATTGAGAGCAGGGATGGACAGTGCTCCGAGCGGGGACTGAGAGCAGGGATGGACAGTGCTCCGAGCGGGGATTGAGAGCAGAGATGGACAGTGCTCCGAGCGGGGATTGAGAGCAGGGATGGACAGTGCTCCGAGCGGGGATTGAGAGCAGAGATGGACAGTGCTCCGAGCGGGGATTGAGAGCAGGGATGGACAGTGCTCCGAGCGGGGATTGAGAGCAGGGATGGACAGTGCTCCGAGCGGGGATTGAGAGCAGGAATGGACAGTGCTCCGAGCAGGGATTGAGAGCAGGGATGTACAGTGCTCCGAGCGGGGATTGAGAGCAGGGATGTACAGTGCTCCGAGCGGGGATTGAGAGCAGGGATGTACAGTGCTCAGAGCGGGGATTGAGAGCAGGGATGTACAGTGCTCAGAGCGGGGATTGAGAGCAGGAATGGACAGTGCTCCGAGCAGGGATTGAGAGCAGGGATGTACAGTGCTCCGAGCGGGGATTGAGAGCAGGGATGTACAGTGCTCCGAGCGGGGATTGAGAGCAGGGATGTACAGTGCTCAGAGCGGGGATTGAGAGCAGGGATGTACAGTGCTCAGAGCGGGGATTGAGAGCAGGGATGTACAGTGCTCCGAGCGGGCATTGAGAGCAGGGATGTACAGTGCTCCGAGCGGGGATTGAGAGCAGGGATGTACAGTGCTCCGAGCGGGGATTGACCTCGCACTCCCCCGTCTGTGCTCTGTCACAGCGGGTACACAGATGTCTACATCCCCAAGCCAGGAGAGTACACAGAACTGGGGGTCTCCAAAAGGTAGTGGATAATTTTGGGCACTGAGAGACCACAGATGCCAGGTAAAAGTGAACAGGTTTATTCCCAACATGAAATGCATTTCGCGTATTAGCACTTCATCAGGCCGTTGCATGTTGGGAATAAACTTGTTCACTTACCTGACATCTGTGGTCTCTCAGGGCCCGAAGTTATCCACTAACTTTGGAGGCCCCCAGTTCCATTTATTTCCTTTGTGGAAGGCAGCAGTGAGATCATCTCTTTATGCTCTTGTCCTTTGTTGAGCTGGTGTTCGCACAACCTGCTTTGGTAAGCGCCCATTCATATCAAGCGATTTGAGCCATACACAAAGTTTTACACTATTGAGTGCTCTCTTTTGTTGTTTTTTCAAGCCAGGGGAGAGTGGGGATGAAGAAGCTGACACATTAACTGAGAACGGGGCTGAGAGCTGGGGAGACATTAGTGGAGAACGGTGCTGAGAGAGCAGAGCAGAGGCAGGAGCAGATCAAGGGAGCCAGCAGAGATGTAAAAAAACTGTGTCATAGCATTAAGCGCAGAGATTGGGGGAGCAGACTTAACCACCGTGATCTCACTGGACACACATTGGAGAGGCCGTGCCGACAATCAGCTGTGACACGCACACTAGAGGGGCCGTGTCATGCTGACAATAAGCTGTGACACACACGTGAGCCAAGCAGAGCCGCCACAGGACACACAGGTGCCGGGCTGAGTAATAATAGCCCAGTTTTCCTGAGGGCATTATAGTTATATCGCAAAACGATTTTATTTGCAATATATCGTGCAGCCCTATTATCCAGCTGATTTATTTAAAAAAAAAAACTGTGCCACATTTTTCCGGAGGTTGGGTGTGGTTTTATAGCTCAGTTCCATTGAAGAGAATGAAGACAAGTTGCAATACCACACACAACCTGAGGACAGGGGAGGTGCTGCTTTTGGATAAAAGGAGATTTTTTTGTACTCCCTGTAAAATCTTTTTTGTAGCCTTCATTGGGGGACACAGAGACCATGGGTATTATGCTGAAGCCACTAGGAGGCTGACACAAGGCAAAAAAAGTCGGCTCCTCCCAGCAGGATATACCCGCCCACAGGCACAGAGCTAAATCAGTTGTGTCACAAGCAGCAGGAGAAGCCAGACCCCAAAAGGAGAAAAAGTCCGAAGAACACCAGAAAAGAATAAAAGGCAACAAACAACCTGACCAGGAACCGTAAATGTGTGAGTGCTGTGTCCCCCTCTCCTTTTCTTGGTTGCCTCATTGGGAGACACAGAGACCATGGGACATCCCCAAAGCAGTCCCTGGGGTGGGAAAAACAACTCCAGAGAAGAGAAGGTCAGGCCAGAGACTGAGCCGTAACCAGCCACCCAAGACAGTGGTCGAGCTTCAGAGGAGACCGGAACCTGGCTACCAACCACCAGGCCGCCCCCGCAAAACATGAGGGGCGAGGCAGGACCCACAAGGAAGGAGTTGAGCAGAGACTGGCGTCCCCACAGTCGACCAAAAGACAACAAATGGTCGCCCCGGATGCTTGCTGGGCCAAACCTGTCCTGGCAGGAGAGCAGAAAACTCTCCTGATGAAAAGGAACCACAGAGGCCTGGCCTAAAACACGGAAGAGGAGAGAGAGAGAGAGAGAGATAAGAGAAGCTCTAACGTAGAGATTCGACGACGCAAGACAAACATGGCGTCGAAACACCACTTCCAGAAGAGAAACATGGAGGGGAGGCATGAAGGGAGAGCCATGACAGAAGGCCAACGCAACCGGAGGGCAGAGGCTGAGGAGAGAGAACGATAGAAAAACAGCTGAGCACGCTCAGCAAGAAGGCAAGACTCAGAAGGCAGATACCAGAGTAACTAGAATGGGACAAAAAAGAAACCAGACTCATTTACAGTCCCGAGCGCCTGAAGAAAACTGCCAGAAAGAAGGTTAGGGCAAGATGTACCCGCCGAACACCCGAACCGAGAGGTTTAAACTCAAATCCTCAATCCTAGACAACTCAGCTCAAGACCTATGGAGGAGAGCTCAAGAGTACGCTGCATAGCCATGAAAAAGGGAAATAACATGCGACAAAGTGGACCACGCACGTGGAGATGCCCGAAACAGCCAGACTGGGCAACCAAGCCCCTAACCCTGAGACCCTACGATCCGGCCCCTCCCACTCCAAAGGGAGAAGGAGGAACACAAATAGACTAAAGGGAAGGAGCAGAGCCATCCGGAACACTGGAGCTGCCGCCCAGAGAAACAGAGGAAGCCATGCCCAGAAAAAAAAGGAGGGACCCTGGAGTCCCAACCAGGAGCGACAGACAACCTCAAGCCAGAGTGAACACTCCAGCTGAGCACCCAGACCGGGGAAGGACATGGAGCGGCGAGCAAAGACCTCTGCCGCAGAGAAACAGAGAAAAGTAGGACTGGAACCTTGCCAAGGCCAGAGATGAACTCCCAGGATGGTGGGAGCTCCAGGAACAACCACTTCGGAGCATAAGGCATGGAAAGGCCACCTGGCAGAGAGCCCAAGGCAAGGAGAGCCTGAAAGGGCAAAGGACCAAAGGGAGAGGGACCAGAACGACTCCGGGGCCGCCAGGGAAGAGTGACCCAACCCAGGGGATAATCACAGGCAGGAGAAAAAGGCACTGCCACCCTGGAGGCAACCATGCCAAAGAGCACTCGAAGACACAAAAGACTAGGATATAAGCAAGGTCGAGCAAGCAGAGGATTCCAATGAGGAAACGGATTGGATGACCGAGTGTAACATCCAGAATGAAAGACCCCAAGAGGAAGACCGAGGGGACCCAGCGAGATGTCAACCCAACCGAAGCAACAAGGAGAGGAAGAGAAGACATGACCAGCGTGCGAGAGGGTGTCCACCCAGACTGGAGGGCTAGCACAGGACAATGACCCACTCCGAAAAAGGAGGAGGGACCTTACCCAGCTGAGATTGCCGAGGAGCCCCGGAGAGCCTGAGGCGACTTGAGCAGAGAGGCAGGAAGAGGAAGGCATAGAGACACCCTAACAGAAAGATCGCTGGAGAGTAAGAGCCCTCACATCCAGAAGAAAGCACAAGGACCACAGGGATGGCTGCCAAGCAAGACATACCCATACAGGGAGAGAGAGTAGTGCGAGGGGCTGGAGAAACCAGGGTAGGGACCTGGCAAGAACCAACAGGACCTCACCCAGAGGAAGAGGGGAGAAAACATGAACTGCCCTGGCCAGAGCAACCTGCGCCCCTACGAAAACTAGGACAGCTACAGCTGCAACAAAACCATATCTAGTGGAACCCTGCCAAAAAAAGGGAGAGACCGAGGGCATGAGTGAAATAAGAGACTCTCCAACACAGGGAGGACAGAGGGCAACGGCTGCAAAGGCAAGAGCCGTAGCCGTACAAGGGCCATACAACTTCGATAGAAGACAACCAATTAAGCTACACCTAGCGGTATGGTTAAACAAGATGGCTGAGCCAGTCACAGGAGGAAGTACAGAAGACTGACTGCACTCCACCTAGAAAGGGAGAAGAGATGCAAGGCCCGCCTGTGAAATAGCAGAGATCTAAGAACCCCCCCCAACACCATGGGGGTGCCATGACGGTCTGAGCAATGCTAGGCCTCCCTTAGGATGTAAGAGCAGTGCGTAGTTGGACCACTAATACCACCTGTCCATAGAAGGAAGAGGAGCTGAATAGATTAGTTAGATTAGAAGTCTACTTAACCCACCCACAAGCGCCTCCCGTGTTAAAGATCGATTTTCATTTCGGAAGTTTGAGATTAAATTGAGCCTCAGTGAGTATTGAACTCCCAACCTCTGTATTACGAAACCAGTGCACTATCCACCGAGCTATTTTGCAGCTGTGGGTGGGGGAATGTAAACCCCGGGCGGGCCAGCCAGAGTTGGAACCCTGGACATGACCGCACTTCAGCAATGGCAGGGACACTGTAAACAACTCCACCCAAAAGGAGAGAGAAGACATGCCGTGGTGCACCAAGACTGCAGCCGTGGATGCGGCGGATAGCACGTCCTCTAAGGGCATGGCAGAGGGCGGAAGGACAACGGTCAACTCTGACAGACAGCAGGGTATCAAAACTGCAACCATGGACGCGGCAGACGTCGTAACCTCTAAGAATGGTGTAGAGGGCCCTTGTACATCGGTTAACTCTCACTCACAGGGAGTACCGGAATAGCAGCTGCGGCATACGAACCAACCTCTATGGATGGTGGAGAGGGTCCCTTGTACAGCGGTCAACTCTCACTCAGTGGACAGGGACAGCAGCTGTGGCAGATGACCCAACCGCCATGGATGGTTTAGAGGGTTCTTTGTACAACAGGTAACTCACGCACAGTGGAGTACTGAAATAGCAGCTGAGGCAGATGGCACATCCTCCATGATTAGTGGAAGGAGTAAGGGTGGCCAGTGAAGAAGGGAACAAGCTCAATGACACTCCCCATGCAAACATGCAGAGAACATCTATGCAGAAGTTGTCCTTGGCGGGATCTAAATCTCAAATTATTCTAGCGATGCAAGGCAACAGCATTAACCACTGAGCCACAGTGCAGCCCCTTGGGAGTAACGCAGGTTACTGTCCCAAAGACTGAACCTTCTGCAAAACTGCATACCTCAGCGAAGGCGACCATGAGGCACAAGGGAAAACAAAAAAGGTCACTCTGGAACAGGGGCTAAACAACCATTGCGGACTCCAGGTCCACGGCTTATGTGAGCCTGATGAAACAATGCACATGACAGGTGCCGCAATACAGGGAGAAAAGGTCAAACAGTCCAATATGTGGGGTGCACTGAACCCGTAGAAACAGGACTATCAGTCACCCGCCAAGGGCGACAGAAGAAAAAGACAAAAAATCCCTTCAATATATGGTCCCCCGAATCGGGAACATATCAGATATTAACTCCTTAACGACAAATGACGTATATTTACGTCCTCCGCCGGCTCCCGAGATATGCAGCTGGGTCACACGGTGACCCAGCGTCATATCGGGTCGGTCCCGGCGGCAATCAACTGCCGGGACCCGCGGCTAATACAGGACATCATCGATCGCGGTGATGCCCTGTATTAACCCTTCAGACGCGGCGATCAAAGCCGACTGCCGCGTCTGAAGTGAAAGTGAAACTATTCCAGCTGCTAAGTCGGGCTGTTCGGGACGGCCACAGTGAAATCGCGGCGTCCCGAACAGCTTACAGGACACTGGGAGGGACCTTACCTGCATCCTCTGTGTCCGATCGGCGAATGACTGCTCCGTGCCTGAGATCCAGGCAGGAGCAGTCAAGTGCTGATAACATTGATCACAGGCGTGTTAATACATGCCAGTGATCTGTGTAAAAGATCAGTGTATGTAATGTTATAGGCCCCTATGGGGGCTATGACATTGCAAAAAATTAAATAAAAAAAGTGTTAATAAAGATCATTTAACCCCTTCCCTAATAAAAGTTTGAATCACCCCCCTTTTCCCATAAAAAAAAATAAAACGGTGTAAATAAAAATAAACATGTGGTATCGCTGCGTGCGTAAATGTCCGAACTATAAAAATATATCGTTAATTAAACCGCACGGTCAATGGCATACACGTAAAAAAATTCCAAAGTCCAAAGAAGCGTATTTTTTGTCACTTTTTATACCATTAAGAAAATGAATAAAAAATTATCAAAGTCAGACCAAAACAATGGTACTGATAAAAACTTCAGATCACGGCGCAGAAAAAATGAGCCCTCATACCGCCCTGTACGTGGAAAAATAAAAAAAGTTATAGGAGTCAGAAGAGGACATTTTTAAACGTATACATTTTCCTGCATGGAGTTATGATTTTTTCCAGAAGTACAACAAAATCAAACCTATATAAGTAGGGTACCAATTTAACCATATGGACCTACAGAATAATGATAAGGTGTCATTTTTACCGAAATATGCACTGCGTAGAAACAGAAGCCCCCAAAAGTTACAAAATGGCGTTTTTTCTTTGATTTTGTTGCACAATGATTTTTTTTTTCCGTTTTGCTGTGGATTTTTGGGTAAAATGACTAATGTCAATGCAAAGTAGAATTGGCGGCGCAAAAAAAAATACCCAAGAAAATTACACAGAGACATAAAATAGTGAAAAAGTATATATAGTCTTTATTAGTAGTGACTGATTTTAAAAACAGAATTTAAAAGGAACGACAGTGGACAGACTACTGAGGCGTCTGGATGAGGGATAGAAGCAAAACTGGGCTACAGAACATCAATAAGAAATGGGAGATAATAAAGTGACCCACATCCGGGTGTATATACATGTAAAAGGTATAGGCTGTACAAAAATATACTAGCAATTAAATACCAACATATGTAAACATATACACTCAGAATGGCTATATAGATGTAAATCCCGTATTGCACAATGCCCAGAGACCAAAAGTTTTTTTATGACCGCACCATGGAATAAGAAAATGAATAAAGTATGCAATTATGAGAGTGATAAACGGGTGAAAGGATAGAGAGTCCCAGGGACCGGGATGGAAACATACACCAATGTTCAACAATCACCGGAATCCTGGAAGAAATGACTCAAGTATAAATCACCCATCTCACATCACAAGAGCATACAGCGGACATCTTACCCTATTACAGAACGCCACCCCTACAACGTTGTTTCGCAACAAGCTTCCTCAGGGCGCAAAAAATAAGCCATAATATGGATTTTTAGGTGGAAAATTGAAAGGGTTATGATTTTTAAAAGGTAAGGAGGAAAAAAATGAAAATGCAAAAAATGAAAAACCCTGCACCCTTAAGGGATTAAACTGATAAGACAGAAACCACACTTGATCTCATCCGATAATTGTGAAAAATGCCCTAAACGCATACTAGAAAGGCAGGGGATCTGAGGGGGAAAAAAACTCCAAACTGATTAACAGACACGAGTAAAGGGAAGGACCAGAGAAAAAAAATATGTAGCTGTAATAACTACAGTTGAACACTAGAGGGGAGCCTAATACTTCTCCAGAGAGAAATAGAAGCAGTGCTGCAGCTATGCAGCCACTAGAGGGTGCAGAGCGCTCATGAGAGTTTTCTTAAATAGCAGGGAGGGAGGGGTCAAATGACCCCTGCAGCGCGTGAGGCACCCGAGTGGTAAGGGGTCTGACCCTCAGAGCATGCGCTAAGGCCTCATTGGTGGTAGGGAGGAGAGAGAAGCAGACCCCTTCAGCACACGCTCTCATACGACAGGCTACAGCTTGCTCCCGGAGCGCTTGCTGAGGGGAGAGAGGCCGGGGGCAGAATGGGAGGAGGGTTTCAGGAGGTCCCAGTCGTGCGATACGGCGCCAAAAGAAAAGGGGGTGGAGCAATGGCTTCACTGTATTTGCAGCAACCATCTCCGCAGGAAGGCTATTCCATGCATCCACTACTCTCTCAGTAAAGTAATACTTCCTGATACTACTTTTAAACCTTTGCCCCTCTAATTTAAAAAACCATGTCCTCTTGAGGTAGTTTTTCTTCTTTTAAATATGCTCTCCTCCTTTACCGTGTCAATTCCCTTTATGTATTTAAAAGTCTCTATTAGATCCCCTCTGTCTCTTCTTTCTTCCAAGCTATACATGTTAAAGGGGTATTCCAGGAAAAAACATATTATAATATATATATATATATATATATATATATATATATATATATATATATATATATATATATATATAATATAATATTATATATATATATATATTATAATATAATATATATAAATATATAATATATATATAATATAATATATATATAATATAATATATATAAATATATAATATATATATAATATAATATATATATAATATAATATAATATAATATAATATATATATATATATATATATATATATATATATATCTCAACTGGTTCCAGAAAGTTAAACAGATTTGTAAATTACTTCCATTAAAAAAATCTTAATCCTTTCAGTACTTATGAGCTTCTGAAGTTAAGGTTGTTCTTTTCTGTCTAAGTAATCTCTGATGACACGTGTCTCAGGAAACGCCCAGTTTAGAAACAAATTCCCAAAGCAAACCTCTTCTAAACTGGGCGGTTCCCGAGACACGTGTCATCAGAGATTACAGAAAAGAACAACCTAAACTTCAGAAGCTCATAAGTACTGAAAGGATTAAGCTTTTTTAATAGAAGTAATTTACACATCTGTTTAACTTTCTGGAGCCAGTTGATATATATAAAAAAAAAGTTTTTTCCTGGATAACCCCTTTAAGGTCCTTTAACCCCTTAAGGACTCAGCCCATTTTGGCCTTAAGGACTCAGACAATTTAATTTTTACGTTTTCATTTTTTCCTCCTCGCCTTCTAAAAATCATAACTCTTTTATATTTTCATCCACAGACTAGTATGAGGGCTTGTTTTTTGCGCGACCAGTTGTCCTTTGTAATGACATCACTCATTATAGCATAAAATGTATGGCGCAACCAAAAAACACTTTTTGTGGGGAAATTAAAACGAAAAATGCAATTTTGCTAATTTTGGAAGGTTTTGTTTTCACGCCGTACAATTTATGGTGAAAATGACGTGTGTTCTTTATTCTGAGGGTCAATACGATTAAAATGATACCCAGTATTACATACTTTTATATTATTGTTGCGCTTAAAAAAAATCACAAACTTTTTAACCAAATTAGTACGTTTATAATCCCTTTATTTTGATGACCTCTAACTTTTTTATTTTTCCGTATAAGTGGCGGTATGGGGGCTCATTTTTGCGCCATGATCTGTACTTTTTTTTGATACCACATTTGCATATAAAAAACTTTTAATACATTTTTTATAAATTTTTTTTTAAGAAAATGTATTAAAAAAGTAGGAATTTTGGACTTTTTTTTTTTCGTTCACGCCGTTCACCGTACGGGATCATTAACATTTTATTTTAATAGTTCGGACATTTACGCACGCGGCGATACCAAATATGTCTATAAAAAATGTTTTTTACGCTTTTTGGGGGTAAAATAGGAAAAAACGGACGTTTTACTTTTTTTATTGGGGGAGGGGATTTTTCACTTTTTTTTTACTTTTACATTTTTTTTTTACACTTGAATAGTCCCCATAGGGGACTATTCATAGCAATACCATGATTGCTAATTCTGATCTGTTCTATGTATAGGACATAGAACAGATCAGTATTATCGGTCATCTCCTGCTCTGGTCTGCTCGATCTCAGACCAGAGCAGGAGATGCCGGGAGCCGCACGGAGGAAGGAGAGGGGACCTCCGTGCGGCGTTATGAATGATCGGATCCCCGCAGCAGCGTTGCGGGCGATCCGATCGTTCATTTAAATCGCGAACTGCCGCAGATGCCGGGATCTGTATTGATCCCGGCACCTGAGGGGTTAATGGCGGACGCCCGCGAGATCGCGGGCGTCGGCCATTGCCGGCGGGTCCCTGGCTGCGATCAGCAGCCGGGATCAGCCGCGCATGACACGGGCATCGCCCTGATGCCCGCGGTTATGCTTAGGACGTAAATGTACGTCCTGGTGCGTTAAGTACCACCTCACCAGGACGTACATTTACGTCCTGCGTCCTTAAGGGGTTAACCTTTCCTGGTAAGTTTTATCCTGCAATCCATGTACTAGTTTAGTAGCTCTTCTGTGAACTCTCTCTAGAGTATCTATATCCTTCTGGAGATACAGCCTGCAGTACTGCGCACAATACTCCAAGTGAGGTCTCACCAGTGTTCTGTACAGCGGCATGAGCACTTCTCTCTTTCTACTGCTTATACCTCTCCCTATACATCCAAGCATTCTCCTGGCGTTTCCTGCTGCTCTATTACATTGTCTTCCAACCTTTAAAGGGGTACTCCGGTGGTCAACGTGTTTTTCCGTTTTTTGACTTACCCTATTTGTTTTGTTTCATTTCTATTTTTGTTGTTTAGCCTACTCTATTTCCGTTCTTTGTTGTCTTTTTATCCCCCACTTTGTTTTCCTATCTTTGCTTCTATTTCCTGTTTCTTGCTGTGCTGAAAACTACAAATCCCAGCATGCCAAATGCCTTGCTGGTTTGGGGCGGCTCCTTTTTTTTGTTTTGTTTGTTCCGCCCTTTACCCACCCTTCTATTTTCTCGGGTCAGCCCCCTTATACACAGCACACTAATATAATCAGCCTTGGTTGGGATACACTGTTATACACACACAAAAGGGACTACAACTCCCAGCATGTGTCATTCAGGAGTCTTCAGTCTGTGATATAACACCAGCATGCTGCCTCTGTAGTCTCCTGGGGCTTGTAGTTCACCACACCTCTGTAGGGCATACACCAGTGTTTCCCAACCAGGGTGCCTCCAGGTGTTGCAAAACTACAACTCCCAGCATGCCCTGACAGACTTTGGGCATGCTGGGAGTTGTAGATTTGCAACAGCTGGAGGCACACTGGTTGGGAAACACTGGTGTAACATGATGTGTATGCTGAATAGGCTAGAATAGTGTTTCCCAACCAGTGTACCACCAGCTGTTGCAAATCTACAACTCCCAGCATGCCCAAAGTCTGTCAGGGCATGCTGGGAGTTGTATTTTTGCAAAACCTGGAGGCACACTGGTTTGTAAACACTAGCATACACACACAACAGGGACTACAACTCCCCGCATGTGTCATTCAGGAGTCCCCCCCCCCCCCCCCCCTCCCCCTTCACATACAGCGGGAGATTTATCAAAACCTGTGCAGAGGAAAACTTGCCCAGTTGCCCATAGCAACCAATCAGCTCCCTTCTTTCATTTTTATGAAAGCCTGTGAAAAATGAAAGAAGCGATCTGATTGGTTGCTATGGGCAACTGGGCAAGTTTTCCTCTGCACATGATAAATCTCCTCCATAGAGATCATTCCCAGTATGAGATTTATTCCCCTGCAGTCCATACATCCCCAGCCCGTGCACCTTCTCATCCTCCCCTTCAGATAACACTTATCTTCTCTGTGAGGTCCTTCTCCTGTGCAGACCTGTGTCCTTAGAATACAGAGCAGGGGAAGGGGAGGTGAGGAGCTGTGTACTCAGCTGGATGAGATGAGGGGGCGTGGCTTATTCCTCTCATGCAGACAGAGGAAAAAATAAAAAATAAAGCTGTGACATCTTGTCCACAACAGACTCAGAACTGCGGACAACAGTAAAAGTAAACCCTCTGAACTACAGAACTTCCTGCCCAACAAACAGGTAAGAAAAACACACACATGCTGCCAAAACATAACACATGTGTATTGCAAAAAAACTAAACTTACAAAGAAGATGCCATGTAGTCAAAAAAAATTTACCATCGGAGTACCCCTTTAAGTCTTCTGAAATAATTACTCCTAAATCCCTCTCATCAGATACTGAGGTCAGGACTGTATCACCTATTCTATATTCTGCCCGAGGGTTTTTACGCCCCAGGTGCATTATCTTACACTTATCCACATTAAATTTCAGTTGTCAGACTTCTGACCATTCTTCTAGTTTGCCTAAATCTTCTTCCACTTGGCGTATACCTCTAGGAATATCAACCCTGTTACATACCTTTGTGTCATCAGCACAAAGACATACCTTACTATCGAGACCTTTTGCAATATCACTAATGAAGATATTAAACAAAATTGGTCCCAGTACAGATCCCTGAGGTAACAAGACCTTGCTCTGAATATACTCTATTGACTACAACCTATCCAGCAATGCACCGTGCCCGTAGCTCACAGGTGGAAGATCAGGCAGAGCCATGCTCCAGTCACCCCACGCTAGAGAAAACAACAAAGGAAAGAAAAACTAAACTGACTGAAACAAGACCAGGTCAGGAGGGAGCACCAGACCTGTGTCTGCCTCCTACGGACACCAAGCTAAAACTGATTAGCTCTATGCCTGTGGGCGGGTATATCCTGCTGGGAGGAGCAGATTTTTTATTTTTTATTTTTTTTGCCTAGTGTCAGCCTCCTAGTGGCAGCAACATAATACCCATGGTCTCTGTGTCCCCCAATGAGGCGACCTAGAAATAAGCTCTGTTTTTCTATTGCTGGATAATCCCTTTAAAGGTGTAAAGCACAGGCAAATTACAATGGCCCAGCTGTCTGGTACTCCAACATTATACAAGTTAACATGATGTGTATCTTATCTGCCTAGACAGCATGCATAATCTATACATAGATTTTTCAACTTTTTCAAAAGAGTGTCATTGAGACAGACACCTCTACCTTGTAACAGATTGTGACTGGCCCGTTTTAGTAAATACTTGTATTTTACATGAAATAACAAACATGTTTTCTTATAAACACTGATGTGCCATTCCTCTCACCATTTGAGATTATGTCTCCTACACTGTGTAACACCTAGTTGGCTATTTAGTTACACATTTTAGTAAGCACAATACAGCTATCATTTTATAGGGAAACACAAATATTGATTAAAAAAAAAAACAGGTCAGGAGAAGACACATGTTCTCATTAACTCATCAATTGCATGTGATTGCGCAAGGTGCTTTGGAGTCCGATACAGATGCTTAAATGGCACTGCCATTTGATAAAGTTTGATATGTCCTAGTAATGTGTGAAAATTCTGTATCGGCGGGGGTCTAAGTGCTCAGGTCGACAACAATCAGAACAATGAGCCAGGAGAAGTTCGCGATCGGCACATGCTCTGCCGATGCAGTGTCACGTGATCGAGACAAACTCTCTCATTAAGTTACGTGACAGAGAGGAAGGGGAAAGTAGTATGTGGAAGAGAAGACTTCCACTGGCTTATTCTCCAGATCGGCAGAGGTTTGAACACTCCAAACCCTCGTCAATCAAAAATTTTTGACCTCTCGCTAGCACATGTTAAAAGTTTTTCCAAATGACAGGTACTCTTCAACCTTTTTATATAGATCAGCAGTCACTGCATAAAGAGAAGGCTCAAAACAGCTCGTACTTTGGTATAATCCCTTCAGTTTACTCTCTGCATACCACTATCATTATTGATTGTGGCATGCAGAGGTTTAAACTGACAGGTGTCACAACTGTCAGGGGTCCAATCGGCACCTCTCTGACAATTGCAGAGTTGCCGATTGGTTACTATGACAGCCAGAGGCATTCTGAACATGTCACTATTTTTCTTACTAAATAACTTATTTTTCGCTCCATAAGATGCACCTGACCATAAGACGCACCTAGGTTTTAGAGGAGGAGAACAAGAAAAAAAAAATATTCTGAACCAAACCCCCCTTGTGGCCAGCAGGACACCCTTGTAGCCAGCAGGACCCCCCCCCCCCTTGTAAACAGCAGGACCCCCCCTTGTAAACAGCAGGACTCTCCCCCCCCCCCCCTGTAAACAGCAGGACCCCTCCCCCCCCCCCTTGTAAACAGCAGACCCCCCCCCCCCCCTTGTAAACAGCAGGACCCCCCTTGCAAACAGCAGGACCCCCCTTGCAAACAGCAGGACCCCCCTTGCAGTTGCTTACCGTACTTTTCACTACCGCTGCCCTGTTCTGCCGTCCGCATAATGGAGCCTATGGAGGAGCATGTGGCACACACGTCACTCTGCTTCCTCCGTAGCGTTACGCTGGGCGCAGTAGAGTGACGTGTGTGTCACATGCTCCTCCATAAGACTCCATTATGCGGACAGGAGAACGAACAGCGGCAGTAAAGGGGATGTCAGAACGGGGAAGCGGCATGAATCGGAGAACGGGGCAGCGGAGCACTTCGCCGTACAGACCCAGGAGCAGGTAAGCTTAGCAGCCTCCCCTGCACTTCAGCATACACATTCGCTCCATAAGACACACAGACATTTCTTTCCCACTTTTGGGGGGAGAAAAAGTGCATCTTATGGAGCGAAAAATACGGTACATTTTGCAAAGGTGCTACTGACATGAAATTTTCACCAGATGTTGGTAACAAGCCAAGTAATCCATACATACAAAGAAACCAACAACAAATAAGCTCAGAAATTAAAGGGGTACTCCAGTTTAAATCAACTGGTGCCAGAAAGTTAAACAGATTTGTAAATTACTTCTACAAAAAAAATCTTCAAGGGGTACTCCGCCCCTAGACATCTTATCCCCTATCCAAAGGATAGGGGATAAGATGTCAGATGACCGCCACACCCCCTGCCATAGACTTGTATTGAGGGGGCGGGTTGTGACGTCACGTGGGGCAGAGCCGTGACGTAACTATGCTCCGGCCCCTGTATTGCCCGTCATTACGCGCAGAGCGAACTCGCTCTGTGCAGTAATGATAGCAGCGTGCCGCAGTGGCGATCCCGGGGGTTCCCAGCAGCGGCACCGCAGCGATCTGACATCGTATTCCCTATCCTTTGGATAGGGGATAAGATGTCTAGGGGTGGAGTACCCCTTCAATGCTTCCAGTACTTATTAGCTGCTTAATACTACAGAGGAAATTATTTTCTTTTTCTAACACAGAACTCTCTGCTGACATTACGAGCACAGTGCTCTCTGCTGACATCTCTGTCCATTTTAAGAACTGTCCAGAGTAGAAGAAACCCCCCCATAGCAAACATATGCTGCTCTGCACAGTTCCTAAAATGGACATCGATGTCAGCAGAGAGCACTGTGATCGTGATGTCAGCAGAGAGCACTGTGTTCCAAAAAGAAAATAATTTCCTTTGTAGTATTCAGCAGCTAATAAGTACTGGAATTTACAAATCTGTTGATTAAAAAATAAATAAATAAAAGTTTTCCACCGGAGTACCCCTTCAAGTTTTGGGTAATAATGTGAAATTAAACAGGGAGAAAGTATAAAAGGGATTCTCCGGCCCTACGCCATCTTATCCCCTATCCAATGGATAGGAGATAAGATGTCTGATCGCGGGGGTCCCACCACTGGGCTGCAGCCTTGGAGTCTGCTGGGTCACGACTATGAGGCTGGAGTATTGTGATGTTAAGCCCCGCCCCCGCAATGCAAGCCTATGGGATGGGGCGTGACGGCCGTAGTCGTGACCCAGCAGACTCCGAGGCTGCAGCGCTGCATGCAGCTCCCAGATGTGGGTGCTGCATGCGAAATAGCGGGGGTCCCCAGTGGCAGGACCCCAGCGATCAGACATCTTATCACCTATCCTTTGGATAGGGGATAAGATGTCTTAGGGCTAAAGTAACCCTTTAAGAACAAAAGGGAGTACCCCTTTAAGAAGAGAGGGAGGTGCAAACAGTGCAAAGAGCAGACATCTATCAATAATTCATAATAAGCAATCCCACCCCTTGTTAGTGCAAATTACCGTATTTACCTGCGTATAACACGCACCCCCATTTTAATAGAGAAATTTAAGTAAAAAAAAAAAAAAAGTTAAAAAGAGTTAAAACAAGAATCATAAGAGTTGTCCAAGAGCTTGTGAAGAATTTCAAAAAGTGCTCAATACTTTTTCACCCAGTATGTACATGTGTATAAAGTATATATATATGTTTTTTTTTTTTTTTTTTTTTTTTTTTTTTTTTAAAGGAGACTCAAACGCTGTTTCATTCATTCATTGGCTGTGGGATTGCAGAATGTAGCCAAGTATCAGACCCTAGTCAATAAAACATTTTTACCTCAACTTACTGAAAACCCAAAAACAAAAAAAGTGTACAGGGCCTGCTCACAATAAAGAATACATACTTGCTACCAGCAGCAAACGCTCAGCCTCTGCTTCTGTTTGGGTTCCTCTTCCATGATCTTCATCTACGCAGCAGTTCAGAGCCTGGCTGGCTTGATGAATCACTGTTTGCTGCAGGCTGATCTCATTGTTCAGCATCTAAAGCAAATTAAAGGAAAGAAAAAGTGGTTAGCAGTAGGCAAAACTATGTCACAAAACTGTGGCCAACAAGACAGACAAAAACCAGTCCAGTAAGTAAGCATGTACTGAATATGATAGTCAGTGAAAGCTCTGGCAAGACCCCAAAAACCACTTGGAAAAGTGGTCTTCCATGGGGGTGGTCTTCTCAAAGAACATGGCCTGTATGCATAATGTATGGTGGTGTGAAAATCTGTCACACAAACTGCATAAGCAGATGGTCTTTTGGTGAGGTTTTACTGCATATACGTTTGTTCACACATTTTATTAAGCATCCAACTGAAAAGGGGTAGGCTAGACAATGCAGTCTTTTCCTGTCATCCCTATTTTATGTAACAATTTAATAAAATACTCCATATAAAAGGCAGTAGTGGTTATTCTGCTTTCTGCCAGGAAACTGTTGGAGGCACAGAGAACAGAACCCCACCATAATATTTGCATTGCTTGCAGTCATTCTTTTATGCATACATATTTGGCAAAGAAGATGCAAAGAAAAGAAAAAAAGGAAAAAATGTAAAAACAAGCGAACTGCATGATTGAAGTAGGTGGCACTCAGTCCTAAAATATACAGATATGCCAACTGAGAGAACATCCTGCAATCTGTGTGGGTGCTTATGTGTCTTAGGCACAAAGGATGGGTAAACTTCAGGGGATGTGAATAATAATTCCATAAGAGCTATAATCTAATTTCGCTTTAAAGAACATCCACACAAGAGATGCTTAAAGGACAAGTCTCACAGTAAAAAATTGTTCAGCTTTTAGTGCAGAAGGTAAAGTTATATAGGTTTGTAAATCACTTCCATTACCAATGCCGCTTAGAAACGAGCTTTTTCTGCATTCTTTTGTCTGACAGGAAATTCAGCTGTTCCAGGTTTTCATGACTTGTGACCCCCTATTCAGGCTGTTATCAGCAGCATCCAGGGGCCGTGACGTGACAATTACCCAGAAAACCCCTGTGCTGCAGAGAGCTCCCTGAGCTCGGCCTTAGCCCCTCCCATCTGATGAATATTCATACTGTCCTCCCTCTGTTCTGCAGTGATTGGCTGAGCAGCACTGCCTATATGCCGGCTGATTCAGATCATAGCAGTGTCAGCAAACAGGCTGATTCTCTCCCCTCTCCTTGCTAATGTTTTTACACTGATAACGGAGGAGAGGTGAGGGAGCTGCCAGCGTAGACCTGTCACACTGAGAATGGAGGGGAGGGAGAGTAGAGCTGTCACACTGAGAATGGAGGGGAGGGAGAGTAGAGCTGTCACACTGAGAATGGAGGGGAGGGAGAGAGGAGTGCAGGGCAGAGAAGGGGGGAGGTGAGTGTGCCACTGTAAAGCTGTTTCACTGAGAGGAGGAGGGGGAGGGAGTGATTTTACAGTGTAAAACTGCAGCTTCAACTCCAGGGTCCCTCTCTCTGAGCACTGGGATTAGTTTGTTTCCTTGTGGCCACCCTGCTGTATAGGGCTATGATTGGAGCTCAGTGTTATGTGGGAGTGGCTAACATAAGTTAGGGGTGGTAACAAGCTCTCTGCTCAGGCAGCTGAGAGCAGGAAATGTGAGCAGTGCATGCAGGGAAATGTAGTCTTTGAGATCACAGGCATAGCCACCATAACCAGGAAGTAACTGGAATTTATGAGCTGAATCGCCGGTGAATGGGGGGCAGAAAAAAAATCACAAACATGTCAGAGAGGTGGTAGGTGAATATACTATGGAATGGCTAGGTATTTTTTTTCTTTGCTGCATGGGATATTTCCTTTAAGAACAAAAGTGCTGCTTCTAGCATATTCAGTGGATGTGCCCCTTCTCAGTTGGCACCATTTTTCAAAGGTCAGAAGCAGATTCTGTTCCTTGTACTTTTTTATGCCATTGCACAACTGAGGTCATTTATACCCAGAAATGCATCATGTGGCTATTTATGTTTGAATAAATGTAATCTTGTAAAACGCCACTCTTTTATTGCACCACTTTTTGGGTTGTGTGTGTGTATCACACAACCCAAAAGGACAGTTGTGTGTGATTTTTTTTTTTTAAATCAGTGTTTATAGTATGGAATTCACCTAATAAAATGTAGAGAAAACAGAAACAATACCTTCATTTTTTGTTTGATATTAAGAGCTCGTGGAGATCCATGCCTTTTGTCCTCAATTCGAGAAGATACATCTTCTTTACGGACAATTTTTTGCATTACTTGAGGGCGATCTGACTCCTTGAATCTTTGTGATCTGTATGCATCAATGCTGAATGAAAATAGGAGTAAGATATTGTATAAGAGCATGAACTAGAATTGTCCGTAAGTAAGAGGTTTTTTTTTTTTATACACTACCTATAAAGAAGATTTCTGGTTTCCTCTTCAGATGAAACACTCTCCTGGGACTCAGCAGCATCTTCTCTGACATTTTGGAACTTAACAGATTTTGGGCTGTTACAAACATTACTACTATCTCCTATTGTGCTGGAGAGTAGAGCCTGTGAAATAAATAAAGTTAGTGAATGTAACAGGCTACACACTAGCCATTAGGATTAATAGTCATCGGCTACTTCTAAACCTACTTCTGGGCTTCCAACTCCAACAGTCTCTGCTAAAGGAGCAAGCAAAGACATAGAGGAAATGTTAAGAGGATCTTCTCCATCACTTTCGCCATCACAGACTTTTTCCACTTGCTGTGAAGAACTTTCTGCAAAGTTTTCATCATCCTCATCTTCAAGAGCATCACTGAATATGTTTGTGATCACTTCCGAACTGTTTATCTCATCAATATCACCATCCACACTCATTTCAACCTCATCTGCCATTTCAACTGTTAGGAAGGGAGAAAAAAATACATAGAAATAGTCTATATATATATATATTTTAAATGCTATGGACACCTTTGCAGATAAATTTTTCATTTGTTACATGAAAGCAACTTTATAGTCTTCATTAGAAATTTCTTACCATCTAGTTGCTGCTCAGAGAAAGTTAAGACACCCTAACAGAGTTATGTACACACTGCGGAATTCCGCGCAGTGAACATTATCATCAGTTTGAACGGGTCTTCCGCAAGACCCGTTCACACTGCGGAATTTCATTGGCGGACGATTCCGCCGTTGAAATTGTTCCGCGCAAAGAACGAACATGATTGTTCTTTGCACAGAAGTCCGCGAGCACTGCATAGCCGTCAATGGTGACGGTGCAGTGCCACATGGTCCTACCGCGGAAGTATTTTTGGCAGCGGCCACCAGATGGAATCTCCGTTTGCTGAGTTTCCGCAGTGTGAACATACCCCAAGACGGACCAGACACCCTCCAACACACACAGCCCGGTAAGTCTAGCTTATCCGGCTTATGCAAAAATGTGCAACTTTTGTACATCGGACCACTGAAGTACAAGAATAATAAATCCCCCCCCTCCCCCCACAATCATGCTTTTTGGAGGTAAGGCTCTATTCATACTGGCATAATGGTTTAAATGTTTCAAAGCTGCCTGCATTTATTCTGCCTACTTGTACATTATGTACACTTAAATGTTTTTTTTCCCCCTGATTAAAAACTGCCCAGGTGCAGGTGATGGTAGTTTTATACAAAAAATCCAGCAATTGAGGATAGTATACTTCACTTCATTGCGCATGAGTAGTCCTTGGCTTGGCCACTAGAGATACATACAAGGGAAATGTGACAGACCTATTATATTGCTAGACAGAGTAGCACAGCACTTTTCCTTCTTGACTTTCAGATCAGCATAATGAAAAGAGAGGATGCCTGAAGAATTATAGTTACATAACATGAATCCCATACTTGCCATCAAACAATAGCTTGGAGCACTTTCTTTGACAAAAAAAAATTTAAAAAAATTAAAAAAAACAGCCTGCAGATGCAGATGGCATGAGAAACGATCTTTTACTAAGCAATGCATAGGTCCTTAAATGTTTGCATTAGTACAAAAAAAAAAAAAAATACATTTTATACAGCAATTGCCAATTCTACATAGTTACAACAAAGTGTTAACTAATGATGAAACACACCTTTCTTTCCATTAACTTGCCCTTCTGTAAGTGGTGCAGGTTTCTCCACAGACGGTGGCTGTATAGTTTTCCCAGGACTACGTAGATGCTCAGCCATTGTACGTTGCACTACAATACATTAAACCAAACCAGAGAAATCTTATTTTATTATTTTCTTCAAATGTTTTACTTTCAAATAGAAAGATATCAAAATGCATGAAGTTTTGCGCATTGTTCCTAACACTTTAAATACAAGTTAGGCTTGTTTCACACTACAAAATGACTCCGTTTTAAAGATCCGTACGAAGTTCGCACTATTTCTCCCATTACTATCTTCAGTCACTAAATAAAGTCCGTTATTAATAACGGGCTATAACCGTTTAAAACGGCTATTAGAAAAATCCCATAAACTATAAGGGGATTTTCTAACGGCCATATAGGATTTTGTAACTGCCGTTTTTAGCCGATTTTCAGACGGAACTTCGTACGGATCTTTAAAATGGAGTAATTTTGTAGTGTGAAACAAGCCTTAGGAGACAAGACCTTTAGATTCCTGAATGTCCACAGAATTACACTGCTCAAAAAAAATAAAGGGAACACTTAAACACCACAATATAACTCCAACTCAAATCACACATCTGTGAAATCATACTGTCCACTTAGGAAACAACACTGTTTGGCAATAAATTTCACATGCTGTTGGGCAAATGGGACAACAGGTGGAAATTATAGACAAATAAAGGAGTGGTTCTGCAGGTGGTTACCACAGACCACCTCTCAGTTCCTATGCTTCCTGGCTGATGTTTTGGTCACTTTTGAATGCTAGCAGTGCTTTCACTCTAGTCGTACAGTGGGGATCAAAAGTTTGGGCACCCCAGGTAAAAATTTGTATTAATGTGCATAAAGAAGCCAAGGAAAGATGGGAAAATCTCCAAAAGGCAACAAATTACAGATTAGACATTCTTATATTATGTCAACAAAAGTTAGATTTTATTTCCATCATTTACACTTTCAAAATAACAGAAAACAAAAAAATGGCATCTGCAAAAGTTTGGGCACCCAGCAGAGTTAATATCTTGTACTGCCCCCTTTGGGGGCAGTAAACTCTTATTGTAGCCAGCCAAGAGTCTTTCAATTCTTGTTTTAGGTATCTTTGCCCATTTTTCCTTACTAAAGTCTTCCCGTTGTTTGAGATTTCTGGGCTGCCTGTCACGCACTGCTCTTTTAAGGTCTATCCATTGATTTTCAATTATGTTGAGGTCAGGAGATTGTGAAGGCCATGGCAAAACCTTCCGTATACACCTCTTGATGTAATCCCCCGTGGATTTCGAGGCGTGTTTAGGATCATTATCCATTTGTAGAAGCCAACCTCTCTTTAACTTCAGCTTTTTCACAGATGCCATCAAGTTAGCATCCAAAATTTGCTGAAATTTTATTGAATCCATTTTCCCATCTACTCGTGAGATGTTCCCTGTGCCACTGGCTGCAATACAACCCCAAAGCATGATTGATTCACCCCCATTCTTAACAGTTGGATAGAGCTTCTTTTCATTAAATCCTGTTCCCCTTCTTCTCCAAACGTACCTTTGCTCATTCCGGCCAAAAAGTTCAATTTTAACCTCATCGGTCCATAGAACTTGTTTCCAAAATGCATCAGGCTTGTCTATATGTTCATTTGCAAAGTTCAAACGCTGATTTTAGTGGTGAGGACGTAGAAGAGGTTTTCTTCTGATGACTCTTCCATGAAGACCATATTTGTACAAGTATCTCTGTATAGTGGAATAGTGTACCACAACTCCAGTGTCTGCCAGATCTTTCTGGAGGGATTGTGCAGTCAAATGTGGGTTTTGAATAGTGTTTCTCACAATCCTGCAAGCTGTTCTGTCTGATATTTTCTTGGTCTTCCAGATCTTGCTTTAACTTCCACTGTTCCTGATGACTGCCATTTCTTAATTACATTTCGAACAGAGGATACTGACATCTGAAAACGTTTTGCTATCTTCTTATAGCCTTCTCAAGCTTTGTGAGCATCAACTATTTTCAGTTTCAGATTTCTAGACAACTGCTTAGAAGAACCCATGGTGCTGATTGTTGGGAGAATGTCAGATGAGTCTGAGCATTTAAAACCTTTGAGATTGACATCACCTGGTCTTCCCAAATGATGATTGAGAAAAATCCATAACACTGGCAGGTCTCAGCTTTGCAAAGGGGGCAGTGCATGCTCTAAATTCTGCAGGGTGCCCAAACTTTTGCAGACTCCATTTTTTTGTTTTCTGTTATTTTAAAAGTGTAAATGATGGAAATAAAATCTACTTTTGTTGACATATTATTAGAATGTCTATAATCTGTAATTTGATGCCTTTTGCAGATTTTTCCATCTTTCCTTGGCTTCTTTATGCACATTAATACAAATTTTTACCTGGGGTGCCCAAACTTTTGATCCCCACTGTACATGAGACAGAGTCTACAACCCCCACAAGTGGCTCCGGTAGTGCAGCTCATACAGGATGGCACATAAATGCGAGCTGTGGCAAGAAGGTTTGCTGTGTCTGTCAGCGTAGTGTCCAGAGCATGGAGATGCTACCAGGAGAAAGGCCAGTACATCAGGAGACGTGGATGAGGCCGTAGGAGGGCAAAAACCCAGCAGCAGGACCGCTACCTCCGCCTTTGTGCAAGGAGGGGCAGGAGGAGCACTGTCAGAGCCCTGCAAAATGACCTCCAGCAGGCCACAAATGTGCATGTGTCCACTCAAACCGTCAGAAACAGACTCCAGGAGGGTGGTATGAGGGCCTGACGTCCACAGGTGGGGGATGTGCTTACAGCCCAACACCGTGCAGGACGATTGGCATTTGCCAGAGAACACCAAGATTGGCAAATTCGCCACTGGTGCCCTGTGCTCTTCACAGATTAAAGCAGTTCCCACTGAGCACATGTGACAGACCCGACAGAGTCTGGAGATGCCGAGGAGAACGTTCTGATGCCTGCAACATCCTCCAGCATGACCGGTTTGGTGGTGGGTCAGTAATGGTGTGGGGTGGCATTTCTTTGGGGGCTGCACAGCCCTCCATGTGCTTGCCAGAGGTAGCCTGACTGCCATTAGGTACCGAGATGAGATCTTCAGACCCCTTGTGAGACCATATGCTGGTGCAGTTGGCCCTGGGTTCCTCCTAATGCAAGACAATCCTAGACCTCATGTGGCTGGAGTGTGTCAGCAGTTCCTGCAAGAGGAAGGCATTGATACTATGGACTGGCCCGCCCGTTCCCCAGACCTGAAACCGATGGAGCACATCTGGGACATCATGTCTCGCTCCATCCACCAACAGACTGTCCAGGATTTGGCAGATACTTTAGTCCAGGTCTGGGAGGACATCCCTCAGGAGACTATCCACCACCTTATCAGGAGCATGCCCAAGCATTGTAGGGAGGTCATACAGGCACGTGGAGGCCACACACACTACTGAGCCTCATTTTGACTTGTTTTAAAGGACATTACATCAAAGTTGGATCAGCCTTTAATGTGGTTTTCCACTTTGATTTTGTGTGTGACTCCATATCCAGAATTTCCATGGGTTGATAAATTTGATTTCCATTGATAATTTTTGTGGGATTTTGTTGCCAGCACATTCAACTATGTAAAATCCTATACATTCAGATCTAGGATATTTTATCTTAGTGTTCCCTTTATTTTTTTTGAGAGGTGTATTTCACATTTTGGATTGACAGATTCTAATCTTGAATAAGTGCACAGTCAGCACTATGTTTTCAGCCCTAACAGAAACAAGCTATTAGAGATGAGCAAACTTACAGTGATCATGAATAGAGATGAGCGAACTTACAGTAAATTCTCGGCTCGGCAGTTGCTGACTTATCCTGCATAAATTAGTTCAGCTTTCAGGTGCTCTGGTGGGCTGGAAAAGGTGGATAGTCCTAGGAAAGAGTCTTCTAGGACCGTATCCACCTTTTCCAGCCCACGGGAGCACCTGAAAGCTGAACTAATTTATGCAGACTAAAGTCATCAACTGCCGAGCCGAGAAGTTTGTGACGAATCACATTTACTGTAAGTTCGCTCATCTCTAATCATGAACTTCCAGTAATTCGATTCATCACAAACTTCTCGGCTCAGCAGTTGCTGACTTTAGCCTGCATAAATTAGTTTAGCTTTCAGGTGCTCCGGTGGGCTGGAAAAAGTGGATACATTCCTAGGAGACTCTCTCCTAGGACTGTATCCACCTTTTCCAGCCCACCAGAGCACCTGAAAGCTGAACTAATTTATGCAGGCTATAGTCAGCAACTGCTGAGTCGAGAAGTTTGTGACGAATCGAATTACTGTAAGTTCGCTCATCTTTACAAGCTATGACAAGCTATGTGTCCGATTCTTTGGGCTCCTATCATGCCCTGTCCACCATTTATAGATTATTGAACACCCTTAGGACCGCAATCCTCCCAACTACACAGTTGAATGGGAGTAAGACCTTCAGATATCATTCAGGGGGGAGCAGAGAGACAATATTCACACTGTATAACCAAGGATTAAAAACTCAAGAGAAAATATAGATAATTGGTTTTCTCAATCCAAAAAATGGTAAAGATATCCCTTGGTGAGAGTAAATAGTATATAGCATAAGCGAAAGATCACCAATAAGGTTTAGATATCAAATCTTAATTTAATTAGTTGATAAAATTGTTATCAAAAAGTGTTAACTAATAATGGGAAGGGGGTGAGGGTACAGGTGAGTGCCTACACTCAGAGCCCTACCTATCTAGGGGGGGCTCCTAAACTAAGTGTGGATAGGAATAGGGAGCATAGAGACAATACATACAGATAAGTTAGCCTCTTCTACCAGAAGGTAGAGAGGCTAACTTATCTGTATGTATTGTCTCTATGCTCCCTATTCCTATCCACACTTAGTTTAGGAGCCCCCCCTAGATAGGTAGGGCTCTGAGTGTAGGCACTCACCTGTACCCTCACCCCCTTCCCATTATTAGTTAACACTTTTTGATAACAATTTTATCAACTAATTAAATTAAGATTTGATATCTAAACCTTATTGGTGATCTTTCGCTTATGCTATATAACCAAGGATTAGAAATCAGACCACAAGGTGTAAACTGGTTAGTAATTAAAAGGTATATGCCTTCCAATTGTAGGAATATATCTAGAGAAATAAGGTGTAGCTGGTTTGAATAAAATTGCGTAATTTATTTATCTGGTATATGAGCAGGGCCCTTGCTACAGATCCAGTGAATATTAGATGATGGTTAATACAAATACTAATATTAACCATCGTCTAATATTCACTGGATCTGTAGCAAGGGCCCTGCTCAGATACCAGATCTTGTTTATACCTTATGATCCATATATAAATAAAATTGTGCAATTTTATTCAAACCAACTACACCTTATTTCTCTAGATATATTCCTACAATTGGAAGGTATATACCTTTAATTACTAGTCAGTTTACCCCTTGAGGTCTGATTTCTAAACCTTGGTTCTAAATTATTTTTCGGCACTTTGGGTATAGTGCAGTTCCATTAATATGAAGGCACCCAATTCTTGATTCACACTGACTTATATGGCGTCCATTTCCAGAATATAGTAGGTGGGCTTTAAGCTCCTTTGGATCGGTTACAGGGTCCCTTCTAAGCTTCACTAATTTATTCCAATAATTTTCCCTGACCAGTCACTCGAAGTCTGGTACATTGGTTCAAGTTCTTAGTACAAAATTTCTAGACTAAAGAATAGCACCTGAACCCCAAGTTTACAGATTTCTATATACTGACTCCAAGGAAACAGACATACCCTCCATTGATATCAATTTTTTCACAAACAGATCCGATCATTAGCATAAAGGCCCTTATGGCTTTTTTTTTTAAAGCTACTCACATGAAATTTCTAGGCATTACTAAAATGTAAAAACTAGGCATTACTAGGTGGAATTTCAGGAGTCTCCGAAACATTGTTCCTTTCAGTAAAGGGTGATTAAGAGTGTAACCTTATATTACCCTTTTTCTGTGGCTTTATGATGCCACTTATATGTTAACAATGCTCTATTTTTGGGGCTGTTTGTCCCTAGGTTATTCATTTATTTACATGGGGAACCACAATGTTGCTTTAATAGCTAAAAAAAAAGAAAACTGCCAAAATTATGTAATATTACCTGTATTTCTTTTCTCTTCTGTAACAGGGAACCTCTCAACTACAGAATGATAAGTTACATCTGGCTTGGGTGGTTTGCTACAGGTTGCAGGATGAATCTGAGTTTCCTACAAAACAGAGCACAAGAAACCGTATATTTATTTCCATCATTGATATACAAGGATATAGATTACAATGTTTCAATGATTCATTTAAGTTCATATTAAGTAACAAAACTATGATATTGACAAAAAGGAGGGTTTTTTGTACTTACCGTAAAATCTCTCACTTGTAGCCTACATTGGGGGGACACCTATACTGATGGGTATATGCTCTTGCCACTAGGAAAATAAGTTGGCCCCTCCCTGGCAGGATATACCCGCCCACTGGAAGTGAGGTAATCACATTTGTCACAAAGCAGTAGAAGAAGCCAACAAGAAATGTCCGAATGACCCTAGAAAAGAATCCCGGATAAAAAAAAAAAAAAAAAAAAAAAAAAAACACAACAACAACCCGGAAAAGAATATCAGGACAAAAAAATAAATTAAGAAATTAGTGGGTGTGGTGTCTCCCAATGAAGACTACGAGAGAGGATTTTACAGCGAGTTCTTAAAAAAAAAATTTATATTAATAATAAAAATAAAAAAAAATCTCCTAGGGTGGGAACAACAACCATTAGCAAAAGGGAAGCAGTCCCAAGACCGAACCCACTTGTCCTTAAGGCATGCAGACGACCCCAGGCCAGAGAAAACCGAGGCCTAGAAACAGAACTCCCAGAAGATCCCCAGCCATGGAGATTGACTGGGCCACCATAGGAAGGGACAGTCCTTCCCAGGGACTCTAAACCTACGGTCCTCATAGAGTGACATGAAAAAGTCGACTAGGAAGCCTGAGGGGCCGGAACCACCCCGGAAAGAGGTAGGAGTTCAACTCGAAAAAGGAACACAGAACCAGAGGGCTAGCCGGGAAACCGGATCTCGAGAGGCCTGGTGCGGAAGATCGAAGATCTAAACATCTGCAGACCCAAAACCCCTATCCAGGAGCCCACCACAAGCCACTGGGAGGTGACATAGCTCAACTGGTGTAATCCGGATGACCGGAACGCCATCCATTTCAAGAGAACATGGACCCAGAAGGAGAAGATGGAAGGGAATAATTGCCAAGAAGAAGCAGAGTGTCCAGAAAAGGGGCATCCCGGAACACCAGAGCGACAGACATGGGAAATAGAGGTTCCTGAGTCTTCTCACCTCAAAGATGGGCACGTAAGTATCAACGGCCAAGAAAGGAGCTGAGGACCCTGAAAAAGGAGTTCCAGAACACCGGAGCAGCAAACATGGGAATTGGAGGTTCCCGAGTCTCCCGGAAGACTTACACTCGAAGGGTAAGGAAACCCAACATCCACGAAACTCTCCAGGTGACAAAGGTCCTTGCCAAGACAGAAGAAGTGCGGTACAGAAAGACTGCCCAATAAATGAGATCGCAGAGAAATCTAAGCAGGACCGCTACACACGCGCGAGGCCACAACCATCACAAAGGTAAGGCTAGAAAACTGTGGAGTTAGTGTAGTGCTACTGACACCATCAAGGGAAGGAGGAACATACCCTACCAGGGAGATTGTGCCGAGGGGGGGGGGGGGGGGGAGCAAGGGCAGGACCCAAACGACAGAGGCTAGACCAGCTATCGCCGAGCCACACGATAGCAGAAACCCCTCCGACAGAGGGGAGTGCTAAGGCTGCCTGAGCAGCAGTAGATAGCCAAGAAACAGGAGGAGAGCCAGGCTGCAATAGTGGGCAGTAAGCACACAGGCAGAGACAGCGAAAAGCTCGACTGAATGCTCTCAGCGAAAAACAAGGGCCCAGCCAGATATCCCCCATATAAAGTGGGAAGAGAGAGATGACTCCATCTCGCTAGTAGAAAGTGACCAGCGAAATAGTCCCTGTAGTGGAGGGGAAAACAAGGGGTGGTGGAGATGAAACTCAGGCACTGACCATGCCAAGCCCTCTGATCCCCATACCTCCGTGGAAGGAGGATTGTCAAAGTGCACCAGGCACTGTAGGGGCAGGGTAAAGGCTCCCTGTGGCAATGGACAAAGTACTGGGTGGACGAAGCCCCCAGGAACTCTGTGAGAACATATCGACGAGCCAATCTGTGTCCCCAGAGGGATGGGAATCCTGGACACTGCAGCTGGGCAAAGATGCAAAGACAGGACTACAAATGCAAGGGAGAAGCACACACACAGCAACCAAGAGCGTTGAGAGGAACACCCCTTCAGGGTGAAACCCCAAACCAGATAGGCACCAACGGAGCCAGTCTAGTCGTGTGTAAGGCAACCGAGCAGGTGCCTGAGCCACCCTGCACAGGAATCCAGGAAGATACCTGGAGGCACAAGGGGGGGGGGGGGGGGGGGGTATGGGCGCTGAACTGCCTGTGATGCCCTACCAGGCCCCATCCAGAACAGAGATGCTAAACCGCCGTAGACCTGTGGAAACAAGATTATAGAAAGATCCGAAGCACACCCCACCGACAGAAGAGAGGGTGGCTCTACACGTGCTGAGGGACCTAACATACATAGGGACACAGACATTGATACCTCTCGATAGTAGTGAGGAACCAAGATTGCAGACACAGCATCCAATGGTGTGTAACAACCATGCCCCTAGCAGACCAATGTGGCCCTCTTTGAAAGGAGAACAGAGTGCTACAGTTGCCGTGAAAAGCCATGGAACCTGCCCACACCCCAATTCCTAATGGTGCCCCACACCAAGACTGCTGTCGCAGATGCAAGAGATGAAGGTGATATGTGGGGCAGGAAACTTGCAGAGACAGTCGGAATGGTATAACAGGTTCAATGAACCCACAGAGTCACACTTTGTGGAACTTCACATGGAAAGTAAGTCACTGGGATACAGTGACGAGGAGTGGCAGGAAAGGGGGCGGGAGGTGAAGAGGTGACCTGGTGGATTAGAAACCATGCAGACACAGTCTGGCTATATGGCATAGGGACCATGGCCACACCTGGTCCTGCAGTCAGAACCACACATTGAAAGTGGGTTACCAGCCTTCAGCAGTTAGAACTGCAGACATGCAGAGGGACCCTGCGAACCAGTACGTGGTGCATTGCACAGGGCACATGAAGCAACATGGATTGACTCCCTCAGAACTACACTTCGGCAGATAGCTGAACTTCCATCCACGCAGTAGGAAGTGTATGGTAGTTGACCCAACGTAGCAGTAAATCATGGCTGACCAGATTCCTGAATGCACAGGATCACTCCTTTGAACCCTCCCACAGAAAGTGGGGTACTGGAGTGCGGCCGAACCAGTACCCCATTTGGGGGGGGGGGGGTTGAGGATTGCTGCAGATGGCGCTGCCTTTAGTATGACCAGGAGGCCACAAGGTTAGCCCAGCACAGCCACGTGTAATGCCGGCTGAGGAGCCGGCGCTGGGGAAAAGGGACCTCAGGATAGAGAGACATTAGCGGAGTACAGAAGGGGAGGGGGAAAAAGGGGGGAGGGGGAGAAGGGGGGGATGTTCACATCAACCAGCTTATGGCCACGCTACATCATACCAGACTAAGATAGCGGAGCGAGCAGGGGCAGTGGGGCACCCGGACCCAGGGTACAACCTCAAGGCTCTTGGCGAGAAGGGGTTGACAGTACATACTCTATGTCTGTGCCCCTTTGTCGCATATGTAGGAACAAGTAGCGCCATGCTCCTGAACCCCCACCTGAAAAAGGGAAACAAAAGGGAGAAAAAAAAAAAAACTAAACATCCCTTACTAGAAAATAATTAAAAGGACCAGGTCTGGAGAGCTCCCAGATCTGTGTCTTGCCTCCTACTGACACTAGCTAAAACTGATTACCTCACTTCCAGTGGGCGGGTATATCCTGCCAGGGATGAGCCGACTCCCTTTCCTAGTGTCAGCGCCTCCTAGTGGCAAGAGCATATACCCATCAGTATAGGTGTCCCCCAATGAAGATCGACCGAGAAAGGATAATACTTGAGAATCATAAGTTACTCAGTTATGATAAAAGTACAATAAAAGTTTTGATAACTAACAACAAGCATTGTACCAAAGTGACATTGCTTTGTTTACCTCCTTATGCCCAGTCTGTATGTGCCCTATTTGAGATAACTGCAGACTTTCCACTAAAATGGCATTATAGGGAGGAACCACAGCACTAAAAACTTTTTCTTGGGCTCCAAATTTTGATGACCTATGGTTAGGATAGGCCAATGCAGTTTGACTCCTGTTTAGCTGAATGCACGGCCCTTTTACTGTTTAGACAGATAAATTGGCCTGTCAAAGTCGTGGAGGTCGTGCATGGTACTACAGGTAAGTCTTATCCTATTTTAAATAGCGCTATGATGTCACACTTTATGTCTCATCCAATTTTTTTGCCAAGTGTATGTATGTAAATAAGACATAAAAGATTACCCGTTGAGTCTCCTGCTGTTTCGTTTTAGTCGTATCTTTGTCTGCATTCCACACTTTGCCTTTATCAAACCTGCTTCGAAGAGCTGCAAGTTCTTTCTCACGTTCCTTTCAAAGTGATAGCACAAAAAGATAAATAAAATGTTAAGTTAGTATCCTATGTGACAAATGCTTCCATGACAAACTACACTGCTGTATATGAACACCTGTTTCTGTTGTTGTGCTAAGTTAGCTGTACTGGATATATCCTTTTGCTTCAGCAGTCTTTCTTGGATACTTTTTGTATTCGGAGTCAATGCTGCAGACTTTACAGCAAGATTTGTAGGTGCAGGACTGCGTTCGTGACACTTCTCTCCAAAACGCTCCAGGAAGGATTTTACGCCAGGTCCACCTGTAATGCAAAGTTTGGGGAACTGGTGACATTAAGACATTGCATGACTGCAGTGTATAGTGACGAGAATAATGGGACATCTACTGCCATAGCTGTAAATACATCACTTAAACAGGTGATGTATCTGGAAGGGTATTTTTTTTTTTTTTTTTTTTTATAAACAGAATAAACAAAAACATGCCCAATATTAGCCATTTTCTTCACTGACAAGAATAGTATGTTCCACACCATGTGATTTCACAAATATCTGACTTCATTAAGAAAAAGGTTTAATTTACACAATGGATTTTACTGAATTATTTTTGTATTTTTTTTAGGATTGCTTTCTCTAGGTCAAACAATTAGATGTTGGAAATTAAAAAACAGTTTTATAGTGATTTTTGGGCATTTATTTTACAAAAACAGCTTTGCTACTGAACTTCAACAACAGCATGGCGAAAAATCCCAAATATAATATAGCTACAAAATATAAGTGTGCCATGAAAAATGCTTGAGAATCAAGGTATTTTTTTAACAAATATTTAAAAATGTTAAAAGTTGCTGTACTTGTAAAGGAGCCCTTACTAAAGTGCCGTCTCAGTTGATACGTTCCTACACCCCATGTGGAAATAGTGGGGACATCTCCAATAAACAAGTGGAATAGGTCTAGTTCTGGATGTATTCATACATTTCCAGGAAGAACAATAGAGGAATGTTCCAGGAATTACAAAAGCAAACAAATCAGGAGATATGTCAGATCTTACTTAAGGGACCTTTATAGCATAACAAGATATGCTATAAAAACCTGTCCAGTGAAAGGCTGATAGCAGTGCTACCTGCCAAACAAAGAATGTGAGTGCCCAATACTGGTCCTAGTAGATAGTTGGCAGTGCACATGCAGTCTCTTGCTAAATTTTCATATTACAGATGTAAAACATACACTATCGTGCATAAGTCACCGAAGCAAGTTTATTACATCTGCTTACCTGGTGTAGTAATCCTGTCCTTTGGTTGTGCAGTTCTACTAGTTTCTTCACTCTGGACCACATGCTGAATTGAAAACACCTTCGAAGTTGTTTTTTGTGGGGTAGATACTTTGGCTGACAATGTTTTTATAGTCTGAGCTGTGGGTAAATCCTTTTCTTCTGGCTTCGAAGAGCTAAAGCCTGATGGTTTAGCCTCCAAAAACTTAGATTTTTCTGTCGTAGTTGAGGAGGCTATACTAGAATTTGTGGATTTGGCCTCTGTAGGTTTTGTCTGCTGCAAGAAATAAATAAAAAAAATATGAAAATAAAAACACTAAACCTACAAGATGTAGTGGGGTTTTAAAATGTCTGACATTATGAATTTAGTAAAATATTAAATAGAAGAGTACTAGAAATAAAATGAAAAAAAATAATTAAAACAAAAGCATATACACAGCTAAAAAGTATCTTGGGAACATATATTTAATTATTAGTAAGGAGAGAGATTTAATTATAAGTAAGGAAAGCTTATCAGTACACAACATACCAATGTGCTGGAGACTGCAGATTTATTCACAGGGACACTCTGAGAACCAGAGACCGCTTCCTGCCTCACACTGCGACCATTGATGCTGGCAGATGCTGAACTGGCAGTGGACACTTTTGATAAACAAGCGGTACCAGGCTTTTCTTGTGTATTGTTTGGTTTAACACATGGATGACTTAGGTCATCCTCCCAAGAACTAATTGTTGCAGCAAGGTTTGCTAAACGACCACGTCGGCCTGAAGGAGTGTCAAAACTGACAGTAGGAGCCTGTGGCTTTGGAGGGGAAGGGACAATTTCTTTAGGAGGACTGGAGTTTGGAGATTCTTGAGGACTACCTAAAAAACAAAAGATATATTTAAGTAGATTTACCGACATAAGTAAACACTGAACAATCTCTTAAATGGGTTCATTCAGAGATTAAAAGTAATCGCCTAAACACAGGATAGTGCATAACTAGCTGATTGATGGGGCTCGACCATCAGAGATCAACTGTCCCCTGGGTGAATGGAAAGGCAGCACAGTGGGGCAAAAAGGAGATTTTTTTTTAACACTTACCGTAAAATCTCTTTCTCAAAGGTTCCATTGGGGGACACAGACCGTGGGTGTTTGCTGCTGTCTCTAGGAGGTATGACACTATGGTAACAAAAAAAGTCGACTCCTCCCAGCAGGATATACCCGCCTCCAGGCCCTGAGCTAATCAGTTTTAGTACCAGAGCAATAGGAGAGGATCGACAGGTCAAAGAAAAAACCTGAATTGTCCGAGAACCAGAAGAAAAAATATAACTGAACACACCCTCGGACAGAGAACGAAAGAGAAACCCAAAAGGGCGGGAGCTGTGTCCCCCAATGGATCCTTCGAGAAAGAGATTTTACGGTAAGTGTTAAAAAAAAAATCTCCTTTTCTCTATCGGCTCCATTGGGGGACACAGACCGTGGAACATACCAAAGCCGTCCCTTGGGTGGGCAGATCATCAGTTAGGCAGACTGCTGATCCACTGCCGCCAGCAGAACTTTACGGCCCAGACTAGCATCAGCCGATGCGAAGGCATGAACCAGGTAAAACCTTGAGAAAGTGTGCAAAGATGACCAAGTAGCCGCCTTACAAATCTGCGAGGCCGAGGCCTTGTTCTGGAGAGCCCAGGATGCCCCAACAGAACGGGTAGAATGAGCCACAACCCTGAAGGGAGGAACCTTCCCCCTACAGTGATAGGCTTCCGAAATGGCAGACTGGATCCACCGAGAAATGGTGGCCTTGGAAGCAGGTTGTCCCTTGCGACGACCTTCGGCAAGAACGAAAAAGGAATCACATTGATGAAACGAAGAAGTGATAGAGGTAAGACCTAACAGCCCGAACCACATCCAGTTTGTGGGGTAAATGCTCCTTAGGCTGAGAAGGAGCGGGACAAAAGGACGGAAGAACAACGTCCTCATTGAGATGAAAGGCCGAATCAACCTTAGGCAAAAAGGAAGGATCTGGCCGGAAGACAACATTGTCCTGATGAAGCACCAGAAACGGAGAAAGGCAGGAGAGAGCTGCCAATTCAGACACTCTCCGGATGGAGGTGATAGCAATAAGAAATGCCACTTTCCAAGAAAGGAGGCGCAGGGACACCTCCCTAAGGGGTTCAAAAGGTTCACCTTGGAGGACCCCCAAGACCAGATTCAAGTGCCAAGGGGGAGAAGGTGACCGATAAGGAGGGGCAGCATGCGTGGCGGAAGGTCCGGACATGAGAATTAGAAGCCAGAGGATGCTGGAAAAGAACAGAAAGAGCCGAAACTTGACCCTTAAGGGAATTGAGAGACAAACCCAGTTCCACACCCGACTGCAATAAAGAAAGAAGACGGGAAACAGAAAAAGTAACAGGAGACAAAACCTGAGCTTCGCACCAACGAAAATAAGACCGCCAAGTACGGTGGTAAATTTGTGCCGAGGAGGGCTTACGAGCCCTGAGCATGGTGCGAATGACTGGGGAAGAGAAACCGCGGGCTCTCACAACCGCGGTCTCAACCCTCACGCCGTCAAATGCAGCGACTGTAAATTGGGGTGGCAAAGAGGACCCTGAGACAGTAGGTCCGAATGAAGTGGAAGGCATAGTGGAGTGTCGTCCAGGAGCCTGACCACGTCGGCGTACCACGACCTTTGGGGCCAATCTGGAGCTATCAGAATGGTGGGAACTTCCTCCGCTTTGAGCTTCCTCAGAACCCTGGGAAGGAGCGGAAGGGGAGGAAACAGATAGGGCAGAGCAAACCCTGTCCATGGAATCACTAGGGCGTCCACAGTTAGCGCCAGGGGGTTCCTGGACTTCGTCACAAACGGAAGGATCTTCCGATTGTGCAGAGATGCGAAGAGGTCCACCCGGAATGTGAATCGCCGAAATGGCCGGAACCTTGTTTTCCGCCCAGATGAGAATCTTTGTCACCTCGGCCATGGCTGCCGAGCTGCAAATTCTGCCTTGACGATTTATGTACGGTCGTGGCGTTGTCCGACTGGACACGGACAGGGCAGGACTGAAGCAGGGACTCCCAATGAAGAAGGCAAAGAAGAATCGTCCTCAGTTCCAAGATGTTAATTGGAAGAAGGGCTTCCCGGGGAGACCAGAGGCCTTGAACTGTCCAGTCCCTGAACACACCGCCCCAGCCCGACAGATTGGCATCTGTTGTCAATACCTGCCAGTGGAGGGGAAGAAATGATCGCCCCTGAAGAAGAAGGGGGGAGCGGAGCCACCAGAGCAGAGACTGACGGATCCATCGAGGTAGAGCAATTTTGTGATCGAGAGAAAGAGGAGATCTGTCCCATCGAGAGAGAATCGCCAGTTGAAGGGGCCTCCATGGCCGCTACCATTCGACCCAAGACTTCCATGCAAACGCAGATGGAAGCTGGGACCTGGGCCCGAAGGGAGCGGACTGACAGGAGAGTCAGATGTTTGCCCGGCGGAAGGCAAATCTGGGTAGAGGCCGTGTTGAATTGAAGTCCCAGGAAGATCAGAGACTGGGTGGGAGAAAGGACAGACTTGTCCCTGTTGACCATCCACCCGAAGCAATCCAGGGTCTGGAGGGTGAGATCCACATTCTCCACAGTCTGGACTCTGGTGGGAGCCTTGATGAGAAGGTCGTCTAGGTAAGGGATCACTGAGACTCCTCTCGACCGCAACAGGGCTATCACTGGCGCAAGGATCTTGGTAAAGACCCGAGGAGCAGTGGCCAGACCAAAGGGGAGGGCTACGAATTGAAAATGCCCCTCTGGAACCGCAAAACGGAGGTAAATATTGGCCGAGAAATATTGGAACATGGAGGTAGGCATCTTTGATGTCCACTGAAGAAAGAAATTCCCCTTGTTCCATGGATGCCACTACCGAACGGAGGGATTCCATTTGGAAGTGACGGATGAGAAGATGACGGTTGAGCCGTTTGAGGTCCAGGATTGGCCGCACCGAACCGCCCTTCTTGGGGACCACAAAAAGATTCGAATAGAAACCCCGAAAACGTTCCCTAGGAGGAACGGGGACAATAACTCCCTGGAGAAGCAGGGACCGAAGGGCCTCTTGAAACTGCTTTGCCAGAGAAGGAGACCGGGGAGCCCAGGACCGAAAAAAACGATCCCTCGGGAGGGAGGCAAACTCTATTCCCTGACCCAAGAGTCCTGAATGTGTGTGGTCCAGACTTCGAGAGAAAAAAATAAGAGACGACCTCCCACCCGAGAAAAATCTGCGGGTGGGGGCATCACTTCATGGGGAAGTGGGTTTGCGGTTGCCCGACTTGGCCGCAAAACGGCCAGAACGGTTGGTGTCCGACTTCCAAGACGGGCGCGGCCGGAACGAGGGGAGCCTTCTTGCTCCGAAGTAGTAGAGCGAGCCTTATTTTGAGGCAACAAGGAACTCTTGCCCCCCGTCGCCTCAGAAATAATCTCGTCAAGGCGCTTGCCAAAAAGACGGACACCAGTAAAAGGAAGCTCGGTGAGAGACCTTTTGGAAGCGGCATCTGCATCCCAAGCCTTAAGCCACATGGAACTGCAGAGAGCCGCCAGGTAACCCACAGCAAAGGCAGCACAACGGGCTGACTGCATGGAGGCTGTGCACAGAAATTCCTCAGCTTTAGAGCATTGGAGAACCAAGGCAGAAAGATCCTCCTTGGGGGGGGGGGGGGTCCCGTCTGGATACCCTGACAGAGTTTTGAGCACCACAACGATAGAGCTTTGGACACCCAAGCCGAGGCGAAGGTGGGAAGTAGAGGAGAGCCTGCTGCTTCAGAGGCCACCTTCTTGTCAGTCAGGGCCTTGAAAGCAGCCGCATCGGCCAGTGGCAGTGTGGTAGCCTTAGAGAGGTGGGAAATTGGTGGGGGAGGGGAAACCACCTTAGAGACAAGGTCCTTGTCGAATGGGTAACGCACCTGAACCTTCTTCATTCCCGGGAACCTCTTGTCTGAATGTTTCTATGCAAATTCCAGAAGGGTGTCAAATTCAGCGAGTGTGCTGAAGCATTGAGATGCCGGTTTAGCACGATTAAAGGATACTTCAGGAGTCACGTCCTCTAAGTGAAAGGTGTCTCTTATGGCTGCAACCAATGAGTTCGCCGTTTCAACTGAATCCGCGTGGTCTTCCGAGTCAGATGCAGATTCAAAAGCCTCATCCGCCAGTTCACCAGGAGAATGTGAACGAGTGGAGGCAGCCCTGGAGGGGGGTGACCCTGAAGGGGTACACGGCTCTGGCGAGGCAGAGAGGCAACTGCGGAAACGTCCTCTGGAGGAGCGACGTTTGTGACCAGATGACCAGGGGGGTGGGACCCACGAGGGGAACGCCCACGTCTACCTGAAGACTCAATGGAAGAGTCAGAAGATGCACCCCTAGTACGCTTGTGAGAGCGTGAGGTATGTGGAGAAGGGGAGCGGGTCCCTTTAGAGAGCCGGTGCAGGGCAGACTTCAAGGCAGACACCACGTCACGGGAGGCCTCAGCCATTGAACGGGAGACTTAAGTCAAGTCAGCCATATACTGGGATAGGGAAGAAACCCAGGCTGGAGGGGCGGCCGAATCCACCGGAACTGAAACCGCATCCGGGTGTACTATGGGGTCTGGGGCAGCAGAGGAGCAGGCAGAGCAAGTGGGTTCAGCCGAACCAGGCATTTTAGAATTACAGGACTTACAGACAAAATAGGAAACTAATGCTCCAGTTGTCTGTTTAGAGGGAGGAACAGTTCTGGGTACGGACATAATGAAAAAAAAGAACTCTCTCACCCGAGTCTGTGTCCCCTGCGGCAGCTGCTGTGAGAACTCCGCTCTGAGAGAAGGAGAGGGAGATATAGGCCAGCCAATAGCCATAGAGGAGCGTGCCTGGAGCAGAGGCACTGTAATTGGCCTCTGTCCCCCGAAAATCGTGCGCACGGCGCTGATTGGAGGGCTGTTTGAGCCTCCAGTAAGCTCCGGCGGCCCTGTGGGTGGAGCTATAGAAGAACAGTAATGGCGCCTGCTTCTTGCCCCAGGCGCACATGTCAGTCGCGTCTGCGCCCGCGGGGAAGTGAGCGGACGATTCACATGTACGCCGGCAGCTGTCTGCTGCTGAAAACGAAAGTAAAGTTAACAGCGCATATACACAATGTCTGTGCCCCCTTACTCGCAAAGGGGAAACAGTGAGCCGCAGTTCCCGAGTCCCCACCCAACATGAAAGAAAAAGGAATGAAAAACTAACACATTCCCTAACTAGGAAAATAATAAACATAAGACCTGGTCTGGAGAAATCCAGACCATGTCCACCTCCTTCAGACACTGAGCTTAAACTGATTTGCTCAGGGACTGGATGGCGGGTATATCCTGCTGGGAGGAGCCGACTTTTTTGTTACCATAGTGTCATACCTCCTAGAGACAGCAGCATACACTCACGGTTTGTGTCCCCCAATGGAGCCGATAGAGAAAAATTATTAAGTCAGTCACCAATTGTGCAAGTTCTCCCACTTAAAAAGATGAGAGGTCTGTAATTTTCATCATAGATATACCTCAACTATGAGACACAAGAGGAAAAAAAAAATCCATAAAAATCACATTTTCTGACTTTTAACCCCTTAACCCCTTAAGAACTCAGCCCATTTTGGCCTTAAGGACTCAGACAATTTAATTTTTAAGTTTTCATTTTTTCCTCCTCGCCTTCTAAAAATCATAACTCTTTTATATTTTCATCCACAGACTAGTATGAGGGCTTGTTTTTTGCGCGACCAGTTGTCCTTTGTAATGACATCACTCATTATATCATAAAATGTATGGCGCAACCAAAAAACACTATTTTTGTGGGGAAATTAAAACGAAAAACGCAATTTTGCTAATTTTGGAAGGTTTCGTTTTCACGCCGTACAATTTATGGTAAAAATGACATGTGTTCCTTATTCTGAGGGTCAATACGATTAAAATGATACCCATTATTATATACTTTTATATTATTGTTGCGCTTAAAAAAAATCACAAACTTTTTAACCAAATTAGTACGTTTATAATCCCTTTATTTTGATGAACTCTAACTTTTTAATTTTTCCGTATAAGCGGCGGTATGGGGGCTCATTTTTTGCGCCATGATCTGTACTTTTTTTTCATACCACATTTGCATATAAAAAACTTTTAATACATTTTTTATAATTTTCTTTAATAAAATGTATTAAAAAAGTAGGAATTTTGGACTTTTTTTTTCCGTTCACGTCGTTCACCGTACGGGATCATTAACATTTTATTTTAATAGTTCGGACATTTACGCACGCGGCGATACCAAATATGTCTATAAAAGATGTTTTTTACGCTTTTTGGGGGTAAAATAGGAAAAAACGGACGTTTTACTTTTTTATTGGGGGAGGGGATTTTTCACTTTTTTTTTTACTTTTACTTTTAAAATTTTTTACATTTTTTTTTTTTTACACTTGAATAGTCCCCATAGGGGACTATTCATAGCAATACCATGATTGCTAATACTGATCTGTTCTATGTATAGGACATAGAACAGATCAGTATTATCGGTCATCTTCTGCTCTGGTCTGCTCGATCACAGACCAGAGCAGGACGGAGGGAGGTGAGGGGACCTCTGTGCGGCGTTATGAATGATCGGATCCCCGCAGCAGCGCTGCGGGCAATCCGATCGTTCATTTAAATCGCGCACTGCCGCAGATGCCGGGATCTGTATTGATACCGGCACCTGAGGGGTTAATGGCGGACGCCCGCGAGATCGCGGGCGTCGTCCACTGCCGGCGGGTCCCTGGCTGCGATCAGCAGCCGGGATCAGCCGCGCATGACACGGGCATCGCTCCGATGCCCGCGGTTATGCACAGGACGTAAATGTACGTCCTGGTGCGTTAAGTACCACCTCACCAGGACGTACATTTACGTCCTGCGTCCTTAAGGGGTTAAGGACCAAGCTTTTTTCCACTTCCGTTTTTTCCTCCTTACCTTTTAAAAATCATAACCCTTTTAATTTTGCACCTAAAAATCCATATAACTGCTTAGTTTTTGCACCAATTCTACTTTGTAATGACATCAGTCATTTTACCCAAAAAGCTATGGCGAAACGAAAAAATAAAAAAAACTTTGTGCGACAAAATTGAAGAAAAAACACCATTTTGTAAATTTTGGGAGCATTGTTTCTACGCCGTACATTTTTTCGGTAAAAATTACACTTTATCTTTATTCTATAGGTCCATACGAAATGATAAAATGATACCCTACTTATATAGGTTGTATTTTGTCGTACTTTTGGAAAAAATCATAACTACATGCAGGAAAATGAATACATTTAAAATTGTCCTTTTCTGATCCCTATAACTTTTTTATTTTTCCGCGTACAGGGTGGTATGAGGGCTAATTTTTGGCGCAGTGATCTGAAGTTTTAAACGGTACCATTTTTGTTTGATCAAACTTTTTGATCACATTATACTCTTTTTATGGTATGAAAAGTGACCAAAAATACGCAATTTTGGACTTTGAAATTTTTTTTGCGCGTACGCCAGTGACCATGCGGTTTAATTTACAATATATTTTTATATAGTTCGGACATTTATGCACGCGGCGATATCATATATGTTTATTTTTATTATGTTTATATATTTTTTTATATGGAATTTGGGAAAACGGGGGTGATTTAAACTTTTAATAAGGAAGGGGTTAATGTGTGTGTTTTTAAACTTTTTCTTTTTACACTTTTAGTCCCCTTAGGGGACTTTTAGGAGGAATCATTTGATTCCTCATCCAGATCAATGGGATTACATACAATCCCATTGATCTTTGTGCTCTGCGCTCAAATGATAAAGTCTGGCACTGCCAGGCTGTATCATTCAGAGAGCCGGAGCCGACACGGAAGCAGAGGTAAGCCCTCAGGCTACCTCAGCAGTGGATCGCCCCCCCCCCGCAACCACAATCGCGCTGCGGGGGGGGGGGGGGGGGGGTGTTTGGCGATCCACCCCACTGGACCACCAGGGACTGAATACAGGCACCTTTAGACGCCGCTGTCAACTTTGACAGCAGCGATCTAAAGGGTTAGAAGCCAGCCGCATGTTGACTATTAACGCCGCCCCTCAGCTACAGGAATCCACTGAGGGCCGACCAGAATGATGCGGGGTCCAGTCAGGAGCCCGCGTCATACCCGGTTAAGGGATATTGGACGTGCATGTCACATTTAGGAAGCCCCTATGGTGCAGGAACAGCAGAAAACCCCCCACATGGCATACTATTTTGGAAACTACACCCCTCAAGGCATGTAACGTGTCCAGTGAGCCTTAACACCCCACAGGTGTTTGATGACTTTTCGTTAAAGTCGAATGTGTAAATGAAAAAAAAAAGTCGCTAAAGTGCAGTTTTTCCCCCCAAATTTACCATTTTTATAAAGGGTAATGGGAGAAAATGCCCCCCAAAATTTGTAACCCCATCTCTTCTGAGTATGGAAATACCCCATGTTAGGATGTAAAATGCTCTGCGAGCAAACTACAATGCTCAGAAGAGAAGGAGTCACATTTGGCTTTTTGAAAGCAAATTTTGCTGAAATGGTTTTTGGGGGGCATGTCACATTTAGGAAGCCCCTATGGTGCTAGAACAGCAAAAATAACACATGGCATACTATTTTGGAAACTACACCCCTAAAGGAACGTAACAAGGGGTACAGTGAGCCTTACCACCTCACAGGTATTTCACGACTTCTTAAAGGATGTGTAAATGAAAACAAAATCATAATTTTCACTAAAATGCTGGTTTTCCTCAAAATTTTTAATTTTTTACAAAGGGTAATAGGAGAAAATTACCCCCAAAATGTGTAACCCCATTTCCTCTGAGAATGGAAATACCCCATGGGTGGACGTCAAGTGCTCTGCTGGCGCGCTACAATGCTCAGAAGAGGAGGAGCACCATTGAGCTTTTGGAAAGGGAATTTGTTTGGAATGGAAGTCAGGGGCCATGTGCGTTTACAAAGCCCCCCGTGGTGCCAGAACAGTGGACCCCTCCCCCCATGTGACCCCATTTTGGAAACTACACCCCTCACAGAATTTAATAAGGGGTGCAGTGAACATTTACACTCCACTGGCGTTTGACAGATCTTTGAAACAGTGGGCTGAGCAAATGAAAAATTACATTTTTCATTTTCTCGGACCACTGCTCCAAAAATCTGTCAGACACCTGTGGGGCGTAAATGCTCACTGTACCCCTTATTACATTACGTGAGGGGTGTAGTTTCCAAAATGGGGTAAAGTGTGGGAGGGGTTCATTGTTCTGGCACTATGGGGGCTTTGTAAACACATGTGGCCTTCAATTCTGGACAAATTTTCTCTTCAAAATCTCAATGGCGCTCCTTCTCTTCTGAGCATTGTAGTTTGCCCGCAGAGCACTTCACATCCACATATGGGGTATTTATATACTGAAGAGAAATGGGGTTACAAATTTTGGGGGGCTTTTTTTTCCCCTATTTTCCCTTGTTAAAGTGAAAATTTTTGCCTAAAAACCAGCATTTTAGTGAAATTTTTTTTTTTCCCATCCAATGAAACTTTAATGAAAATTTGTGAAACACATGTGGGGTGTAAAAGTTCACTATACCCCTTGTTACGTTCCATGAGGGGTGTAGTTTCCAATGTGGGTATTTTTTTTTTTTGCGTTTATTTCAGAACCGCTGTAAAATCAGCCACCCCTGTGCAAATCACCAATTTAGGCCTCAAATGTATATGGTGCGCTCTCACTCCTGAGCCTTGTTGTGTGCTCGCAGTTCATTTTACACCCACATATGGGGTATTTCTGTATTCAGGAGAAATTGTGTTACAAATTTTGGGGGGCTTTTTTCCTTTTACCTGTTGTGAAAATAAAAAGTAAGAGGGCAACACCAGCATGTTAGTGTAAAAAAATAATTATAATTTTACACTAACAGACTGGTGTATACCCCAACTTTTCCTTTTCATAAGGGGTAAAAGGAGAAAGCCCACCAAAATTTGTAGTGCAATTGCTCCTGAGTACGGAAATACCCCATATGTGGCACTAAACTGTTTCCTTGAAATACGACAGGGCTCCGAAGTGAGAGAGCGCCATGCGCATTTGAGTACAAAATTAGGGATTGCATACGTGTGGATATAGGGGTATTCTACGCCAGTGGTTCCCAAACAGGGTGCCTCCAGCTGTCGCTAAACTCCCAGCATGCCTGGACAGTCAGTGGCTGTCCGGAAATGCTGGGAGTTGTTGTTTTGCAACAGCTGGAGGCTCCGTTTTGGAAACACAGCTGTACAATAAGTTTTTCATTTTTAATGGGGGAGGGGCGGGGGGGAGACAGTGTAAGGGGGTGTATAGGTTGTGTTTTACCCTTTATTATGTGTTAGTGTGGTGTAGTGTTTTTAGGGTACATCCGCACTGGTGGAGGTTTACAGTGAGCTTACCGCTAGGAGTTTGCGTTGCAGCGAAAAATTTGCCGCAGCTCATACTTGAAGCAGGAAACTTACTGTAAACCTGCCTGTTTGAATGTACCCTGTACAACTTCCAGCATGCACTGACAGACCATGCATGCTGGGAGTTGTACTTTTGCAACAGCTGGAGGCACACTGGTTGGAAAACCTTCAGTTAGGTTCTGTTACTTAACTCAGTATTTTCCAACCAGTGTGCCTCCAGCTGTTGCAAAACTACAACTCCCAGCATGTACTGATCGCCAAAGTGCATGCTGGGAGATGTAGTTATGCAACAGCTGGAGATACGCAACTACAACTCTAAGTATGCCGAGACAGCTGTTTGGGCATGCTGGGATTTGCAGTTTTGCAACATCTGGAGGGCTACAGTTTAGAAACCACTGCACAGTGATCTCCAAACTGTGGCCCTCCAGATGTTGCAAAACTACAAATCCCAGCATGCCCAGACAGCAAACTGCTATGTGGGCATGCTTGGAGTTGTGGTTTTGCAAGATCTAGAGGGCCACAGTTCACTGCACAGTGATCGCCAAACTGTTGCCCTCCAGCTGTTGCAAAACTACAAATCCCAGCATGACAGCTGTCTGGGCATGCTGGGAGTTGTAGTTTTGAAACATCTGGAGGGCCACAGTGTAGAGACCACTGTACAGTGGTCTCAAACTGTAGCCCTCTAGATGTTGCTAGGCAACTTACCACCTTCCGTCGGATCCAGGGAGCCAGCCGCACGACATGCCGCCCGCCAAACCCAGACACCGATTGTCGGCCGCAGCCGCGCCCGCAGGGTAAGTGGATTTCGTCGCCGGTCCCCTTCGGTTTCCCCGTTATGCCCCGCCTATTGTGGGTGGCAGAAGGGGGAAAACGAAAGTTAACCCCCCCCCGATCTGCTATTGGACGTCGCTTCTAGACGCCCAATAGTAGGGAAAGGAGGGCTGGCACCCCTGCCACCTCACTCCTATCCCTTCAGGGGGATCATGGGTGTCTTGGACAACCGCGATCCCCCTTATTTTCCCGGGTCACCATAGACCCCTAATGCCCCGGAATCGCAAGTGTGAATTCACTTGCAATTTGCGCCAATCTCCGACATGGGGGGGCCCTGGGCATTTGCGTGGGGTGCCTGCTGATCGATATCAGCAGTCTCCCTGGTTTGGTCCCCACCCGACGAGGACCAAAATTCCAACGGGCGTACAGGTACGCCCTTGGTCCTTAACAGGTTAAAGGGGTACTCCGGCCCTAAGACATCTTATTGGGGGGGGGGGGGGGGGGGGAGAGATAAGATGTCTGACCACGGGGGTCCTGCCGTTGGGGACCCCCTGCAATCTTGCATTCAGCACAAACTTCGGGAAGCTGCACGCCACGCTGCCAGCTCCGAATCTGTCGTGTGATGACCACGTGGCCGGAGTATCGTGACATCACGAGCATGACTACGCCCCAGTGTGACATCATGCCCCACCCCCGTTATACAAGTCTATGGTAGGGGGGTGTGGTGGCCACTGGGGATCCCCGTGGTCGAACATCTTATCCTCTATCCTTTCGATATGGGATAAGATGTCTTAGGGCCGGAGTACCCCTTTAAGAGTCTCCTCTGTCCTACACTCGTTACCTGTATTAATGGCACCTGTTTGAACATGTTATCAGTATAAAAGACACCTGTCCACAACCTCAGTCACACTCCAAACTCCACTATGGCCAAGACCAAAGAGCTGTCGAAGGACACCAGAAACAAAATTGTAGACCTGCAACAGGCTGGGAAGACTGAATCTGCAATAGGCAAGCAGCTTGGTGTGAAGAAATCAACTGTGGGAGAAATTATTATAAAATGGAAGACCATACAAGACCACTGATAATGTTCCTTGATCTAGGGCTCCACACAAGATCTCACCCTGTGGTGTCAAAATGATCACAAGAAAAGTGAGCAAAAATCCCAGAACCACACAGGGGGACCTAGTGAATGACCTGCAGAGAGCTGGCATCAAAGTAACAAAGGCTACCATCAGTAACACACTATGCTGCCAGGGACTCAAATCACGCAGTGCCAGACGTGTCCCCCTGCTTAAAGGGGCACTCCGGTGGAAATGTTCTCTTTTTTTAAATCAACAGGTTTCAGGAAGTTAAACAGATTTGTAAATTACTTCAATAAAATTTTTTTAATCCTTCCAGTACTTATTAGCGGCTGTACTCTACAGAGGAAATTATTTTCTTTTGGGATTACTTTTCTGTCACGACCACAGTGCTTTCTGATGACACCTCTGTCCATTTTAGGAACTGTCCTGAGCAGCATGTGTTTGCTATGGCGATTTTCTCCTGCTCTGGACAGTTCCTGACATGGACAGAGTTGTCAGCAGAGAGCATTGTGGTCTTGACAGAAAAGAAATGCCAAAAGAAAAGAATTTCCTCTGTAGTATACAGCAGCTAATAAGTACTGGAAGGATTAAGAATTTTTAAAAGAAGTAATTTACAAATCTATTTAACTTTCTGACATCAGTTGATTAAAAAAAAAAAGTTTTCCACCGGAGTACCCCTTCAAGCAAGTACATGTCCGGTGCAGTCTGAAATTTGCTAGAGAGCATTTGGATAATCAAGAAGAGTATTGGGTGAAGGTCATATTGTCAGATTAAGCCAAATTAGAACTTTTTGGTAAAAACTTAACTTGTATAAGTTATAAGGAAATAAGGAAATAAGGGTATAAGGAAAAGCCTTTTTGGGGTTGTCTGACCTCAAATAATTATGTTGTGGTGTTAAAAAGCAAAACAAACAAACTGCTTGGTGGGGAAGCTCTTTGATGCTTCTGTAACCTGTTATGTTCTGACACAGCCAGAGGTGACAAACTTCAGGGAGCATGTGAATGGGAGTGAAATCAGGCACTCCATGAAACTTTAAAAATATGAATACATGAATATGAGCAAGTTTCTTTATTTTACTCTTGCATACCACAGAACGTGTCTTTTAGCATTGACAACCCCTAAACTATACATTATGGTTTTGTTATAGCAGCTTCATGCAGACAATTTTGGTTCATCTAAAGGATTACCTATACAGTATTTGTTTTAACTGATTAAAACTTTACAAAGATGCGCATTTGTTTTCTGTATACTAATATGATGCCAACCGTCCTCTGTAAAAACAAACTCTAGGAGTAAATCTTGTACAATGTAAACTCAGCCCTCGGTTTTCAGGGTACAAGCAGAAATTCAGTTATGGCGAGTATATAAAAAGGAGAAATTACAATAGTATACTTGGAATTGCTGGGTTCAGACCCAGACCCAAAGCATGAAGAGTGCATTTCACTCCCATTTTAAGTCTATGGGAAACTTGTGAATTTAAGTAATTTTGGTCCCATTTTCAGTGATTTATTTACATATTTATGTACGGTGCCTGTCCAGTGCAGCTGGACTAAGATCGAATTGGAAGTGGAGCTTCATATTCAGAGTTCCTCCAGCTGCAATATGTTAATGTTATAGGGTTTGCTAGTCTGATCTTTTCCCAATATATTTCTAGAACAGGTTTCTTGGTTCGGTTTAATTGCTGTGGTCCAATATGTTGGCTGTTTGTAAAATACATAATAGAGACATCTCTGTAAATGTGAGGAATTGGATATCGTCCTGGGCCACGTCAACAAAAAAGTAATCAAGTTAATAAAATGTATATTTAAAAAAAAAAAAAAAAAAAAGCGTAGGTAAGATATCATAGGATCCTCATGTTATATTAGGAAATTGTGTAAAGAGCAGAGCTCTAATAGTAGATTACTTTTATTGTGAACTATAATAAGCAGCAGGCATGCCGAGTGCCCCTTTAAAAAAGTGTTTCTTGATTGGATATTAGAACTGCATTTAAGGAGGAGATCCCTACCAAGTAGCATCCGCCACACAACATTATTATAATTTTTTTTTTTTTAGGGACTAAGACAACTTATCCAGCACCTGGTTTCCAATAAACTATAATGCACATCAAACTCTTGGCACTACTGCAGTTTAACTCATTTTGTGCATTTTAGAGATGCCTTTATTTTTAAAGAACCAATTTTATGGCAAGAAAACTACCGTATTTATCGGCGTATAACACGCACTTTTTAGGCTAAAATTTTTAGCCTAAAGTCTGTGTGCGTGTTATACGCCGATACACCCCCAGGAAAGGCAGGGGGAGAGAGGCCGTCGCTGCCTGCTTCTCCCCCCCTGCCTTTCCTGGGGTCTAGAGCGCTGCTGTCGGCCCTTTTCACCCCCTGGTTATCGGCGCCGCTGCCTGTTCTGTCCCCCTGACTATCGGTGCCGGCGCCGATAGCCAGGGAGAGAGAAGTGGCGCCGACAGCCAGGGGGAGAGAAGGGGCAGCGGCACCCATTGCCGGCGCCGCTGCCCCGTTGCCTCCCCCATCCCCGATGGCATAATTACCTGAGTCCGGTCCGCGCTGCTCCGCTGCTCCAGGCCTCCGTCGTGCGTCCCCGGCGTCATTGCTATGCGCTGAACGGCGCGGCGCATGACGTCAGAGCGCCGCGCTGTGTATAGCAACGACGCTGGGGATGCACGACGGAGGCCTGGAGCAGAGCGGAGCGGACTCAGGTAATTATGCCACCGGGGATGGGGGGAGGCAACGGGGCAGCGGCGCCGGCAATGGGTGCCGCTGCCCCTTCTCTCCCCCTGGCTGTCGGCGCCGCTTCTCTCCCCCTGGCTATCGGCGCCGGCACCGATAGTCAGGGGGACAGAACGGGCAGCGGCGCCGATAACCAGGGGGTGAGAAGGGCCGACAGCAGCGCTCTAGACCCCAGGAAAGGCAGGGGGAGAGAAGCGGGCAGCGACGGCCTCTCTCCCCCTGCCTTTCCTGGGGGTATATCGGGGTATACACACGCACACACGCACCCTCATTTTTTCATGGATATTTGGGTAAAAAACTTTTTTTACCCAAATATCCGTGGTAAAATGAGGGTGCGTGTTATAGGCCGGTGCGTGGTATACCCCGATAAATACGGTATTTAGATGTTAACAAATAAAACAACTAAACATTTTGGGGAAGATTTATCAAACTGTGCAGGTGAAGTATGGTGCAGTTGCCCATAACATTTAGATTGTTTCTTTTGCTTTTCGGAGGCCTTTTGAAAAATGAAAGAAGAAATCAGATTGGTTGCTATGGGCAACTGCAACACTTCCTCTACACAGGTTTTGATAAATCCCCTTTTGTCTCTATGGTCACTCCTTACCATCACATCCCCAATATCTTCTCTGTTGTGCCAACTTCTGCATACGGGACTTCACAGAATTTACACAGTCTGCATCCTCAGCGTTGATGCTTGGCTCTTCTTTTTTTGAGAGAGTAGGTCTTGGAGGAGACGGAGATGTAGCTCTTACTTGCGTGTGTGAGGGAATCTCAGCTTTCTCTGGGCTTTTTGGCTCTTTGTTTTCTACCTCTGATTTTTGCGGTTCAATGTTATCAGAACAGCGTCTTTTGGATGGTGATGGCTTTGAGTAAGGTTTAGCTAAAAATAGAAAAAAAAATTTTGTTTTACAGATAAAAAGGAAAATAATTAATACAAAAAACATTAAATATAAATGGCTTATGGTCTGAAAACAGTCTGCATGTACACTGAATGCATACATATTATACCATATACACTGGTCAAAAAAATAAAGGGAACACTAAGATAAATCCTAGATCTGAATGAATGAACTAATCGTATGAAATACTTTCGTCTTTACATAGTTGAATGTGCTGACAACAAAATCACACAAAAATTATCAATGGAAATAAAATGTATCAACCCATGGAGGTCTGGATATGGAGTCACACTCAAAATCAAAGTGACAAACCACACTACAGGCTGATCCAACTTTGATATACTGTCCTTAAAACAAGTCAAAATGAGGCTTAGTAGTGTGTGTGGCCTCCACATGCCCGTATGACCTCCCTACAACGCCTGGGCATGCTCCTGATGAGGTGGAGGATGGTCTCCTGAGGGATGTCCTCCCAGTCCTGGACTAAAGCATTCTCCAACTCCTGGACAGTCTGTGGTGCAGCGTGGTGTTGGTGGATGGAGCGAGACATGATGTCCCAGATGTGCTCAATCTGATTCATGTCTGGGGAATGGGTGGGCCAGTCCATAGCATCAATACCTTCCTCTTGCAGGAACTGCTTAAACACACTCCAGCCACATGAGGTCTAGGATTGTCTTGCATTAGGAGGAACTCAGGGCCAACTGCACCAGCATATGGTGTCAAAAGGGGTCTGACGATCTCATCTCGGTACCTAATGGCAGTCAGACTACCTCTGGCAAGCACATGGAGGGCTGTGCGGCCCCCCCCAAAGAAATGCCACCCCACACCATTACTGACCCACCACCAAACTTGTCATGCTGGAGGATGTTGAAGGCAGCAGAACGTTCTCCACAGCGTCTCCAGACTGCCACGTCTGTCACATGTGCTCAGTGTGAACCTGCTTTCATCTGTGAAGAGCACAGGGCGCCAGTGGCGAATTTGCCAATCTTGGTGTTCTCTGGCAAATGCCAATCGTCCTGCACGGTGTTGGGCTGTAAGCACAACCCCAACCTGTGGATGTTGTGCCCTCATACCACCCTCATGGAGTCTGTTTCAAACCGTTTGAGTAGACACATGCACATTTGTGGCCTGCTGGAGGTCATTTTGAAAGGCTCTGGTGGTGCTCCTCCTCACACAAAGGCGGAGGTAGCGGTCCTTCTGCTGGGTTGTTGCCCTCCTACAGCCTTCTCCACGTCTCCTGATGTACTGGCCTGTCTCGGGGTAGCGCCTATATGCTCTGGACACAGCAAACCTTCTTGCCCCAGCTCGCATTGGTGTGCCATTTTGGATGAGTTGCACTACCTGAGCCACCTGTGTGGGTTGTAGACTCCGTCTCATGATACGACTAGAGTAAACGCACCGCCAGCATTCAGAAGTGACCAAAACATCAGCCAGGAAGCATAGGAACTGAGAAGTGGTCTGTGGTCACCACCTGCAGAACCACTCCTTTATTGGGGGTGTCTTGCTAATTGCCTATAATTTCCACTTGTTGTCATTTGCACAACAGCATGCAAAGTTGATTGTCAGTGTTGCTTCCTGAGTGGACAGTGTGATTGCACAGAAGTGTGATTGACTTTTAGTTACATTGTGTTGTTTAAATGGCCACTATCACAATTTTTTTTTGTTAAATATAATAGAGCACTATAAAATATGATTATTTGTAAATACATTCAATTATTTTCATTTATTTCATTTAAAAATCGCCTGCATAAAAGTGGCCACTAGGGTTCCTCACAAAAGAGGCCCACGCCGATCTCTGCCCGTCGGAATACAGGAAGTGAGGGCAGGCTTTAGAAGGCTCTGTGCGCGCTCCCGTCCTGTCACTCAGCACAAGGAGAAACAGAGGCATGTATTCCTGTGCAGGGTGCTGTGCTGCAGCTGCCTGTCCATCCATCAAAGGTACTGCCTGGGGTTATAGCTCTATCCCAGTCAGAGTACACGACTGGCTGGGATTTATAGTCCCATTATGCAATATGGGAGAGGAGCAGAGGATTATATATATTCTCTGCTCCTCTTTCATATTGCATAAGATAATGTGCATTGGGGACTGCAAATCCCAGCCAGTTGTGCATTGCATTATATATATGCTCTGCTCCTCTTACATATTGCATGACTGGCTGGGATTTGTAGTCCCCAACACACAATATCTTATGCAATATGAAAGAGGAGCAGAGTATAGTATATGTAATCATCTGCACCTCTTTCATATTGCATAAGATAATGTGTGTTGGGTCTAGCAGCCTGCATTGATTGGAGGAGGAGATCCAGACAAGAAATGTTACAGAGCAGCCTGCAGTGATTGGCTGACTGCCAGGCTCACTCTGGAGACTCAGTTACACACAGTGAGGAAGGAAGTTTAGTCATGTAGAGTGAGGGCAGAAGAGGGACAGCCCCCTGCCGGAGAGAAGATGAGAATCCAGACTGCAACTGATAAGCTGTTTATATATTAGAAATACAGGGGCTAAACACACAAAACTTAGATGTACATGATTAGGGTGAGGTACTGAGTAACACAACATTTTTTTTATTATTTGGGGAGATGATAGGTATGCTTTAAGTGTTCCCTTTATTTTTTGGAGCAGTGTAGTTGTATATGTCTGTCATTAAAGTGCATCTGTCACTTACTAAACAGTTTGTAAGCTGCCCAAACACTGCAATAGCAATAGGGCGTCACAAGTATAACCAAGGCATACATTTGATTTAATTGCAGGATGCTTTATTTTCCTAAAAAATTGTTTTGTAAGGGGTATAGGACAGGCGGAAAGATGGGGCCCAGGGTTGACTATCCTCCAGGGCCACAGTGCCTCTCAGTGCTTACGTCCTGTAAACTGCTCCTCTTGATTAACATACAGGACTCGTGGTGGCCTTATATAGTATTGTCCTGCGCATGTGCAGTCAATATGTATTATGGCACACCTGCTGGATAAGACCACACAGGAATGCCATGAGCCCATGTGCCAATCAAGCAGGCATGAGCAGGCATGAGCAGGCACAGAGAGGCATTGCAGCGCTGGAAAATAGTGGGCCCCAGCTCTCTGACTGTCCTGGACACCTTATAAAACCTTTTTATTTAGCAATATATTGCACCCTAAAGTCAGATCAAAAGGTATGCCTGGGTTATACTTGTGAAACCTTATTGCAATATGTGGGCAGCTTAACAACTGTTCAGTATGTGACAGATCCACTAAGAGTTCTCATAATGAAAGGTAACCCCTATCCATAAAATAGCAGATAACTAGCTGATAGGTGAGGGTTTGACCACTGATCCAAGAATGAAAAGGAAATTGTCCCTGTAATGAACAGAGTGCACCACACATTCCTTCTCAATGGGGCTTCCGAACATTTGCAAGAACTGAACTCTGCAATGGTCAGAAGTCACATATAGAATGAAGGAAGTGCTGGGAATGCACGCGCGCTGTGTTACGTTCATTCTGGGGGACATTTCACCTCCATTTTCTGTAAAGGCAGGGGTCCCAATGGTCAGACCACCACCGATCAGCTGGTTATCCTCGATAGGCCAAATAAATTTAGTTCTTTAGATTTCACAAACTTCATTTCATTGAAATGTCAATTGTAAGAAATTAACCCCTTAACCCCTTAAGGACCGGGGGTTTTTCCGTTTTTGCATTTTCGTTTTTTGCTCCTTGCCTTTAAAAAATCATAACTCTTTCAAATTTACACCTAAAAATCCATATGATGGCTTATTTTTTGCGCCACCAATTCTACTTTGTAATGACGTCATTCATTTTGCCCAAAAATCTATGGTGAAGCGGGAAAAAAATCATTGTGCGACAAAATTGAAAAAAAAACGCTGTTTTGTAACTTTTGGGGGCTTCCGTTTCTACGTAGTACATTTTTCGGTAAAAATGACACCTGTTATGTATTCTGTAGGTCCATACGATTAAAATGATACCCTACTTATATACGGTAGGTTTGATTTTGTCGGACTTCTGGAAAAAATCATAACTACATGCAGGAAAATTAATACGTTTAAAATTGTCATCTTCTGACCCCTATAACTTTATTTATTTTTCCGTGTATGGGGCGGTATGAGAGCTAATTTTTTGCGCCGTGATCTGAAGTTTTTAACGGTACCATTTTTGCATTGATAGGACTTATTGATCACTTTTTATTCATTTTTAAATGATATAAAAAGTGACCAAAAATGCACTATTTTGGACTTTGGAATTTTTTTGCGCGCACGCCATTGACCGAGCGGTTTAATTAATGATATATTTTTATAATTCGGACATTTCCGCACGCGGTGATACCACATGTTTATTTTTATTTTTATTTACACTGTGTTTTTTTTTTATTGGAAAAGGGGGGTGATTCAAACTTTTAATAGAGGAGGAGTTAAATGATCTTTATTCACTTTTTTTTCACTTTTTTTTTGCAGTGTTATAGGTCCCATAGGGACCTATAACACTGCACACACTGATCTTCTATGTTGATCACTGGTTTCTCATAGGAAACCAGTGATCAACGATTCTGCCGCATGGATCTCAGGCACTGAGCAGTCATTCGGCGATCGGACAGCGAGGAGGCAGGAAGGGGCCCTCCCGCTGTCCTGTCAGCTGTTCGGGATGCCGCGATTAGCCGCGGCTATCCCGAACAGCTCGACTGAGCTAGTCGGGAACTTTCACTTTCACTTTTAGCCGTGCGGCTCAGCTCTGAGCGCGCGGCTAAAGGGTTAATAGCGCGCGGCGCCGCGATCGGCGCTGCGCGCTATTAGAGGCGGGTCCCGGCTTCACTATGACGCCGGGCCCGCCGTGATATGACGCGGGGTTACTGTGTAACCCCGCGTTATATCAGAAGAGCAGGACCAAGGACGTACCGGTACGTCCTTGGTCCTTAAGGGGTTAAGGACTCTTGGCTTTAAGGACCCGGACAATTTTCATTTTTGCACTTTTGTTTTTCTTCCTCCCCTTCTAAAAATCATAAGGCTTCCAATTTTGCACCTACAGACCCATATAAGGGCTTGTTTTTTGCGCCAACAATTAGCAATCAGTACTTTGTAAAGACATCACTTATTTTATAACAACCTGCAGGGGGGGGGGGGGGGGAGAAATAATTTGTGGGTTGAAAACGCTATTTTGTAACTTTTGGGGATTCCGTTTTTACACAGTGCACTTTTCGGTAAAAATGACACCTTCTCTTTATTCTGTAGGTCCATACGGTTACAATTTATGTAGGTTTTATTTTACTACTGTAAAAAAAAAATTATAACTACCGTACATGCACCAAAATTAGTATGTTTAAAATTATCTTCTGACCCCCATAACTTTTAGATTTTTCCGCATATGGGGCTATGTGAAGGCTCATTTTTTGCGCTGTGGTCTGTAGTTTTTATAGGTACCATTTTTCTTTTGATGGGACTTTTTCATCGCTTTTTATACATTTTTTTTATTTATTTTTTTTAAATGGTATATGAAGTGACCAAAAATGCTAATTTTTGGACTTTGGTATTTTTTTCAACCATGCTTCTACTTAATATGGAAGGGTTAATTCACTTTTATACATCCCCCATAGGGGGCTATGCTATACCATGCAATATTTTGATTGCATATACTGCTCAATGCTGTGCCACAGCATTGATCAGTGTTATCGGTGCTCTGCTGCTCCAGCCTGCATGGCTAGCTGGGAGCAGCAAAGACCAATCAGACAGTGAGGAGGCAGGTAAAGGCCCTTCCGCCATCCACTCAGCTGATCGGGACATTGCAGTTTTACTTTAGGTTTCGACAACACAAACTTTGATCATGGCATCTAAAGGGTGAATTTTGGTCCCCACCGGGCGGGAACCGGACCGGGGACACTGCTGATATCGATCAGCCCAGGGGGGGTCACCATCCCCCCCCCCCCCCATGTCAGCGATCGGCACAAATCGCAAGTGAATTCACACTTGCGATTTGCGCCTATTCCGGGTCATACGGGTCTATGGTGACCCGGAATATAAGGGGGATCGCGGTTGTTAACCCCTTAAGGACCCAACCATTTTACACCTTAGGACCCAGCCATTTTTTGCACATCTGACCACTGTCACTTTAAACATTAATAACTCTGGGATGCTTTTACTTATCATTCTGATTCCGAGATTGTTTTTTCGTGACATATTCTACTTTAACATAGTGGTAAAATTTTGTGGTAACTTGCATCCGTTCTTGGTGAAAAATCCCCAAATTTGATGAAAAATTTGAAAATTTTGCATTTTTCTAACTTTGAAGCTCTCTGCTTGTAAGGAAAATGGATATTCCAAATAATTTTTATTTTTATTCACATATACAATATGTTTACTTTATATTTGCATCATAAAATTGACGAGTTTTTACTTTTGGAAGACACCAGAGGGCTTCAAAGTTCAGCAGCAATTTTCCAATTTTTCACAAAATTTCCAAACTCACAATTTTTCAGGGACCAGTTCAGGTTTGAAGTGGATTTGAAGGGTCTTCATATTAGAAATACCCCACAAATGACCCCATTATAAAAACTGCACCCCCCAAAGTATTCAAAATGACATTCAGTCAGCGTTTTAACCCTTTAGGTGTTTCACAGGAATAACAGCAAAGTGAAGGAGAAAATTCACAATCTCCATTTTTTACACTCGCATGTTTTTGTAGACCCAATTTTGAATTTTTACAAGGGGTAAAAGGAGAAAATGTATACCGTATTTATCGGGGTATACCACGCACCGGCCTATAACACGCACCCTCATTTTACCAAGGATATTTGGGTAAAAAAAGTTTTTTACCCAAATATCCATGATAAAATGAGGGTGTGTGTGCGCGTGTATACCCCGATACACCCCCAGGAAAGGCAGGGGGAGAGAGGCCGTCGCTGCCCGCTTCTCTCCCCCTGCCTTTCCTGGGGTCTAGAGCGCTGCTGTCGGCCCTTTTCACCCCCTGGTTATCGGTGCCGCTGCCCGTTCTGTCCCCCTGACTATCGGTGCCGGCGCCGATAGCCAGGGGGAGAGAAGCGGCGCCGACAGCCAGGGGGAGAGAAGGGGCAGCGGCACCCATTGCCGGCGCCGCTGCCCCGTTGCCTCCCCCCATCCCCAGTGGCATAATTACCTGAGTCGGGTCCGCGCTGCTCCAGGCCTCCGTCGTGCGTCCCCAGCGTTGTTGCTATGCAGCGCATAGCAATGATGCCGGGGACGCACGACGGAGGCCTGGAGCAGCGCGGACCCGACTCAGGTAATTATGCCACCGGGGATGGGGGGAGGCAACGGGGCAGCGGCGCCGGCAATGGGTGCCGCTGCCCCTTCTCTCCCCCTGGCTGTCGGCGCCGCTTCTCTCTCCCTGGCTATCGGCGCCGGCACCGATAGTCAGGGGGACAGAACGGGCAGCGGCGCCGATAACCAGGGGGTGAAAAGGGCCGACAGCAGCGCTCTAGACCCCAGGAAAGGCAGGGGGAGAGAAGCGGGCAGCGACGGCCTCTCCCCCCCTGCCTTTCCTGGGGGTGTATCGGCGTATAACACGCACACAGACTTTAGGCTAAAAATTTTAGCCTAAAAATTGCGTGTTATACGCCGATAAATACGGTACTTATATTTGTGGCCCAATTTCTCTCGAGTAAGGACATACCTCATATGTCTATGTAAAGGGTTCGGTGGGCGCAGTAGAGGGCTCAGAAGCGAAGGAGCGACAAGGGGATTTTGGAGAGTACTTTTTTGAAATGGCTTTTGGGGGGCATGTTGCATTTAGGAAGCCCCTATGGTGCCAGAACAGAAAAATCCCCCACATGGCATACCATTTTGGAAACTAGACCCCTTGAGGTACGTAACAAGGAATAAAATGAGCCTTAATACCCCACAGGGGTTTCACGTCTTTTGCATATGTAAAAAAATTAAAATTTCACTAAAATGTGTGTTTCCCCCCAAATTTCACATTTTTGCAAGGGTTAATAGCAGAAAATACCCCCCAAACATTGTAACCCCATCTCTTCTGAGTATGGAGGTACCCCATAAGTTGACCTGAAGTGTACTATGGGTGAACTACAATGCTCAGAAGAGGAGTCGTCATATTTGGCTTTTTGAGAGCAAATTTTGCTCGGGGGCATGTCTCATTTAGGAAGCCCCTATGGTGCCAGGACAGCAAAAAAAAAAAAAAAACCCACATGGCATACCATTTTGTAAACTAGACCCTATGTGGAACGTAACAAGAAATAAAGTGAGCCTTAATACCCTACAGGGGTTTCACGACTTTTGCATACGTAAAAGAAAAAAATTCACTAAAAGGTGTGCTTCCCCCCCAAATTTCACATTTTTGCAAGGGTTAATAGCAGAAATACCCCCCAAAATGTGTAGCCCCATGTCTTCTGAGTATGGAGGTACCCCATAAGTTGACCTGAAGTGCACTACGGGCGAACTACAATGCTCAGAAGAGAAGGAGTCATATTTGGCTTTTTGAGAGCAAATTTTGCTCGGGGGGCATGTCGCATTTAGGAAGCCCCTAAGGTGCCAGAACAGCAAAAAAAAAAAAAACCACATGGCATACCATTTTGGAAACTAGACCCCTTGAGGAACATAAGGCTTAAAGTGAGCATTTACCCCCCACTGGTGTCTGTCATATCTTTGGAACAGTGGGCTGTACAAAATGTTTAATTTGCACAGCCCACTGTTCCAAAGATCTGTCAGACACCTGTGGGATGTAAATTCTCACTGCACCCCTCATTACATTCCGTGAGGGGTGTAGTTTGCGAAATGGGGTCACATGAGGGGTTTTGTTTTTTTTGCGTTTGTCAAAACCGCTGTAACAATCAGCCACCCCTGTGCAAATCACCTCAAATGTACATGGCGCACTCTCCCTTCTGGGCCTTGTTGTGCACCCCCAGAGCACTTTGCGCCCACATATGTGGTATCTCCGTACTCGGGAGAAATTGCGTTACAAATTTTGGGGGGCTTTTTTCCCCTTTACCTCTTGTCAAAATGAAAAGTATAGGGCAACACCAGCGTGTTTAGTGTAAAAAATTACTTTTTTTACACTAACATGCTGGTGTAGACCCCAACTTCACCTTTTCATAAGGGGTAAAAGGAGAAAAAGCCCCCCAAGATTTGTTAGACAATTTCTCCCGAGTACAGCGATATCCCATATGTGACCCTAAACTGTTGCCTTGAAATACGACAGGGCTCCGAATTGAGAGCGCCATGCGCATTTGAGGCCTGAATTAGGGATTTGAATAGGGGTGGACATAGGGGTATTCTACGCCAGTGATTCCCAAACAGGGTGCCTCCAGCTGTTGCAAAACTCTCAGTATGCCTGGACAGTCAACGGCTGTCCGGCAATACTGGGAGTTGTTGTTTTGCAACAGCTGGAGGCTCCATTTTGGAAAGAGTGGCGTACCAGACGTTTTTCATTTTTATTGGGGAGGGAGGGGGGCTGTGTAGGGGTATGTGTTTATGTAGTGTTTTTTACTTTTTATTTTATTTTGTGTTAGTGTAGTGTTTTTAGGGTACAGTCACATGGGCCGGGGATTACAGCGAGTTTCCCGCTGCGAGTTTGAGCTGCCGCGCAAAATTTGCTGCATTGCAAACTTGCAGCCTGATACTCACTGTAAGCCCCCTGCCCATGTGAATGTACTCTGTACATTCACTGGGGGGGGGGGGGACCTCCAGCTGTTGCAAAACTACAACTCCCAGCATGCACAGTCTCAGTGCATGCTGGTAGTTATAGTTTTGCAACAGCTGGAGGCACACGGGTTGGGAAACACTGAGTTAGGAAACAGACAATGTTTCCCAACCAGTGTGCCTCCAGCTGTTGCAAAACCACAACTCCCAAACATTCTCAGGCATGCTGGGAGTAGTAGTTCAGCAACATCTTTAGAGCCAGATGTTGCCGAACTACAACTCCCAGCATGCTTGGAGTTGTAGTTTTGCAACATCTGGAGGACTACAGTTTGCAGACCACTAACAAAGTGGTTCCCAATCTGTGCCCTTCCAGATGTTGCAAAACTACAACTCCCAGTATGCCAAAACTGTCCAGGCATGCTGGGAGTTGTAGTTCTGCAACATCTGAAGGGCCAGATGTTACAGAACTACAACTCCCAGCATGCTTGGACAACAAGGGCATGCTGAGGATGTGTAGTTATGCAACATCTGGAAGGGCACAGTGGTCCAAAAACTGTGGACCTCCAGAAGTTGCAAAACTGCAACTCCCAGCATGCCCAGACGCCAAGGACTGTCTGGGCATGCTGGGAGTTGTAGTATGCAGGTTCCCAATACAGCAATGCATGTCGCTTTACGGCGACGTGCAATGCTGTAAAGGGCCCGACCGCGGCTGAAGATCTACTCACCTGTCGCCGCCGCCACTGTCTCCGCCGCCAGGATCCGGGTCTTCAGGGACGATGTAAGTACCGGGGCCGGTCCCCAGCACTCCCCCGTCCCCCGCCGCGTCCTCCGATCTTCCTCCCGTCCTCTCCGGACTTCAAGGGGCCGGGTAGGGCGGGAGGAAGTAACCGCCCCCAAACCCCCCCCCCCCCCCCCCCTGGGATTGGTCGGTTAACTAACCGACAGATCGCAGGGAATAGGAGGTGGCCGGCTTGCCACCTCGCTCCTATTCTTTAGCATGGTCCTGGCTGTCTGTGTCCCAGAGACCCGATCAGCCCGGTATCGCCGCAGATCGCAAGGGCCCCCGTCGGCGTTTGCCCTGGATGCCTGCTGAAGGACTTCAGCAGGCATCCGGTTCCGATCTTTGCTCGGCGCGCGGCAGGGACCGGAAAACGCCAGGACGTACGGGGACGTCCTGGGTCCTTAAAGCCCAGGGTGCGGGGACGTCCCCGTACGTCCTGGGTCCTTAAGAGGTTAAAGACACCCAAGATCCCCCTGAAGGGATAGGAGTGAGGTGGCAGGGGTTCTTACCCATCAGCGACGGCTGCGATGCGACTCCCTGGATCCTACGGAAGCCGGTGGTCTATACAGTGGTCTCTATACTGTAGCCCTCCAGATGTTGCAAAACTACAACTCCCAGAATGCCCAGACAGCTGCTTGGGCATGCTGGGATTTGTAGCTTTGCAACAGCTGGAGGGTCAGTTTGGAGATCAATGTGCAGTGGTCTCTAACTGTAGCCCTCCAGATGTTGCAAAACTGCAAATCCCAGCATGCCCAAACAGCTGTCTCGGCATGCTGGTAGTTGTAGTTGCATACCTCCAGCTGTTGCATAACTACATCTTCCAGCATGCCCTTCGGCGATCAGTACATGCTTGGAGTTGAAGTTTTGCAACAGCTGGAGGCACACTGGTTGGAAAATACTGAGTTAGGTAACAGAACCTAAGTGAAGGTTTTCCAACCAGTATGCCTCCAACTGTTGCAAAAGTACAACTCCCAGCATGCACAGTCTGTCAGTGCATGCTGGGAGTTGTAGTTTTGAAACAGCTGGAGGTTTGCCCCCCCCCCCCCCCCATGTGAATGTACAGGGTACATTCACACTGGCGGGTTTACAGTAAGTTTTCTGCTTCAAGTTTGGGCTGCGGCAAATTTTTCGCCACAGCGCAAACTCCTAGCGGGAAACTCACCGTATATGCCCGCCAGTGTGAATGTACCCTAAAAACACTACACCTACACTAACACATAATAAAGAGTAAAACACTACATATACACCCCCTTACACTGCCCCCCCTCCCAATAAAGATGAAAAACGTATCGTACGGCAGCGTTTCCAAAGCAGAGCCTCCAGCTGTTGCAAAACAACAAGTTCCAGCATTTCCGGACAGCCAATGACTGTCCAGGCATGCTGGGAGTTTAGCAACAGCTGGAGGCACTCTGTCTGGGAATAACTGGTGTAGAATACCCCTATGTAATCCTCAAATGCGCATGGCGCTCTCTCACTTCGGAACCCTGTCGTATTTCAAGGAAACCGTTTAGGGTCACATATGGGGTATTTCCATACTCGGGAGAAATTGCACTTCAAATTTTGGGGGCTTTTTTCCTTTTACCCCTTATGAAAAGGAAAAGTTGGGGGCTACAGCAGCCGGTTAGTGTAAAAAAAAAAAATAATAATTTTACACTAACATGCTGATGTTGCCCCATACTTTTTATTTTCACAAGCGGTAAAAGCAAAAAAAAAAAAAAAAAAAAGACCCCCGCTATTTCTCCTGAGTATGGAAATACCCCATATGTGGGCGTAAAATGCTCTGTGGACGCACAACAGGGTTCAGGAGTGAGAGCGCACTATGTACATTTGAGGTCTAAATTGGTGATTTGCACAGGGGTGGCTGATTCACAACGGTTCTGACAAACGCAAATAAATACCCACATGTGACCCCATTTTGGAAACTACACCCCTCACGGAACGTAACAAGGGGTATAGTGAGCCTTAACACCCCACAGGTGTTTGACGAATTTTCATTAAAGTTGGATGGGAAAATAAAAAAATAAAAATTTCACTAAAATGCTGGCGTTACCCTAAATTTTTCATTTTCACAAGGGAAAATAGCCCCCCAAAATTTGTAACCCCATTTCTTCTAAGAAAATGCCCCATATGTGGATGTAAAGTGCTCTGCGGGCAAACTACAATGCTCAGAAGAGAAGGAGCACCATTGGGATTTTGAAGAGAAAATTTGTCCAGAATTGAAGGCCACGTGTGTTTACAAAGCCCCCATAGCGCCAGAACAATGGACCCCCCCCCACATGTGACCCCATTTTGGAAACTACACCCCTCACAGAATGTAATAAGGGGTACAATGAGCATTTACGCCCCACAGGTGTCTGACATTTTTGGATCAGTGATCCGTGAAAATGAAAAATTACATTTTTCATTTGCACAGCCCACTGTTCCAAAGATCTGTCAAACGCCAATGGGGTTTAAATACTCACTGCACCCCTTATTAAAATCTGTGAGGGGTGTAGTTTCCAAAATGGGGTCACATGTGGGGGGGGGGTCCACTGTTCTGGCACCATGGGGGGCTTTGTAAATGTACATGGCCCCCGACTTCCATTCCAAACAAATTCTCTTTCAAAAAGCTCAATGGCGCTCCCCCTTTTCTAAGCATTGTAGTGTGCCAGCAGAGCACTTGACAACCACATATGGGGTATTTCCATGCTCAGAAGAAATGGGTTTAAAAATTTTGAGGAGCATTTTCTCCTATTACCCCTTATAAAAATGTAAAATTTGGGGAAAAACAGCATTTTAGTGAAGAATTTTTTTTTCTCATTTACACATCCGACATTAACAAAAAGTCGTCAAACACCTGTGGGGTGTTAAGGCTCACTGGACACCTTGTTACGTGCCTTGAGGGGTGTATTTTCCAAAATCTTCCCTTCTGAGCCCTCTACTGCGCACGCCGAACACTTGACATCCACATATGAGGTATTTCCTTACTCGAGAGAAATTGGGTTACACATGTTGGAGGGGATTTTTCTTCTTTTACCCCTTGTAAAAATTCAAAAATTGGGTCTACAAGAACATGTGAGTGTAAAAAATTAAGATTTAGAATTTTCTCTTTTCACTTTGCTGCTATTCCTGTGAAACACATTAAGGGTTAACAAACTTTCTGAATGTCACTTTGAATACTTTGATGGGTGCAGTTTTTATAATGGGGTCATTTGTGGGGTATTTCTAATATGAAGGCCCTTCAAATCCACTTCAAAACTGAACTGGTCCCTGAAAAATTCCGATTAGAAAATTTTGCAAAAAATTAGAAAATTGCTGCTGAACTTTGAAGCCCTCTGATGTCGTCCAAAAGTAAAAACATGTCAACTTTATGATGAAAATATAAAGTAGACCTATTGCGTCTACTTTTGGAATTTTTCACCAAGAAATTATTCAAGTATCGGCAATAAAAGTAGAATATGTCACGAAAAAAAACTCTCTCGGAATCAGAATGAAAGTTAAAAGCATCCCAGAGTTATTAATGCTTAAAGTGACAGTGGTCAGACGTGGAAAAAAAAAAATGGCCGGGTCCTTAAGGTATAAATGGGCTGGGTCCTTAAGGGGTTAACTGAACAATAATGGATCCAAACGAATAACATCCATTATTGTCTTTTTTTTTTTTTTTAAAGTCAGTTTTCATTTTTGACGGAAGAAGAACAGGACGGGTCTAGACGGCGATGTGAATGCAGCCTAACCCATGAGTTGTCAGTGTGCATTTATAGTATAGTGTATATGTTAATATTTTTTATAACCCATAATATAACCAGCCTCTAATAAAACTTCCGGGGATAAAGCCATCTTTATTACCTTCTTCAGCCAACGCGGGGGGCTGATGATTTGTCTCTGTAAGGGGTTCTCTTGGTCTTTTGGTTAGAGCTATTGACCGGGCACCAGCTGTCGGCCTGTCAGCCATTTTTTTCTGAAGATTTTCTCTTCTGGCTCTCGTCCTTTCAAGCAGTTTCTATTAGAACATACAAAAACATTACTAAATAAGAGTACAAGGAAACTAGGAATAGTATCTTTAAAAAGGTATAGGTCAATGTTTAAAGATTAACTAGCACTTCAGACAACCTCTGAGAATTTGATCACAACCACCAATACATTCTTAATAGTGATTTCATGTTATAGGCACAAAGAGCTGCACAATAGCCGAAGCAGACATACAATGCCCAAAGTCTTGTGCTATACTATAATTAATAGGAGTTCTCTACAGGAACTACGACTGGTACAGAAATAAAATCTTCAGAGGGAAGTTAGCATCAGAGTAGCCCCTTATTTTGGGTGTTTAAAAGTTGCACTTCATTTAAGAGATCAGCTTGACCATTGCCCTGACATGCAACATTGTGTGTCTCTGTACTGCATTACCTGAAGGAGTGTCCAGAAGTGGCCAGCCACCGCTTATGTAACCTTTTTCTAACAATGTTTGAGGTTCTGAATGTAGCGTGGCATGGTCAGCTTTTTGCAGTGGTCGGTGATTTATCAACTGCTAAACCATACTTAAAATCTTGTCTATATCCAAGTTACTTTGCAATTTATTAAGGATGTGCCCCTCTCTAATAAACGTGGGAGGAAGTACACATGATGTACGCCCAGGCTAATGGAGTTTTTTTTAGCCTCTGTTAACGTATGTTTTCTACTATAAAACATATACATGAAAAAGACAGCAATAATGACATATTAACGCACCATTATTTACATAAAAGTTAAAGACCAATAGGGTCCGGCTCATGGGTCACATGGGATCTATTAAAGAGTCTTTTACAATCAAAGGACATTTTTTTTCTTGGCAATTTTAAAACACAAGTTAACAATCTGCAGATGGACATCTAATAGCATACTGTAACCAGCCATCTGCCTTCCCCTGTGCAGCGCAATACTTGTGTAACTGCACAAATCTATTCCAGACCCAACACACAGCTTAGTCAGGCGTATTACAAATATACAGTGTAGTCACTGCATAAAAATGTCAGGAGACGCCGCACCCATCTTCATTTGAACAGGCCAATAGTGACATTCCCTATGTATTTATCCTAAGAGCCGCAGCCAATGGCTGATCCTATCATGTACTCATGCTGCAGCTTGCTGAAGTGAAGCACAGCATTTTTCCATAAGTATTTGCTGGATCCTTGCCCATAACCGACCACATCTTTTCTGCTGTAAAAACTCCATCCTTCCAATTATGGAAAAAGCAGATGAGGAGTCAGCGTAACGCTGCGTCACCAGATGACTTTTACAGATTTGAAAAAGCAGAAGCAACCGTCCTGCAGCTCACAGCTAAATGTAACACGCCATAAACCATGTGAACATACACGTGAATGCAGACTATACATCATTGTGACTAACAGCCAAGTATCTCCAGAACAAAACTCTGACCCTGTACATGTAAGAGATTCCCTGGAAGAAAGGGCTTATCTGTTATAGCACATGGTGCAGAGACTTCTACCACAGTGCCTGTCTTAATGTGGTCCCTGAGGAGAGCCCAAAGGGCTACACTGTGCCGATATACAGCTATACTGGGGATAACCATGTCAGGTCTTTATGTGCGGAAACACTGTGCCCAAAGTTATTGTGGGTTCTAGAGAGATTGTTGAGGCAAGAGTTAAATAGGCACTGTCAGATACAAAAACTTTTTATATGTTGTACATCTTGGCAAAACATTAACCTTTCGAATATACTTCAAATTAAAATGTTATTTCCTTTTTATAGAAATCATGGCTTATAATATCATCATGGCTTTGTCCAAGCTGAAGCACAGGCATAGACAAAGTCCAGTAAGTGAGGGTGGACTAGCACTCCCCCGTGCCCTCCCCTGTCCTACAGCACTCCCCCGTGCCCTCCCCTGTCCTACAGCACTCCCCCGTGCCCTCCCCTGTCCTACAGCACTCCCCCGTGCCCTCCCCTGTCCTACAGCACTCCCCCGTGCCCTCCCCTGTCCTACAGCACTCCCCCGTGCCCTCCCCTGTCCTACAGCACTCCCCCGTGCCCTCCCCTGTCCTACAGCACTCCCCCATGCCCTCCCCTGTCCTACAGCACTCCCCCGTGCCCTCCCCTGTCCTACAGCACTCCCCCGTGCCCTCCCCTGTCCTACAGCACTCCCCCGTGCCCTCCCCTGTCCTACAGCACTCCCCCGTGCCCTCCCCTGTCCTACAGCACTCCCCTGTGCCCTCCCGTGTCCTACAGCACTCCCCTGTGCCCTCCCGTGTCCTACAGCACTCCTCCGTGCTCTCCCGTGTCCTACAGCACTCCTCCGTGCTCTCCCGTGTCCTATAGCACTCCTCCGTGCTCTCTCCTGTCCTATCAGGCTGAACAAAGCACAAAGGAGTCCTAGCCCACCCTCACTTACTGGACTTTGTCCATGCCTGTACTTCAGCTTGGACAAAGACATTATTTCATAAGTCATGATTTTATAAGCAATGGTTTCCATAAAAAGGAAATAACATTTTCTTATGAAGTATATTAGAAAGATTTATGTTTTGCCAAGATGTACAATATAAAAAGTTATTGTACCTGATGGTGCCCATTTAAAGTCCATTTTTTCCTCTATTTGCTTTGTAGATTAAAACTACTGTTCAATGATATTAGCCATTCCATGCTGGGGGAAAGCTGACAGCAAGGTTTTTAATAGAGCGACTACCAAGATGTTCAGAAGATCTCTGCCCATAAACACTATTAAATCACATATCTAGGTCCGATTCCCAGGAACCTCTCCATACCTGTGTGAACAATAACACCAATGCCGTTTATACAAGGGTCACATCATAATTGTGGGTATCATTAGTAGAGCGGTGGCAGTGCGCTCACAGGGTGGCCTTACTGAGTTCTATAGTAAAGTCCACAGGGTTAGGTCAGTAATAGGCTTTATAGTGATCACTGGAGCCATCTATAGTCCAAATTAGGTTGTAGCTATTTATAAAAGCTTGTTTTGACACTTCTAAGGTTTAGATCACTATAACATTGTCACAACCCGTCAAAGCTGCTGGCAGTAAACATGTTCTTTGATAAAGTAATAAAAAAAATTAATTGCAAAGATAGAGAGTTTACAATTACTTTTTAGAAGTGCCAATGATACCAAGAGGAAAAAAGGAAGTAAAAGAAATAATACACTGAAGTCGAGTGGCTTATTAGAATAGAAGTATTAATGGTGTAACTACAGGTAGATGAAGAAGTATTCTGGGTGAAAAATACTGCTAAGGTATTGTTTATATCCACTCTGCAAGTAGATACGAACAAGTACTGCATATACTCGAGTATAAGCCGAGTTTTTCAGCACAATTTTTCGTGCTGAAAACACCCCCCTCGGCTTATACTTGAGTGAAAAGGTCCATCTTCGCTGCAGGGACCATCCGACTAGTGACACTGCATTGATGCCACCGCACAGGGACATCCGTGCGCAGCAGATGTCCGTGACATCAGGGGCGTCCCTGCGCATGGAAGTCTCAGCACGGCAGCGTCAATGCAGCGTCACTAGTCTGGGGCCGGTCCGGAGCAGAGGGCCTCCCTTTGAAGATGGATGGCCCAGACCAGCTCACCCTCCCCACCGGAATGCGGATGGTCCCTGCAGCTACTAAGCAACAGGACCGAGAGAACTGGGGAGGTGAGTAGACAACGAGGGGGACCTATATGATGACGGAGCGGGCGGTCTGAATGATGACAGGGGGGATATAGACTTGGGGTGATGATGACGGGGGGGGCTGCAGGGTTGACAGGGGATGATGACAGGGGAGGGATAATGCATTTACCCCCTTAGGCTTATACTCGAGTCAATACGTTTTCCAAGGTTTTGGGGGTGAAAGTAGGGGCCTCAGCTTATATTCGGGTCGGCTAATACTCGAGTATATACCGGTAGCTATATGCAAGTGTTGTGCAAATCTGTGATAGAGTAGTCTATATGTGAACTATTACATAGGGGTTTACTAAGAGTTCATTGAAAAAGTCTGGCATGTTTTACAGTATCTTGTATAAGGCGGTAACAATGCTTTAAAGTCAGATCCAACAAAAAAAAAAAACATTTTTTTTTTAAATATACCACTTAGTACCTCATCCTGACCATGTACATTAATTTTTATGTGTCTAGCACTTTATTTTCACTAGTCTGAATTACTCTCAAAGGGAAGGGGCGTGGCCTCACTGTGCAGGTCTCCGCCCCCTCCCTCAGTATGCTGTCTGCTCACATCTCCAAGCAATTAGCAAAACTACAACTCCCAGCCTGTCCTCACTGAAAGTAGCGGGACACAAGCTGACAGTGGGAGGATTTTTCCTCCAGCTGTGAGTCCTGCGCTCACAGCTGTCAATCAAGGAAGTGTGTCCATGACATAGGTGATGACGCATGGACACTGCAGGACTAGTATGTGTCCAAGCAGGCGGGGGGGGAGGGGTCAGTTTGACTGGCTTTTTCAGTATGAAATACTGAAAATGTTCTAATGAAAGCAATTGCAAAACCTATTGGTTTACATCATATCAAAAGTTTTTGCATCTGACAGGGCCCATTTAAGCTCCGCAATATGGCACAACAGGGACACCATGTGTCACCATACAGGCTTCATGCATCAGCTGTACAGTCAGCTCCTTCCATTTTATCCTACACAAAAGCTGAAAACAATGCAATCCATTCAGACAGACAAATCTGTTTTTGCCAGGCAGAATTGCTGCATGTACTGTACCCCTATCCTGCCATCGCTATTACAATTGGTGGAGGGTCATATGGGAATATTTTTTTTTTTTTTTTTAAATAGAGTGCAAGTTGAATTCCTAGACACAGATTTAACTGTAAATTATACAGATTTACTGCAGCCTGGTAGCCAATGCCTGTAACTCCACAGATTATCTTCCTGGCAATCAAAAGGCTTTATAGCGCTTCCTTAGACTGTCATCACTTTTATGCTGCTTGGACCACAAGTCATTGGAGGCAGTTCCCAGCAGCTTCTTCACATCCCACCTCTCCTTGACCAAGCATGGCAGAGATCACCATTCTCTTAAATAGACATATGTTATTTGTAAAAGGGTAATCCAGAGAGGACATCCTTGTCCCTTACCAAATGTCCCTTCCCCCTATCAGCTGGGACATCTACAGGAGGCTCCTACACATCTCCCTGTGGTAAGTAACAGCACAACATCAAGTCTAAATGCAGAAAAAAAAGGGATTAAAGGGGCATTCTAGTTTTTTTTTTGTAATTTTAAACTATGTGCCCGAAATGCCAAGTTATGTATGGTATCACACTTTTAACACCTCTGTCTGGGGTGGATTGTGCCTTTTTTGTATTTTCTTGTTTCCAAGGCTTCTGCATTCTTGTGCACTAGGTAATACTGTCACCTCGAGCCTTTTCCTATTTGCAGCACGGCTCGAGACAACATGTCGAAGTAAGGGGGCTTGGCCTCTTCTAGCCTTCCCTGACAAGACAGCCACCTGATGACATGCATGGCCCATCTGTACGTCTTGCTGTGCAAATGTTGAATGCATCCCCCACTGTCCTGAGATTTTAGCACAGTCTTCAGATTGCAGGAACGCATTCAACACTGGCACGTCAGGACATACAGTTGTGCCCCCCCTCGTAATCAGCTGACTTGCGACGCTTTGTCTCAAGCTGCACAGTAAGCTAGGAAAGGCTCGAGATGACAGTAATCCCGAGTGCACAAGAATACAGACTCTCTGGGGGCATAAAAATACAACAAAAGGGCACGACCCACCCCAGATAACACAAATTTTGGACACCGTACATAACTTGGCATTAGGGGCACATAGCTTAAAAGCACACAAACTGGAATACACCATGAATATATGGTTCCATCATGGAGGCAATCTTTTCCGGTCTCCTTTCTGGTCACCATCATCACCGCTTAAAGGGGAACTCCAATACTTCTTATCCTTAGGATAGGGGATAAGCATCTGATTTCCAGGAACCCTCAAGGTCTCCTGCACAATGCCTCGATGTTCTGAAGATTTGTTTTCAGAACACCGGCTCTCCTGATGCATGGAGCGGCGGTGGTCGACACGTCCCCTCCATGCACTGTCTATGTAAGAGCTGGAGATACAAGACTGCTGTGGTGGTCAATAAGTGCATGAGGAGAGCTGGGGTGCCATGAAGGAGATCGCATGAGTGCCAGCGGTCGGACCCTCTGCCATCAGACATTTATCCCCTTACCTGTTGATAGGGGACAAGAAATTCTCTGCTGTAAGTCAGTGAAGAGCATGTGAGGTCCCTAGTTACACAGGACATGTACAACGTGAGGGCTTTTATTAAGTGCATCACTTGCCAGAAACCTAAGGCTGTAATGGCATGCTGGGACTTGTAGTTTCCCAACAGATAAGGCTCTGTTCGAGAACTCTGTCACAAATACTGCCACTAATAGTCTGTTGCACAACGGACACCAACAGGTCCCACTGAGTTTGAATGGGGTGTGTATGGGGCCGTTTTTGCAGGAGTTGAGCGGAGAGAAAAAAAAATGACCTGTAGTATTTTTTAACCCTTTTCATTTGCCCTTGTGTGGCAGGGTGTGTGTGTGTACATTTTTGCTGAACCTCTTTGTCGAGACTGGCTGGAGACTACAGCCTTCAAGATTTTGTCCTATAGACTGTCGACAAGTCTGGATTGCTACAAGACTTGCACTGGACTTCAGACAAATCTGTATCTTGAAGGCTGTAGTCTTGAGCTTGGGCTCGGAGGTGCCAAAAAAAACACAACTTAAAACACACATCCCCCTGTGAGTATGAAACAGGACTTGCACTTTAAGAGCCAGAGAAAAACAGGAAATACTTTTTTTTGGCTGAGGATACTGTTATTGGCCACTGCTACCTGGATATGTTAAAGGGGTAGTCTGGGGAACTCAACTTACCTTCCCCTTTTCACAGGATAGGGGATAAGGGAGAGATCTAACAAAACCTGTCCAGAGGAAAAGATGCTGAGTTTCCTATAGCAACCGGATTGCTTCTTTCATTTATGAAAAGGCCTCTCAAAAATGAAAGAAGTGATCTGATAGGGGATGAGGGGGTCTGACTGCTGGGACAATTTCATGTATAGGGGGGAGGGGGTTGGCCCATACTTTCCCGTCCTTGTTGTGGTCCAGCTCCCACCTTCCTGGACAAGAGCGAGCCCACCCAATCACAGACAGCAGTGACGTCCCATGGCGGGCGATAGGCTGAGCAGGCTGTCACTTGGCTTGTCCAGGGAGGTGGGGGCTGGACAACGACAAGGATGGGTAAAGTAGGTGCCCTGTGCATGAAATCGTGGGGGTCCAAGTGGTCAGACCCCCCCCCACCAATCAGACATCTCCTATCCTCTGGATAAGTGTCTGATAAGCTCAGTTTTCTGGACTACCTCTGGCATATGAATGGCATAGACCCCGAGGAAGATCTGCCAGCATGGTCTATCAGCAGGATGAGGCACCTCCATATTTCTAATTACATGTTTTTAACCCCCCAATATTCTGCACCATTCTTTTTGAATCCCCCTGAATATTTTGTTGACCCCTCCACGCTATAATTCAGCACCTGCCCCTCCCGAGTATATGCATGCTCATCCAGGGAGAGCTGCCATAGAATGCTGGGACTTCACAACTAAAGAGCCAGACAGGAAGGAATATTGCTCTAATATCTATTACAGACTAGACTGTACCACTCCTAAAGGGTTAACACAGCCTGTGTTATACAAGAAAGGCGGCATATAACTGCCGTGTGTGTACTGGGGTCTAGAAGCGTCACCGGCTGAGCACAGGGTGCGCACAATGGGGCCTCACACACGTCTACTACCCGCTGGATGCAGAATGGAGGAGACAGGAAACACTACAGACAGGGAGACACTCAGACACTTCTCAGTATCACCCTGTGTGAATATAACACGCGGTAACGGTGCGGTTCCGCAGTCGCACTACTTACCTCAGTGAACGGGTCCATGTCTGCGGCGGAGGAGCTGCGGGCGATCTGTCACTATCTCCTCTTCTCTCTCACTAACAGCTCGCGCGAACGGTTCAAAATTTTGAATTTCGCCCGCCGCGCCTCCCCCTGGCCGGTCACATGACACAGGGATGGGTGGGGAGGCTCCCATTGGTCGGTTTCTGGAATGTACTGAGGCTTCCACTAGCTCACGTGGTGTGCTGGGCGGGGCCGGATGTTTATCAGTGGAGCGCAGCTCACCTCACAGAGGCTCCTCCGGTAGATTGTGGTGGGGCTGCATAGGGAAGATAGGGCGGCCATGATACTATGGAGAAGCAGTAATAAGAATAGAATAATGCAAGTCATTCTAGTCATACACAACTCTCGTCTTGCTACCGACTCCGTCCAAGTGGAATAGAGACCATGACGGGTTTAGGCAGATTGTACAGATTTGCTCTCGCGAGAGTTGATGTCACTGTACAGATGTGGCGTTTTTTTCCACAGATTGGTGTAATGCTAGTAACTAGGGGGTTAGATATCCAGATCCATTATTGTATGTTGGGTATGAGGTGGCTCACTCCCTATACCAGAGTTTCGTGCTTCCAGCTGTTGCAAAACTACAACTCCCAGCATGCCCGGACAGCCTTTGGCTGTTCGGGCATGCTGGGAGTTGTAGTTTTGCAACAGCTGGAGGCACCATGGTTGGGGAAACTTTTCCCCTGTACAATGCAATCCTCTAGGTGTAAATAGGTTGTTCAATGCTGTATTCTGCTGCAATAAAGAAATCTCTCAACGTGCACCAGGATCTACAATGGAGTTAAACATTTTTCCTTGTGTGTGTGTGTGCCATGGATCTGCCTGAACTTTATAGAGAGTTCTGCTTAATTAACCCCTTAAAGGGTAGTCCAGTGGTGAAAAACTTATCCCCTATCCTAAGGATAGGGGATAAGTTTGAGATCGCGGGGGTCCGACCGCTGGGGCCCCCTGCGATCTCTCTGTACGGAGCCCCGGCTCTCCGCTGAGATAGCGGGTGTCGAAGCGGCGGCCGACACGCCCCCTCAATACATCTCAATGGCAGAGCCGGAGATTGCCGAAGGCAGCGCTTTGGCTCTGCCATAGAGTTGTATTGAGGGGGCGTGTCGGCCGCCGCCTCGTGCGGAGGTCGACACGCCCCCTTCCCGCGGGCTGTCGGGGCTCCGTACAGGGGATAAGTTGCTCACCACTGGACTACTCCTTTAAAGATCAAGCGTTTTCTGTTTTTACACTTTCGTTTTTTCCTCCTTACCTTTTCAAAAATCATAACCCTTTCAATTTTGCACCTAAAAATCCATATGAGGGTTTATTTTTTGCGCCACCAATTCTACTTTGTCATGACATCAGTCATTTTACCTAAAAATCTACGGTGAAACAGGAAAAAAAAATCATTGTGCGACAAAATTGAAGAAAATAATACCATTTTGTAAATTTTGGGGGCTTCCATTTCTACGTAGTACATTTTTCGGTAAAAATGACACCTTATCTTTATTCTGTAGGTCCATACAATTAAAATGATACCCTACTTATATAGGTTTGATTTTGTCGTAATTTTGGAAAAAATCATAACTACATAAACGGAAATTAATACATTTAAAATTGTCATCTTCTGACCCCTATAACTTTTTTTTTTTCCGCGTACGGGGCGTTATGAGGGCTCATTTTTTGCGCCGTGATCTGAGGTTTTTATCGGTACCATTTTTGTTTTGATCGGACTTTTTGATTGCTTTTTATTCCTTTTTATATGGTATAAAAAGTGACCAAAATACTCTATTTTGGACTTTGGAATTTTTTTGCGCGTACGCCATTGACCGTGCGGTTTAATTTACAATATATTTTTATAATTTGGACATTTACGCGAGCAGCGATACCACATATGTTTATTTTTATTATGTATATATATTTTTTACATGGAATTTTGGAAAAGGGGGGTGATTTAAACTTTTAATAAGGAAGGGGTTAATGTGTTTGTTTTTAAACTTTTTTTTTTTTTACACTTTTAGTCCCCTTAGGGGACTTTTAGGAGGAATCATTAGATTCCTCATACAGATCATTATGGTTCCATAGAACCCCATTGATCTGCGTGCTCTGCGCTCAATTGATAAAGCCTGGCCCTGCCAGGCTGTATAATTCAGAGCACAGGAGCTGCCGCAGCAGGAGAGATCACCCCCCCTGCAATTGCGCTGCGGGGGGCGATCCACCCCATTGGACCACAAGGAACAGGATAAAGCCAGCTTTAGACGCCGCTGTCTGACAGCAGCGATCTAAAGGGTTAATAGCTGGCCGCGGCGATTGCCGCATGTTGGCTCTTAACGCCGGCCCTCAGCCACAGGAATCAGCTGGGGGCCGGCCGGTATGACGCGGGCTCGAGTCAGGAGCCCATGTCACACTCCGTTAACGGCCATTGGACGAGCATAGACCTCCATGGTCGTTATCGGGTTAAAATAAAAACATTTTTCAAGTCACTTTTTTAGGTTTTTCTTTTGCGGACAAGCACATGCATTATCATATAGTCTCACGATGTGTGACAAACAATGCACAAGTCTTCCAAAACGAACAAAATGACTTCACCATTTCTCACAGGTTTTTAAAACAGTACTGAGGGTGGTCTACACTGGCGGTTCATTTTTTAACGCTTTGTGTTGTAAAATTGCGACTTTTTGCTTATTAGCAAATGATAAATTAGTGACCGGGAAAGTCAAGATTCCCAGCTCACCTGGGATACACGTGCATGTCAGTCCTCATATAATAGAAAAAAATATACTTGTGTTGAGCCAACGCTTGCGGATAAAACAATGTAACTTTTATTGTCAATCCATAAAAAAAAATAATAATCCAAAATTGGGGACAGAAAGACACAGAGATATACAAAACATGAAATAGCACAGGAAAAGACCCCCTACACCCAACATGTTTCTGGCCCTAAAGACCCTTCATCATAGCATGAATAAATTAGTAACCACTGCATCCAAAAGTGTCAACTAAGACCAGTTTGGAAAAAGCACCTTTAGCTAGTAGAGCAAAAAAGAAACACAAAAAACATGCAAACGAAGCAGTGCGCAAAAAAGAAAAAAAAAAAAAGAAGCAACATAGACCAGAAGAAAGTAAAAAAGTAATAAAAAAATTATCCCTGTATGCTAACAAGTGTAGTCACTGGTAGACCTTGTTTCATTGAAGTCAATGGATCCAGCATAGGTACTCTTATATACAGTATGGGGGAGATTAATCAAAACCTGTCCAGAGGAAAAGTTGCTGATTTGCCCATAGCAACCAATCAGATCGCTTCTTTCATTTTTCAGAGGCCTTTTCAAAAATGAAAGAAACAATCTGATTGGTTGCTATGGGCAACTTTTCCTTAGAACAGGTTTTGATAAATCTCCCCCTATATCTGTATACATTTTGGCCATTTTGCTAACATATCACAGGCATAGGGTAGTTTTTGGATGGGAACTTAGCCAAAGATGGCACACACATAAGGGGAGATTTATCAATATGGGGGAGAATTATCAATATGTGTCTGTGTGCACTTCACAGCCTTTTTTTTCTTTTTTTTTTTTTTTTGCTGTGTTTTTGCTTTACGTGCGGCAAATTTACCAAAACGGCTCACAGACTTTGAAAAATTTAGCACAAATGAAAAATTTCCTCAGAACTTGCTGTAGGATGTCACTTTTCTGAGGCAAGGCAGAAGTGGCATGAATTTTTTTAACTGCTTTTTTTTTTAACATTTGCGCATTATTTTTGCGCCTTTTTTAAGAAAGACGCAGTAAATAAATCTTTTCCACTGCATAGTCAAGAATGAAGCTCTGAATTTCACAGTCACTTTTGCCAAAGTTGTCTATTTTGAAATTGCGCACATTTCCAGCCAAAAAATATCAGGAAGGCAATGATAAATCTCCCCCCATAGTCCGTGTCTTTGCATATGTGTCTGTGCATGTGGCAGATTTATAATCCACCCCTATAGGTCTGGTTCGGTGACAGTAAGGAATGGTTGTCTTGTGTATCAATTCTAATTCCGTTTCTTGTACATGAATGTAGTTCTCTTTATTTAAAAAGAATCTGTCGGCTATATTTGATGCTAAGAGCTGCAGACACTATTTATAAAATAGGGTATAAAAGCAAACTGTACCTTTCCTGGGGCTGATGGTGGTTGCCAAACTGAGACATAGCCTTTTTATTTCTCAGCCAAGTGTCAAGGAGGTGGAGCTGAGCTGCTCAAGCGCCACAGCCTGGCACACCCTCACCTCACAGAACCTTCTTGATCAAAGTAAAGATCCATGTATATCCATCAAGGAAAGGCAGGAAGGTGAAGCAGAGAGGGGAGGCTTGCCAGGCTGTGGCACTTGAGCATTTTAACCCCTTGAAGACATAGCGTTTTTGCACTTTAGTTTTTTCCTCCTTACCTTTTAAAAATCATAACCCTTTCAATTTTGCACCTAAAAATCCATATGATGGCTTATTTATTGTGACACCAATTCTACTTTGTAATGACATCAGTCATTTTATCCAAAAATCTACGGCGAAAAGGGAAAAAAATCATTGTGCCACAATATGGAAGAAAAAACGCCATTTTGTAAATTTTGGGGGCTTCTGTTTCTACGCAGTACATTTTTAATTCAAAATTATACCTTCTCTTTATTCTGTAGGTCCATATGATTAAAATGATACCCTACTTACCGTATATACTCGAGTATAAGCCGAGTTTTTCAGCACGATTTTTCGTGCTGAAAGCACCCCCCTCAGCTTGTATTTGAGTGAACTCTCCGCCCTCAGTGGTCTTCAACCTGCGTACCTCCAGATGTTTCAAAACTACAACTCCCATCAAGCCCGGGCTGCCATCGGCTGTCCGGGCTTGCTGAGAGTTGTAGTTTTGAAACATCTGGAGGTCCGCAGGTTGAAGACCACTGCGGCCTTCAACATCATCCAGCCCCCCCCCCCCCCCCACCCTCTCACCCCCTTTAGTTTTGTACTCACCTCCGCTCAGCGGGATGTTAGGGTGCGCTGGTCCGGGCCATCTGTGCTGCAGGGACCGTCCGGTGGGGAGGGATAGTCGTTCCGGGCTGTCCATCTTCTCCGCGCTTCGGGCCCGGCCCCGGAATAGTCACGTTGCCTTGACGACGACGCACAGGGACGTTCATGAGCAACGTCCCTGTGCGTTGTTGTCAAGGCAACGTCTCTATTCCGGGCCCGAAGTGCGGAGAAGAGGCCCCCGGTGAAGATGGACAGCCCGGAACGACTATCCCTCCCCACCGGACGGTCCCTGCAACACAGATGGCCCGGACCAGCGCACCCTAATGTCCCGCCGAGCGGAGGTGAAGACAAAACTAAAGAGGGTGGGGGGGCTGGATGATGTCGAATGCCGCAGTGCTCTTCAACCTGCGGACCTCCAGATGTTTCAAAACTACAACTCCCAGCAAGCCCGGGCAGCCGATGGCTGCCCGGGCTTGCTGGGAGTTGTAGTTTTGAAACATCTGGAGGTCCGCAGGTTGAAGACCACTGTTAAATCAGACATTGACAAGCGGTGATGATGAAGGGGGGGGGGCTGATGACGTGGTAATGATGAAGGGGGGTGGGATGATGACAAAGTGGATGATGAAGGGGGGTGTGGGATGATGACAAGTGGTGATGATGAAGGGGGGTGTGGGATGATGACAGGCAGTGATGATGAGGGGGGGTAGGATGATGACAGGCGGTGATGGTGAAGGGGGGATGATGACAGGCGGTGATGATGAAGGGGGATGATGACAGGGTGATGATGATGAGGGTGTTAATGACGGGGGTCTGGATGATGACAGGGGGGATGATGTATTTCCCACCCTAGGCTTATAGTCGAGTCAATAACTTTTTCTGGGTTTTTGGGGTAAAATTAGGGGCCTCGGCTTATACTCGAGTATATACGGTATATAGGTTTCATTTTTTATTACTTCGGAAAAAAATCATAACTACATGCAGGAAAATGTATATGTTTAAAATTGTCCTCTTCTGACCCCTATAACTTTTTTATCGTTCCATGTACGGGGTGGTATGAGGGCTCCACAGTACCATTTTTTCAATTGGACTTTTTGATAGCTTTTTATTCATTTTTTTATGTTATAAAAAGTGACCAAAAATACGCTATTTTGGATTTTGGCATTTTTTTGCACGTACGCCATTGACCATGCGGTTTAATTAATGATATATTTTTATAGTTCGGACATTTATGCTCGCGGCGATATCACATATGTTTATTTTTATTTACACAGCTTTTTTTATGGGAAAAGGGGGGTGTTTCAAACTTTTATTATGGAAGGGGTTAAATGATCTTTATTAACTTTTTTGTTCACTTTTCTTTTTGCAGTGTTATAGCTCTCATAGGGGACTATAACACTGCACACACTGATCTTTTACACAGATTACTGCAAAGCCATTGCTTTGCATTGATCCATGTTATCGGCAGTTGATTGCACAAGCCTGGATTTCAGGCTTGCAGTAATCAATCGCCGTTCGGATGTGCAGGAGGCAGGTAAGGCACCCTCCTACTGCGTCCTAGCTGTGATTTTATCGCGATGTCCCGATCAGCCCGACTGAGCTGCCGGGATCCTTTTACTTTCACTTTTAGATGCGGCGATCAACTTTGATCACCGCGTTTAAAGAGTTAATGCCGGACATCTGCCGGCACAGCGATGTCCGACATTAGCCATGGGTCCTGGCTGCTGATAGCTCCTGAGCTCGCTTCATAACTCTCCTTTGCCGCAGCGCCCGGTGTTCTGCGGCAAGGGGTTAAATGGGCACTGCCAGATACAAAAACTTTTGATATGTTGTAAAGCATGCAAAACCAATAGGTTTTGCAATTGCTTTCATTAGAAAATGTTCAGTATTTCATACTGAAAAAGCCAGTCAAACAACTGCCCCCCCTGCCTGCTTGGACACATACTAGTCCTGCTGTGTCCATGCATCATCACCTATGTAATGGACACACTTCCTTGATTGACAGCTGTGAGCGCAGGGCTCCCAGCTAGAGGAAAAATCCTCCCACTGTCATCTTGTGTCCCGCTACTGTCAGTGAGGACAAGCTGGGAGTTGTAGTTTTGCTAATGCTAGGGGAGATGTGAGCAGACAGCATACTGAGGGAGGGGGCGGAGACCTGTGAGGCCACACCCCCTCCCTTTGAGAGGAATTCAGACTAGTGAGCTAAATTAAAAGTGTAATAAAAAAATAAATAAAGGTGCTAGATACATAAAAATTACTACCCCAAAATTAGACACTACTTCCAGAGTAATATTCAAAACTTTATTAAATTCATATAATTAATTAAAAAAAATAAAGTATATGAAAAGAATAGGGCACATACATACAATCACAGTTGGAAATACATGACAGGTAAAAAATATATGTATATATAGACTTCTTTACAGGGATCAGGTGATCAATCACAAATAGCTAGGAATATCAATAGTACATAATGTAAACTTGTTCATATAAGGTGCATAGTGCATATAGATAGCTAGCATACAATACAATGTAAACATATCAACCCGGAGTCTATGGAAAGTAAGAAAGTCTTACCAGTCAGTGTATAACCCCAACATATGTTTTGCTCAAACCTCGGAGCTTCCTCAGGGGGCGTCCGAGGTTTGAGCGAAACATATGTTGGGGTTATACACTGACTGGTAAGACTTTCTTACTTTCCATAGACTCCAGGTTGATATGTTTACATTGTATTGTATGCTAGCTATCTATATGCACTATGCACCTTATATGAACAAGTTTACATTATGTACTATTGATATTCCTAGCTATTTGTGATTGATCACCTGATCCCTGTAAAGAAGTCTATATATACATCTATTTTTTACCTGTCATGTATTTCCAACTGTGACTGTATGTATGTGCCCTATTCTTTTCATATACTCTATTTTTTAATTAATTATATGAATTTAAAGGGGTATTCTGGGAATTTTTGTTATTTGACTATGCTACAGGGGCTGTAAAGTTAGTGTAGTTCAGAATATATTGTCTTTACCTGTGTGTGACGGTTTTCTCACAATTCTTCTGTGATTTTCATCCCAATATGTATTTTTAACAGCATACAAAATGACTGCTGTCTCAGATTTTTCCCAGCTTGCAATGCGGCCGAGACCTGACTCACTAGTCAGCTGATGACAGGGAGCCTGTCTGCTTCAATGAGTGCAGGGAGCAATCTGCAAGTAATGCAACAGCTGGAGGCACCCTTATTGAAAACCACAGCTCTCCAGCTCATTTATGTTTCAGTGGGTGGGGTAGCTGATGTGTGGGAAGGAGGAAAATGGAATCATGGGATTTGTAGTCAAACAAGAAAACAGGAAATACAAGTTCACAGAAAGCTAGCCACAGTGTTATGGTAATCTCACAGCATAGCCATTTAGCCCAAGACAAGTGCAGATCCTTCCTAAGCATGTCCATTACTGTCTGCCAGGTACGTACTAAAATCACCTTTGCTGGACAACCCCTTCATGACCCAGCCCATTTTCACCTTCATGACCTGGGCATTTTTTGAAAATCTGACCACTTTCACTTTAAACATTAATAACTTTGGAATGCTTTTACTTATCATTCTGATTCCGAGATTATTTTTTCGTGACATATTCTACTTTATGTTATTGGTAAAATTTCACTGATATTTGCATCCTTTCTTGGTAAAAAATCTAAAAATTTCATGAAAATTTAGAAAATTTAGCATTTTTCTAACTTTGAAAGTCTCTGCTTGAAAGGAAAATGGATATTCCAAATAAATTACATATTGATTCACATATACAATATGTCTACTTTGTGTTTGCATAAAAAAATTGACAAGTTTTTACTTTTGGAGGACACCAGAGGGCTTCAAAGTTCCGCAGCAATTTTCCAATTTTTCTCAAGATTTTCAAAATCGTAATTTTTCAGGGCCCAGTTCAGGTTGGAAGTGGATTTTAAGGGTTTTCATATTAGAAATACCCCATAAATGACCCCATTATAAAAACTGCACCACCAAAGTATTCAAAATGACATTCAGTAAGTGTTTTAACCCTTTAGGTGTTTCACAGGAATAGCAGCAAAGTGAAGGAGAAAATTCTAAATCTTCATTTTTTACACTCCAATTTTCTTGTAGACCCAATTTTTGAATTTTTACAAGGGGTAAAAGGAGAGAAATCACCCTAAAATTTGTAACCCAATTTCTCTCGAGTAAGGAAATACCTCATATGCGTATGTAAAGTGTTCGGCGGGCGCAGTAGAGGGCTCAGAAGGGAAGGAGCGACAATGGGATTTTGGAGAGTGAGTTTTTCTGAAAGGGTTTTTGGGTGGCATGTCCCATTTAGGAAGCCCCTATGGTGCCAGAACAGTGGACCCCCCCACATGTGACCCCATTTTGGAAACTATACCCCTCATGGAATTTAATAAGGGGTGCAGTGAGCATTTACACCCCACTGGCGTTTGACAGATATTTGAAACAGTGGACTGTGCAAATCAAAAATTTTATTTTTCATTTTCACAGACCACTGTTCCAAAAATCTGTCATACACCAGTGGGGTGTAAATGCTCACTGCACCCCTTATTAAATTCCGTGAGGGATGTAGTTTCCAAAATGGGGTCACATATGGATATTTATTGTTTTGCGTTTGTCAGAACTGCTGTAACAATCAGCCACCCCTGTGCAAATCGCCTCAAATGTACATGGCGCACTCTCCCTTCTGGGCCTTGTTGTGTGCCCCCAGAGCACTTTGCGCCCACATATGGGGTATCTCCGTAGTCGGGAGAAATTGCGTTACAAATTTTGGGGGTCTTTTTTTCCCTTTTTCCTCTTGTGAAAATGAAAAGTATAGGGCAACACCAGCATATCAGTGTAAAAAAATTTTTTTTTTACACTAACATGCTGGTGTAGACCCCAACTTCACCTTTTCATAAGGGGTTAAAGAAGAAAAAGCCCCCCAAAATTTGTAAGGCAATTTCTCCCGAGTACGGCGATACCCCATACGTGTCCCAAAACTGTTGCCCTGAAATACGACAGGGCTCCAAAGTGAGAGAGCGCCATGCGCATTTGAGGCCTGAATTAGGGATTTGCATAGGGGTATTCTATGCCAATGATTCCCAAACAGGGTGCCTCCAGCTGTTGCAAAACTCCCAGCATGCCTGGACAGTCAATGGCTGTCCGGCAATACTGGGAGTTATTATTTTGCAACAGCTGGAGGCTCCGTTTTGGAAACAGTAGCGTACCAGACGTTTTTCATTTTTTGGGGGGAGGGGGCTGTGTAGGGGTATGTGTATATGTAGTGTTTTTTACTTTTTATTTTAGGTTAGTGTTAGTGTAGTGTAGTGTTTTTAGGGTACAGTCACATGGGCAGAGGTTCACAGCAAGTTTGCCGCTGGAAGTTTGAGCTGCAGCGCAAAATTTGCGCCATCTCAAACTTGCAGCACTCACTGTAAACCTCCGCCCATGTGAGTGTACCCTGTACATTCACATTGGGGGGGGGGGCAAACATCCAGCTGTTGCAAACTCCGAGCATGCCCTTTGGCTGTCCGTGCATGCTGGGAGTTGTAGTTTTGCAACAGCTGGAGGAATGCTGGTTTGGAAACACTAAGTTAAGTAATAAACTTTCAAGTGTTTTGCAACCAAACTTAGTGTTTCCAAACCAGTGTGCCTCCAGCTGTTACAAAACTACAACTCCCAGCATGCATGGTCTGCCAGTGCATGCTGGGAGTTATAGTTTTGCAACAATTGCAACAGCTGGAGGCACTGAGGTAGGAAACGGACAATGTTTCTGTCACGATGCCGGCTGGCAGGAGGTGGATCCTCTGTGCCAGAGAGGGATTGGCGTGGACCGTGCTAGTGGACCGGTTCTAAGTCACTACTGGTGTTCACCAGAGCCCGCCGCAAAGCGGGATGGTCTTGCTGCGGCGGTAGTGACCAGGTCGTATCCACTAGCAACGGCTCAACCTCTCTGACTGCTGAAGATAGGCACGGTACAAGGGAGTAGACAGAAGCAAGGTCGGACGTAGCAGAAGGTCGGGGCAGGCAGCAAGGATCGTAGTCAGGGGCAACGGCAGGAGGTCTGGAACACAGGCTAGGAACACACAAGGAACGCTTTCACTGGCACAATGGCAACAAGATCCGGCGAGGGAGTGCAGGGGAAGTGAGGTATACATAGGGAGTGCACAGGTGAACACACTAATTAGAACCACTGCGCCAATCAGCGGCGCAGTGGCCCTTTAAATCGCAGAGACCCGGCGCGCGCGCGCCCTAGGGAGCGGGGCCGCGCGCCGGGACAGGACCAACGGAGAGCGAGTCAGGTACGGGAGCCGGGGTGCGCATCGCGAGCGGGCGCCACCCGCATCGCGAATCGCATCCCGGCTGGAGGCAGGATCGCAGCGCACCGGGTCAGTGGATCTGACCGGAGCGCTGCAATAGCGAGAGTGTAGCGAGCGCTCCGGGGAGGAGCGGGGACCCGGAGCGCTCGGCGTAACAGTACCCCCCCCCTTGGGTCTCCCCCTCTTCTTGGAGCCTGAGAACCTGAGGACCAGACTTTTGTCTAGGATATTGTCCTCAGGTTCCCAGGATCTCTCTTCAGGACCACAGCCCTCCCAGTCGACCAAAAAAAAGGTTTTCCCTCTGACCTTCTTGGAGGCCAGTATCTCCTTAACGGAGAAGATGTCCGAGGAGCCGGAAACAGGAGTGGGGGAAACCAGTTTGGGAGAGAAACGGTTGATGATGAGTGGTTTAAGAAGAGAAACGTGAAAGGCATTAGGAATACGAAGAGAAGGAGGAAGAAGAAGTTTGTAAGAGACAGGATTAATCTGGCACAAATTTTTGAAAGGACCAAGATAGCGTGGTCCCAATTTGTAGCTGGGAACACGGAAGCGGACATATTTAGCGGAGAGCCATACCTTGTCTCCGGGAGAAAAAATGGGGGGAGCTCTTCTTTTCTTATCAGCAAACTTCTTCATGCGTGATGAAGCCTGTAAGAGAGAATTTTGGGTCTCTTTCCATATGGTGGAAAGATCACGAGTTATTTCATCCACAGCGGGCAAACCAGAGGGCAAGGGAGTAGGGAGGGGGGGAAGAGGGTGACGGCCGTACACCACGAAAAATGGGGATTTGGAAAAAGACTCAGAGACTCTGAAGTTATACGAGAATTCGGCCCATGGTAGAAGATCTGCCCAGTCATCCTGGCGGGAGGAAACAAAATGCCGTAAATAATCACCCAGGACCTGGTTAACTCTTTCTACTTGCCCATTGGACTGAGGATGATAAGCAGAAGAAAAGTTTAATTTAATCTTGAGTTGTTTACAGAGAGCCCTCCAGAATTTTGACACGAATTGGACGCCTCTATCCGAGACGATCTGCGTGGGCAACCCGTGAAGACGAAAAATGTGTACAAAAAATTGTTTTGCCAACTGAGGCGCTGAAGGAAGACCAGGAAGAGGAATAAAATGTGCCATCTTGGAAAATCGATCAACGACCACCCAAACAACAGTGTTGCCACGGGATGGGGGTAAGTCTGTAATAAAGTCCATACCAATCAGAGACCAAGGCTGTTCGGGGACAGGCAGAGGATGAAGAAGACCAGCGGGCTTCTGGCGAGGAGTCTTATCCCGGGCACAGACAGTGCAGGCTCGCACAAAATCAACAACATCCGTCTCCAGAGTCGGCCACCAATAGAAACGAGAGATGAGTTGCACGGATTTCTTGATGCCCGCATGGCCTGCGAGATGGGAGGAGTGACCCCATTTGAGGATTCCGAGGCGTTGGCGTGGAGAGACGAAGGTCTTCCCTGGAGGAGTTTGCCTGATGGAGGCTGGAGAAGTGGAGATCAGGCAGTCAGGAGGAATGATGTGTTGCGGAGAAAGCTCTACTTCCGAGGCGTCCGAGGAACGAGAGAGAGCATCGGCCCTAATGTTCTTATCGGCAGGGCGAAAGTGAATTTCAAAATTAAACCGGGCAAAGAACAGAGACCACCTGGCCTGGCGAGGATTCAGCCGTTGGGCAGACTGGAGATAGGAGAGATTCTTGTGATCGGTGTAAATAATAACTGGAAATTTTGATCCCTCCAGCAGATGCCTCCATTCCTCAAGTGCTAATTTAATGGCCAGTAGCTCTCGATCCCCGATGGAGTAGTTCCTCTCCGCCGGAGAAAAGGTCCTAGAAAAAAAACCACAAGTAACAGCATGCCCGGAAGAATTTTTTTGTAGAAGAACCGCTCCAGCTCCTACTGAGGAGGCATCAACCTCCAATAGGAAGGGTTTAGAAGGGTCAGGTCTGGAGAGCACGGGAGCAGAAGAAAAGGCAGCCTTGAGCCGTTTAAAGGCGTCTTCCGCTTGAGGAGGCCATGACTTAGGATTGGCATTCTTTTTGGTTAAAGCCACGATAGGAGCCACAATGGTGGAAAAATTAGGAATAAATTGTCTGTAATAATTGGCGAACCCCAAAAAACGTTGGATAGCACGGAGTCCGGAGGGGCGTGGCCAATCTAAGACGGCAGAGAGTTTGTCTGGATCCATTTGTAGTCCCCGGCCAGAGACCAAGTATCCTAGGAAAGGAAGAGATTGACATTCAAACAGACATTTCTCCATTTTGGCATAAAGTTGATTGTCACGAAGTCTCTGAAGAACCATGTGGACATGTTGGCGGTGTTCTTCTAGGTTAGCAGAAAAAATCAGAATATCGTCCAGATACACAACAACACAGGAATATAAGAGATCACGAAAAATTTCATTAACAATGTCTTGGAAGACGGCAGGGGCGTTGCACAGGCCAAAGGGCATGACCAGATACTCAAAGTGTCCATCTCTAGTGTTAAATGCCGTTTTCCATTCATCCCCCTCCCTGATGCGGATGAGATTATAAGCACCTCTTAAGTCCAGTTTGGTAAAGATGTGGGCACCTTGGAGGCGATCAAAGAGTTCAGAGATAAGAGGTAGAGGATAGCGGTTCTTTACCGTGATTTTATTAAGACCGCGGTAGTCAATTCAAGGACGTAGGGAGCCATCTTTTTTGGACACAAAGAAAAATCCAGCTCCGGCAGGAGAGGAGGACTTGCGGATAAAGCCCTTTTTTAAATTTTCCTGGATGTACTCAGACATAGCAAGAGTCTCTGGGGCGGACAGAGGATAAATTCTGCCCTGGGGTGGAGTAGTGCCCGGGAGGAGGTCAATAGGACAGTCATAAGGCCTGTGAGGAGGTAGAGTCTCAGCTTGTTTTTTGCAAAATACATCAGCAAAGTCCATATAGACCTTAGGGAGACCGGTTACAGGGGGAACCACAGGGTCACGGCAGGGGGTACTGGGAACCGGTTTAAGGCAGTCCTTGAAACAAGAGGTACCCCAACTCTTGATCTCCCCTGTGGACCAATCCAGGGTTGGGGAATGGTGTTGAAGCCAGAGTAGTCCAAGGAGAATTTCAGAAGTGCAATTGGGGAGGACCAAAAGTTCAATTTTTTCGTGATGAGGTCCGATGCACATTAGGAGGGGCTCCGTGCGGAAACGTATGGTACAGTCCAATCTTTCATTGTTAACACAATTGATGTAGAGGGGTCTGGCGAGACTGGTCACCGGGATGTTGAACCTGTTGATGAGAGAGGCCAAGATAAAATTTCCTGCAGATCCGGAATCCAAGAAGGCAATAGTAGAGAAGGAGAAGGTAGAGGCAGATATCCGCACAGGCACAGTAAGACGTGGAGAAGCAGAGTTGACATCAAGGACTGTCTCACCTTTGTGCGGAGTCAGCGTACGTCTTTCCAGGCGGGGAGGACGGATAGGACAATCCTTCAGGAAGTGTTCGGTACCGGCACAGTACAGGCAGAGATTCTCCATGCGGCGTCGTGTCCTCTCTTGAGGTGTCAGGCGAGACCGGTCAACTTGCATAGCCTCCACGGCGGGAGGCACAGGAACGGATTGCAGGGGACCAGAGGAGAGAGGAGCCGGGGAGAAAAAACGCCTCTTGCGAACAAAGTCCATATCCTGGCGGAGCTCCTGACGCCTTTCGGAAAAACGCATGTCAATGCGAGTGGCTAGATGAATGAGTTCATGTAGGTTAGCAGGGATTTCTCGTGCGGCCAGAACATCTTTAATGTTGCTGGATAGGCCTTTTTTAAAGGTTGCGCAGAGGGCCTCATTATTCCAGGATAGTTCTGAAGCAAGAGTACGGAATTGTACGGCGTACTCGCCAACGGAAGAATTACCCTGGACCAGGTTCAACAGGGCAGTCTCAGCAGAAGAGGCTCGGGCAGGTTCCTCAAAGACACTTCGAATTTCCGAGAAGAAGGAGTGTACAGAGGCAGTGACGGGGTCATTTTGGTCCCAGAGCGGTGTGGCCCATGACAGAGCTTTTCCAGACAGAAGGCTGACTACGAAAGCCACCTTAGACCTTTCAGTAGGAAACTGGTCCGACATCATCTCCAAGTGCAGGGAACATTGCGAAAGAAAGCCACGGCAAAATTTAGAGTCCCCATCAAATTTATCCGGCAAGGATAGTCGTAGGCCTGAAGCGGCCACTCGCTGCGGAGGAGGTGCAGGAGCTGGCGGAGGAGATGATTGCTGAAGCTGAGGTAGTAGCTGCTGTAGCATCACGGTCAGTTGAGACAGCTGGTGGCCTTGTTGCGCTATCTGTTGTGACTGCTGGGCGACCACCGTGGTGAGGTCGGCGACAACTGGCAGAGGAACTTCAGCGGGATCCATGGCCGGATCTACTGTCACGATGCCGGCTGGCAGGAGGTGGATCCTCTGTGCCAGAGAGGGATTGGCGTGGACCGTGCTAGTGGACCGGTTCTAAGTCACTACTGGTGTTCACCAGAGCCCGCCGCAAAGCGGGATGGTCTTGCTGCGGCGGTAGTGACCAGGTCGTATCCACTAGCAACGGCTCAACCTCTCTGACTGCTGAAGATAGGCGCGGTACAAGGGAGTAGACAGAAGCAAGGTCGGACGTAGCAGAAGGTCGGGGCAGGCAGCAAGGATCGTAGTCAGGGGCAACGGCAGGAGGTCTGGAACACAGGCTAGGAACACACAAGGAACGCTTTCACTGGCACAATGGCAACAAGATCCGGCGAGGGAGTGCAGGGGAAGTGAGGTATACATAGGGAGTGCACAGGTGAACACACTAATTAGAACCACTGCGCCAATCAGCGGCGCAGTGGCCCTTTAAATCGCAGAGACCCGGCGCGCGCGCCCTAGGGAGCGGGGCCGCGCGCGCCGGGACAGGACCGACGGAGAGCGAGTCAGGTACGGGAGCCGGGGTGCGCATCGCGAGCGGGCGCCACCCGCATCGCGAATCGCATCCCGGCTGGAGGCAGGATCGCAGCGCACCGGGTCAGTGGATCTGACCGGAGCGCTGCAATAGCGAGAGTGTAGCGAGCGCTCCGGGGAGGAGCGGGGACCCGGAGCGCTCGGCGTAACAGTTTCCCAACTAGTGTGCCTCCAGTTGTTGCAAAACTACAACTCCCAGCATGCCCAGACTGCCCAGGCATGCTGGAAGTTGTAGTTCGGCAATATCTGAAGGATCAGATGTTGCCGAACTACAACTTCCAGCATGCTTGGGCAGTCTGGGCATGCTGGGAGTTGTAGTTTTGCAACATCTGGAGGTCCACAGTTTGGAGACCACTGTATAATGGTGTCCAATCTGTGCTCTTCCAGATGTTAGAGAACTACAACTCCCAGCATGCCTGGACAGACTGAGCATGCTGAGATTTGTAGTTTTGCAACATCTGGAAGAGCACAGATTGGAGACCATTATACAGTGGTCTCCAAACTGTGGACCTCCAGATGTTGCAAAACTACAACTCCCAGCATGCCCAGAAAGCCAAAGGCTGTCTGGGCATGCTGGGAGTTGCAGTTTTGAAACTCTCAGAGGCAGCAGTGAGATCGCTTTACGGCGATCTCACTGCTGCCAATGAAGATGCCGACCTGCTGCCGGAAACTCACCTCCGGGACGCAGCGCAGCCAGGACCGCATGGAGGACGCCGGGACCGCTCGGGACACCGCTCGGACGGGTAAGTGACGCCGGGGGACGGGTCAGGGACACTTAGCAGAGCGGTGTGTGTCCCGCTCCCCGTGATCGGGACTCACACACCGCGCTGCTAAGTATTTTCATAGCGAAACGCTGCTATCAGCTAGTCAGATTTGACCAGCTGATAGCAGCGATCGCTGGGCGGTGGGGGATGAAACCCCCCGTGGTCGCACGGTAAGATGGCTGGCTATCAGTGATAGCCACCATCTTTCCGGGCGCTGCGGGGTGCCGCGAGTAGCGGCAGTAATGTTCATGACGTACCTGTATGTCATGGGTCGGGAACACCTTGCCACCCATGACGTACAGGTATGTCATAGGTCGGGAAGGGGTTAATAAATTTTTGAATATTACTCTGGAAGTAGTGCCTAATTTTGGGGTAGAACTTTTGTTGTAACACTACACCTGTGTGTGTTGGTTGGTGTGGCTAGGTTCCCACGTTTGTTTCTTTGGAGTAACAATACATAAAAATTAGATGTACATGGTCAGGATTAGGTACTGAGTGATAGTGCTGTGCAGTAGGGCCAAAAATGCATATCACGGTATTTTTGTAAGTTAAGACGGTTCCACGGTATTTAACAGTATTTCCCCCCCCCCCCACCCCCCCATGCTGGGGAACTAATCATATGTGACCTGCAGGCGCTGCTCCCCCTGTCCTCCTGTGAGCCGCCGGCGCTTTAAATGAATGCGAGCCATGGCATTGGAAATTATTAAAGGACATCTGTAGTGATGAATTTTACATATCCCTGTGCCCGGGCTTCAAAAATAAACAAAATAAACTTTGACTCACCTTCCTACGTTCCCCCGTTGCTCCGGTATCGGCCTCACGGTCCTCCGCTGCGATCCTCATGCTGCTTCCTGGGGACGGGAACGTCACAGAGCCATCAGCGTATCACCGGCCTCAGTGATGTCCTGCGACGGCCGGTGATAGGCTGAGCGCACTGTCATGTAAGGAGCCGGCCAGCTATTCCAGCGCCATGTAAATATCTTGCTGTGAATATCCCTGCCAAATTTTTGAGAAGTTGGGGTTGGGGTGTTCAGACCCTCACTGATTATTAGCAGGGAGAAGCATGCCGCTACATTTCCTGCAATCTCCATCTATTCACAGGAGCCTGTCTCCTTCAACTTGATAAAGACTGTACAGCTATTGTATATGTGGTTGCCTATGGTTACAGCTGCATATGTCAATTTATTTTATTCTGCAATTTTATTTTCTTACCATCTCCATATATGTAGGCGCTTATTCATGTGGTTCCATGTATTTCAATGCTGTTGCCTATGGTTATGGCTGCTTTTTGATGCAAGTGTACATATGTTTTTCCTCTATTTTTTGATTTGCTTAGTGTATTTATTTATTATTTTTTATTTCAATATCGCTTATGCCACTAATTGGTAGCTTCTTGTGGCACAATATACTGTAACCTGGCGACATGCCTATGATAATGCAGAGCCTATACCACACACTATTTGAGCTTTTGTTACTTTTACCTATGTTGTTCTACAAATATTGAAGTTACTGGGTTGCTAGTGCACTTGTGTTAATATAGTTTGATCTACATATTCTAATTAACTACCCTGAATATTGGCAACTGTTCTGCTCTTTAGCATGATATTGGTTACTGTTGACTACCGCAGGATTAGAAGGTTATTGACTAGTGCAATGTCAGGACACACCTGACCCTAGTAAATCTCCTGCAGTCGGCTCCACCGGAACTGACATCACACACCAACCTCAGCAGGAGTTACTCCTATGCACTCAGGTACACATGTAAAAAAAAACTTTTCTCTTTTATAGATCATTTGCCATGACTAAGGACTCGTAGCAAGTTCGAAAAGCGTCAGCGTTTTCTATTAATGCACCTATAGGTTTTTGTTATCTTTTTTTGTTTCCATATTTTTTACCCATATGAAGTAAAAGTTAAGTTCTATCCATTTTTGTGAGCTGGACCCCCAACCTCTACTGCTTGCTCCATATATTCCGGGATACGGCCCGCTTTGTCCGTGCTCCAAGTTCATCTGCAATACTGCATGAGAGCCGCTATCCTATCCATGGATGTCCATAGTGAGTGGTGAGCTGAACAATGTTCTTTTCTTTTTGTCTATTTGTACAGCTATATGTTTCACTTAAAGCGTACCTGTCAGATGCAACAAAATTCTTTTTTGATATATCACTCAGTACCTAATCCTGACCATGTACATTTTTGTGTCTAGCACCTTTATTTTTTTTTTTTATTACACTTTGATTTAGCTCACTAGTCTGAATTCCTCTCAAAGGGAGGGGGTGTGGCCTCACTGTGCAGGTCTCCGCCCCCTTCCTCAGTATGCTGTCTGCTCACATCTCCCCTAGCATTAGCAAAACTACAACTCCCAGCTTGTCCTCACTGACAGTAGCGGGACACAAGCTGACAGTGGGAGGATTTTTCCTCCAGGTGTGAGCCCTGCGCTCACAGCTGTCAATCAAGGAAGTGTCCATGACATAGGTGATGATGTATGGACACAGCAGGACTAGTATGTGTCCAAGCAGGCAGGGGGGCAGTTGTTTGACTGGCTTTTTCAGTATTAAATACAGAAAATCTTCTATTGAAAGCGATTGCAAAACCTATAAGTTTGGCATGCTTTACAACATATCAAAAGTTTTTGTATCTGACAGTGCCCATTTAAGGACGCAGGACATACATGTATGTCCTTTGCCCTCTCCCAGTGTAACACGCATACATTGTTAAAAATATATAAATATTTAGTATTGCCACGTGCAGTGCATAAATGTCCAAACTATTAAAATATAAGGTTAATGAAACCACATGGTGCACGGTGTAAATGCAAAAAAGACTAGTATTTTAGATTTTTGGTCGCTTCATATACCAGAATAATTTTTATAAAAAGCTATCATAACAAAAATGGTACTAATAAAAAATACAGATCACGGCACAAAAATGAGCCCGCATACAGCCGTATGAGAAAAAAGTGCTATAGGGATCAGAAGAGGGAAATTTAAAGGGGTACTCCGGTGGGAATTTTTTTTTTTTAATCAACTGGTGCCAGAAAGTTAAACAGATTTGTAAATTATTTCTATTTAAAAATCTTAATCCAGTGCTTATCAGCTGCTGTATGCTCCACAGGAAGTTGTATTTCTTTCTGGAATTCTTTTCAACCTGACCACAGTGCTCTCTGCTGACACCTCTGTCCATGTCAGGAACTGGACAGAGTACAAGTAAATCCCCATAGCAAACCTCTTCTGCTCTGGACAGTTCGTGTCATGGACAGAGGTGTCAGCAGAGATCACTGTGGTCAGACTGAAAAGAATTCCAAAATGAAATACAACTTCCTGTGGAGCATACAGCAGCTGATAAGAACTCGAAGGATTAAGTAGGGCTGGGCGGTATACCGCTTTTACCAAATACCGAATTTTTGGTGCTGTACGATATGAATTTTAACCCATACCGCAATACCGGTTTGGCCCCTCCCCCTCAGGAATGAATGAATTATCAGCCCAGCACTGGTCAGGGAACTAATCATATGTGGCCCTTGAGCGCTGTTCTGCCCCCCCCCCCCAATTAATTATTAGCCCAGCGCTGCACTGTCCCCATCAGGGTACTAATCACATCACCTATAAGCGCCTCCTGCCTATGCCAGTGGTCTTCAACCTCCAGATGTTGCAAAACTACAACTCCCAGTATGCTGGGAGTTGTAGTTTTGCAACATCTGGAGGTCCACAGGTTGAAGACTACTGCTCTATACTGTATCCCTGTGCCCGTGCTGCAAAAGGTAAACAAAATAAACTTTAACTCACCTTCCCCGTCGGTCCGGACCTGCTTCCTGGAGACGGGAACATCGGAGAGCCGTCAGCCTATCACCGGCCACAGCGATATTCCACCTTGGCTGGTGATAAGCTGAGCCCACTGTCATCTAAGAAGCCGGCTTCTTACATGACAGTGGGCTCAGCCTATCACCGGCCGAGGCGGAACATCACTGTGGCCGGTGATAGGCTGACGGCTGGCCGACGTTGGAACATGCAGTAAAGTTTTATTTTTGTTTACCTTTTGCAGCCCGGGCATAGGGATACAGTATAGTGTGTCAGCGCCGCCGGCCGCAACAAACAGGAGGACGAGGAGGGCAGCGCTTGCGGGTGACGTGAGTAGTACCCCGATGGGGACAGCGCAGCGCTGGGCAAATAATTAATTTGGGGGGGGGGGGGGATACCATTATACACCGTGGAACCTCCATAAGTTGCAAAAATACAGCGATACACATATTTGGCCATACCGCCCAGCCCTAGGATTAAGATTTTTAAATAGAAGTAATTTACAAATTTGTTTAACTTTCTGGCACCAGTTGATATTAACCTCTTAAGGACGCAGGGCGTACCTGTACGCCCTGTGCCTGGTCCCGGTATATAACGCGGGGTCCCGCCGTGACCCCGTGTCATACCGGCTTTCATTAGCCGCCGGGACCCTTAGCACTGATCGTTGTGCCGCGCTATTAACCCTTTATGAATTATTTTGAATTATATAAATATATGTCCCAAAAATTTAGTTGCTGCAGCACACTTGTATTGAAAAAATTGTAGCTTCTATTCCAAACCAAACGTGTAGAAAATGCAACATTTCAGCTGCCCATGCAGCCTTTTCAAGCATGAGCATGGGTAGCTGAAACTTTGCATTTTCTACACATTTGGTTTGGAATAAAAGCTACTATTTTTTCACTACAAGTGTGCTGCAGCAACTAGATTTTTTGGACTTAAGAGGCCTTTGACCTGGGCCATGACTGCTTGCGCCTGTTCACCTAGTCTGTGAAGTGCTGTTCTACCTCCATTTTCCTTTATTTATTTATATATATATATATATATATATATATATAATGTACACACATATATATATATATATATATATATATATATACGCAAACACACCAGCGAAAAAACTTAGGAATCATCTTATCCACCAACTGTACAAGAAAAAAGAAGACATCAAACATTTAAAACAATCCCTACTAACGAATCTATGGGAAACACATCAACACTTGGCATCAACAAGTGGAAAAGGATATACAATACTTCAAAGCAAAACATAAAAGATAACTTTTCATGAAGAAAATTAAGAAACTCGGCAAACTCTCCCAAAATTTCAACCAACAGCATGCAGGGAGAGATACCAGGATCACTACAAACAATGGAATACCTGAAATAACCGATGATCTCACAACTTCTCCTGACAACAATACAGACAAATCAGGAATTACTAATATTTCAGATTATGAACTATCCAAATCTGAGAGATCTGCTCTCTCTAAAGGACTATCATTCTGTCCAGGCACTAAACTGGATGACATCAAACTATACTCAGACTTGGAAGTACCATATTTATCGGCTTATAACACGCATTTTTTAGGCTAAAATTTTTAGCCTAAAGTCTATCTGCCTGTTATATGCCGATAGACTGTTTCCGACCCCGCAAAAGCCACTGCAGTTCATTGATTTAAAGGGGGTGATTTGAACTGCAGCGGCTTCTGCAGGGCCAGAGTGCCGCTGCCCGATTCCCTCCCCGTCCACGGTTTATGCTTTCATGTCCCGCTGCGCCGCTGCCCGATTTCCTCCCCGTCCCCGATTTTATAGTTACATGTCCTGCCGCCACCACTGCCCGATTATAGTTACATGTCACGCTGCTGCCCGATTCCGTCCCCGGTTTTATAGTTACATGTCCTGGCGACCGTGCTCCTTCAGGCTCTGGCGACATCCTACACTGTCACTGTGCGCTGCACAATGGTGAGTGACATCCTCCACATGACGTCACTCGTCAGTCAGTGCGGGGCGCACAGTTGACAGCTCAGGATGCCGCCGGAGCATGAAGGAGCACAGTCCCCAGGACATGTAACTATAAAACCGGGGGCGGGAAGGGAATCGGGCGGCGGCGGGACACGTAACTATAAAACCGGGGACGGGGAGGGAATCGGGCAGTGGCAGCGGGACTCTGGCCCGCAGAAGCCGCTGCAGTTCAATGATTTAAAGGGGTATTCCAGGCAAAAACTTTTCAGCTGCTGTATGACCACAGTGATTTCTGCTGACACCTCTGTCCTTGTCAGGAACTGTCCAGAGTAGGATAGGTTTTCTATGGGGATTTGCTCCTACTCTGGACAGTTCCTAAAATGGACAGAGGTGTTATCAAAGAGCACTGTGGTCAGACAGAAAGGAAATTCAAATAGAAAAGAACTTCCTGTGGATCATACAGCAGCTGATAAGTACTGGAAGGATTAAGATTTTTTTAATAGAAGTAATTTACAAATCTGTTTAACTTTCTAGCACCAGTTGATAAAAAAAAAATAAAAATGTTTTCCAGTGGAGTACCCCTTTTAGGAATAATCAAGCCATAACAATCAAACCAGCAGACAAGGGAAGAGGATTATATCAAAGAGGAAAACAGACAATTGTCAGACACCACATACTACAAGGAACTGACAGAAGACCTCACCAAAGAATTAACTATGGAACTGAAGAAATTGATCGAATCCTTCCCAAAAGAGTCACAGAAAGAAATAGAGACACTCATACCCACAAATCCCAAAACAGTGACATTCTACGTGCTTCCAAAAATCCACAAAACTGGGAACCCAGGCAGATGAATAATAACAGGTATGGACACATTAACGGAACAGATAGTTGGCTTAGTAGAAAACCTATAACAGCCCTTTGTCAAAGAGACCAGTAACTTCATACAGGACACCACTGACTTTCTTAACAAACTCAATAAGATTACAAACTTGCCTGCCAACTTCATACTGGTAACAATGGATGTAGAATCCCTGTATAGCAACATCCCACACAGAGATGGAATTGATGCCTTCTCCCTGTTCCTCTCATCCCAAACCCACAACCGGAAATGCAGCCCTGGAGTTATCACTAAACTCATAGAATTCATCCTCACACACAACTACTTCAGCTTCAACAGTGACATGTATCTACAAATGATGGGCACTGCAATGGGGACTAGGATGGCACTGCAATACGCCAACCTATTCATGGCTGACCTAGAACAACGATTTCTAGACACACAACCTCACAAACCCTACAAATACTACGGTTACATTGATGATATTTTCATCATTTGGACAGAAGGAAAAGAAAGTGTGAACTTCCTAGACACTACTGTTACAATAAAAAGGAACATACTGCAAATGTCTGTGTACAGAAAACCCACAGACCAATCTAGCTATCTACCTAAATCCAGTTTCTTTCCTTCATACACAAAGAAAGGCATCATATACAGCAAAGCTATCAGGTACCATTGCATATGCTCCAACTCTGATGACAGAGACATGCATCTATAAACACTGTCTGAAAAATTCAAACAAAAAGTATGCAAACCAAGGATAATCAATAAGAAAATACACTCTGCTCTTCAAACACCACAGGAACACCTACTACAATACAGAGAGATACAACCATCATCAAACATACCACTGGTAGCCACATACAATTCGACCCTTGAGGAAATACGCAAAATTATCAAGGACCTGCAGCCGATATTGGCAGAAGTCTTCCCTGAACCTCCCATCTTGGCCTCCAGACAACCACAAAATTTAAAACAAAAGCTGTTCAGCAGACAATTACCTACAGAAAGAACAGACACAGACAACGGGACCAACCCCTGCACCAAACCTCGCTGTAAACTCTGCCAACATATCTGCACCAAAAATGAAGCCACCCACAACAACAAGACATTAAACATTAAGGGACTATACTCCTGCACATACCCAAATGTGGTCTACATGATACAATGCACCAAGTGTGACATGGGATGCTACATTGGTGAAACCAGCTGGAAACTCAACAAAAGGATGAATCTACACAGACATTCCATCAACTGCCATAAAGAAAATGATTATTGCACCCCAGTTGGACACCATTTTACCCAAACAGGCCACTCCATACATGACCTTACAATAAAGATACTGAGAGGGAACTTCAAAAACACACAAGAGAAAGACATTTGAAGCTAAAATTATATTATAAATATTTATTTAATTCTAAAAACAGGGGACTCAATGTGGATTTGAGCTTCTTTTCGCATTATCAAAACCTCTTATAACCTGTGGTGGATTGTCTTTTTTTTGCATCTCACTTTGTCCTGCTTTATTACCAGTCTCTCCCCTGCTCCCCCCTCCCTCCCCCTTTTTCTCATCCTTACCTATGTAGTCTATGTTCCTATAGCTGGACAATTTATGGCCTATCTTAGTATGAATTCTCTACAACTATTGTCTTAACCCCTGCATATTTGTGAGATGTAACCTGTGTCTTCTACTTGTGAGCTTAGATTTGCTTTTGACTTGATAAAGGGAGGAATCCTGAAAGCTTGTCTCTACAAAATTGTTAGTCCAATAAAAAAGGTATTACAAGATACTGCAACATTTTTTTATTTTGCATCTGCATCACTGGACAAATACGGCTACTCAAATTTACTATATATATATTTAATGCAAATGGATTTAATGTGAAAGGCACTGGACATTTTATCTGTAATTAAATCAATATTTCTATCCCGCAGCCGACCTCTGGGATGCATCTATGAAGCCTCTATGAGTAAAAGTTATTATACAACTATAGCCTGGCATTAACATGTGTTTTGTGTGCAGTTAGCTCTCTGGATTCCTGAACAGTTTTATGTATCATTCAGCAAGAAACTGGAGGGCAGAGCCACTGATCAGCTCTGAGACAACATCCTGTTATTGTCTGCACTATCTATCCTTTATCCAAATGATCCAAGATCAACGCTCCAGAGAATACAGGAATTTAACAGACATGCCTAGTTTTCAATGAACAGCTTGCTACTTCCGCTTCTTACTGTATGTGCAGCCAATAAAATCATCATTATCAGCCGCATGACTGATCAAGCCTTGTAAAGACTCATTGAGTTCGGCATCTGTTACCTACAGCTAGTCGGCCCATCTAAAAGGCGTCTTAGCTGCCAAACACCTGTGGCAACAGCTTATTACTTTAGATGGTCGTCTACACCTACTGAAATCAAGGCATGGCAGATATATGTATTATGTGCTTGGCCACCTTACATTGCTTGTCTTATGAAGACATAAACAAATCTGACCACTGTGAGTCTAGCTTTTCTTACACTAGCTGATATTGTCAAAAGAAGTAGCAGCCATTCAGAAACAAGTGTAACAAACATGCATTATTGTACTGTTTGTCAGCTATTGGGTTTACCACTTAAAATCCAGTCCAATTTCCGTTGTTACCCACCTCGCCCTTTTAATAACAAAAATTCTTATTTTTTCATCTACACATCCATATTAGGGCTTGTTTTTTTTGCAGGATGAATTGTACTTTGTAATGTCTTCATTCATTTTTCCATAACACATGCTCCAAAACTATTTGTGAGGTAAAATTGAGGGGGAAAAAAAGCTAATTTGGGGTGGTTTCTTTTTTACGACATTTATTGTGCAGTCAAACTAACATATAATTTTGATACTTTAGGTCGGCACAATTAAAACAATCAATTTGTATAGTTTGCATCATGTTTTACTAATTTTAAATAAAAAATTCTTAACTTTCTATAATTTTTTTTTCAATTGCTATTTTCTGACCACTATAAATATTCATTTTTTTGTTTACCATGATCTATGAGGGCTAATTTAATGCTCGGTGACCTGTAGTTTTTATCGGTACTATTGTGATATTGATCAGACATTTTGATCACTGTTATCTTCATTATTCTGGGGTTTGGGTGATTTCAACTTTTAATATGGAAGTAGTTAATGCATGTGGGTTAAAGCTTTATTATTATAATTTTTTAACACTTTGATCTCTGTGCTCTATTGATAGAGCCTGCTGAAGAAAGGCTGTATCAATCCCAGAGCCACAGGACCGAAGGAGAGGTAAGTCCTCTGGCTACCTCTGCAGTGGATTGACCCCCATGAGGAGCACTCATCTGAATGTAAAGAGAGATTGTGCCCTGGCCTGGGAGATAACTGTTTGGGCTGAAATAGGAAGGTGTACTCTGCAACTTCCATCAGTGTCAGAGAAGAGTATGATAGTGACGATACCCACCAGAGTAAAGTGAGGCAGTCTGTAAGAAAGCCAAGGCTATAGGACTCCTGGAACAGGCGACAGACAAATGTGACATCAGATAGTATCTGAGTAACGGCAACAATCTAGGGACCGAGCAGAGTTGTACCATGACAAGTGACTGATTGTGAGAGTCTGCTGTGGTGATAGAAGTTGGAGGGGCAATGAGATATTACATCCTTGGCTTAAAGTTTGAAGTTTGAGTGTCTTCGTAACCAAAGGCTCTGGGGACAGAGCCTGAGACTGTGTGAGACACTTTTTTTTTGTTTGATTGTAAATAAAGGCACCCACTTAATAGGGGGCAAACACTCCAAAGTGGAACTCAGCAAACACAGGGAATACAACACAACATAGACGTACTTACAAGTAAAGAACAGTCAACAGTTTGGCGATGTTGCCACATGCCTTCTGTCACTATTGTAACTATTATTCAGGTATACATGAGGAAGAACTGCTAAGCCTTGTATACATAAGTTGATTTAAACCTCTAAGCTTAAAGTTCATCTGTTGAGTAAAGCATTTGACTTTTCTGTGTCTTCCAAGTTATTGATGTACCATTACACCAGCAATGCAGTTACCACTGGATCCTTTGCTGCATTACCAACAGCCATCAGACAGAGGGGCTTACCACAGAGACCACCACTAACATAGCACTCATTGGACCAGCCTGCTACAGGTAGCTTAAGTAAAAGGTTAATAATGCAACTATTTACAACACTCACAATATCTGGCAATTGTACTGCAGCTGCTTTTATATTTTTCCTTAGGCTACAGCACATGAATACTTCTCTCTGCTTTTTCTATGGCGTTGGGTCATGGAAGTGCCAAATTCCTTAATGTTGTGTCTTTTTTCTTTCAGCCCTCTTTCACTTTTCTCTCAATGCTGATATTGTTTTAGTTTTCAACGGCTGAAAATTCCACACTTTATAATCATTTTAACTTCAAGTCCTGTGACTCAGCTTCCCTTGCTCGAATCTGCTATTACAAGCAGAGTGGAAAGAAAAGCAGAACTGCTGGATGGAACACATTTAAATTTTGCATTCCATTACCCATTAGGCATCTTGAAATGGCATACTGCAATATATACATACAGGGACGTGCACACATAGGAGTGAAAGGGGGCTGGAGCCCCTGCCCTTTTCCTCACCTGCCCCTCTAGTGCCCTCACAAAAGGAGCTGCAGGCTCAGGGTGACAGGTGAAGTAAAAAGGATCCATTGCTGGGGAGATTTGTATGTGGTTTAATGGAGGGTGCTTTGCCCTCCCTGCAGCAAGGGGGCACCACTTACCCTGTCATTATCTGCCATTTCTCTGCTTCTCTCCACACGGAGGAGACAGGAGCTGAGAAGGCAGAGAGAAGCCCCGCCCACAGCATGTCCGACCACAAACTTCAGTCTATGCAGCCCTTACTGTAAGTAACTGTAAATATATGTGAGTGATTGTATGTCAGTGTGTGTGTATGTATACATGTGTGTGTGTGTGTATCTCTATGTATGTGCCTGTGCAGAGAGGGATGGCTGGGGCCTTAGTGTAAGTGACTGTGTATATATTGAGTGACTGTATGTGAGGTGTATATATGTGTGTTTGTGTGTATCTATCTCTATGTATGTGCCTATATATGTGAGCAAGTGAATCTATGTATGTGTGTGTATGTATGTATGTATGTATGTGTGTGTGTGTATATTTATTTATATATATATATATATATATATATATATATATATATGAGCAAGTGAATCTATGTGTGTGTGTATATATGAGCAAGTGAATCTATGTGTGTGTGTATATATCTGTGAGTGATTGTATGTGTGTGCCTGTATGTATGATGCGCTTATTGGCTATATCTTTTAGTATATATTCCATGTTATATGTGTGTCTGTGTATTTATGTTTCTTAATGTATATTTGTACCTGTATGTATGTGTCAAAGTGTCTCTTTGTATGTGTGTGTATATTACCTATGTACTGTATGTGCCTTTATGTTATGTGCTTGTATTTATTGTATGAAGCACATTATTAGGGAATTATTGGAGGAATGAAAGCATGTAAATGAAAGCACAGTATACAGTATAGGGAATTTATGGAAGCACAGTATATATTTCATTATATTGGAACATTATATTTTTTATGTATGCTGGCACTGTGTATAGATCCTTAGGGTGCATTCACATGTGCCTATTTTTGCTGCAGATCTGCTGCAGATTTTGCTTCCCATTGACAATGGGAAGAGAAATCTGCTAAAGCAAATCTGCAGCAGATCTGCAGCAGAAAATACGCACTTGTGAACGCACCCTTAGTGGTGGCACAGTATAGTTAAATAATAGTGGCACAGTATATAGTTCATTAACCTGTTAAGGACCCAGCCATTTTACACCTTAGGACCCGGCCATTTTTTGAACATCTGACCACTGTCACTTTAAACATTAATAACTCTGGAATGCTTTTAGGTATCATTCTGATTCCAAGATTGTTTTTTCGTGACATATTCTACTTTAACATAGTGATAAAATTTTTTGGTAACTTGCATCCTTTCTTGGTGAAAAATCCCCAAATTTGATGAAAAATATGAAACTTTAGCATTTTTCTAACTTTGAAGCTCTCTGCTTGTAAGGAAAATGGATATTCAAAATAAAAAAAATTTTTATTCACATATACAATATGTCCACTTTATGTTTGCATCATAAAATTGACGTGTTTTTACTTTTGGAAGACACCAGAGGGCTTCAAAGTTCAGCAGCAATTTTCCAATTTTTCACAAAATTTCCAAACTCACTATTTTTCAGGGACTAGTTCAGGTTTGAAGTGGATTTGAAGGGTCTCCATCTTAGAAATACCCCACAAGTGACCCCATTATAAAAACTGCACCCCCAAAGTATTCAAAATGACATTCGGTCATCCTTTTAACCCTTTAGGTGTTTCACAGGAATAGCAGCACAGTGAAGGAGAAAATTCACAATCTTCATTTTTTACACTCGCATGTTCTTGTAGACCCAATTTATGAATTTTTACAAGGGGTAAAAAGAGAAAATGTATACTTATATTTGTAGCCCAATTTCGCTCGAGTAAGCACATACCTCATATGTCTATGTAAAGTGTTAGGCAGGCACGGTAGAGGGCTCAGAAGCGAAGGAGCGACAAAGGGATTTTGGAGTACGTTTTTCTGAAATGGTTTTTGGGGGGCATGTTGCATTTAGGAAGCCCCTATTGTGCCAGAACAGCAAAAAAAAAAAAAAAACACATGGCATTCCATTTTGGAAACAAGACCCCTTGAGGAACGTAACAAGGAATTAAGTGAGCCTTAATACCCCACAGGTGTTTCCCGACTTTTGCATATGTAAAAAATAATTTAAAAAATTTCACTAAAATGTGTGTTTCCCCCCAAATTTCACATTTTTGCAAGGGTTAATAGCAGAAAATACCCCCCAAAATTTGTAACCCCATCTCTTCTGAGTATGGAGGTACCCCATAAGTTGACCTGAAGTGCACTACAGGCGAACGACAATGCTCAGAAGAGAAGGAGTCATATTTGGCTTTTTGAGAGCAAATTTTGCTCGGGGGGCATGTCGCATTTAGGAAGCCCCTATGGTGCCAGGACAGCAAAAAAAAAAAAAAACACATGGCATACCATTTTGGAAACTAGACCCCTCACAGAATGTAATGAGGGGAACAGTGAGCATTTACCCCCCACTGGTGTCTGTCAGATCTTTGGAACAGTGGGCTGTACAAAATTTTTTATTTGCACAGCCCACTGTTCCAAAGATCTGTCAGACACCAGTGGGGGGTAAATTCTCACTGCACCCCTCATTATATTCCATGAGGGGTGTAGTTTCCGAAATGGGGTCACATGTGGGGTTTTGTTTTTTTTGCGTTTGTCAAAACCGCTGTAACAATACGCCACCCCTGTGCAAATCACCTCAAATGTACATGGTGCACTCTCCCTTCTGGGCCTTGTTGTGCGCCCCCAGAGCACTTTGTGCCCACATATGGGGTATCTCCGTAGTCGGTAGAAATTGCATTACAAATTTTGGGGGGCTTTTTTCCTCTTTTACCTCTTGTCAAAATGAAAAGTATAGGGCAACACCAGCATGTTAGTGTAAACAATTTATTTTTTTACACTAACATGCTGGTGTAGACCCCAACTTCACCTTTTCATAAGGGGTGAAAGGAGAAAAAGCTCCCCAAAATTTGTTAGGCAATTTCTCCCGAGTACGGCGATACCCCATATGTGACCCTAAACTGTTGCCTTGAAATACGACAGGGCTCCAAAGTGAGAGCGCCATGCGCATTTGAGGCCTGAATTAGGGATTTGCATAGGGGTGGACATAGGGGTATTCTACGCCAGTGATTCCCAAACAGGCTGCCTCCAGCTGTTGCAAAACTCTCAGCATGCTTGGACAGTCAACGGCTGTCCGGCAATAACGGGAGTTGTTGTTTTGCAACAGCTGGAGGCTCCATTTTGGAAACAGTGGCATACCAGATGTTTTTAATTTTTATTGGGGAGGGGAGGGGGGCTGTGTAGGGGGTATGTGTATATGTAGTGTTTTTTACTTTTTATTTTATTTTGTGTTAGTGTAGTGTTTTAGGGTACAGTCACACAGGCGGGGGATTAAAGCGAGTTTCCCGTTGCGAGTTTGAGCTGCCGCGCAAAATTAGCTGCATCGCAAACTTGCAGCCTGATACTCACTGTAAGCCCCCTGCCCATGTGAATGTACCCTGTACATTCACAGGGGGGGGGGGGGAGGGGGCCTCCAGCTGTTGCAAAACTACAACTCCCAGCATGCACAGTCTACCAGTGCATGCTGGTAGTTATAGTTTTGCAACAGCTGGAGGCACACGGGTTGGGAAACACTTAGTTAGGAAACAGACAATGTTTCCTAACCAGTGTGCCTCCAGTTGTTGCAAAACCACTACTCCCAAACATTCTCAGGCATGCTGGAAGTAGTAGTTCGGCAACATCTTTAGAGCCAGATGTTGCCGAACTACAACTCCCAGCATGCTTGGAGTTGTAGTTTTGCAACATCTGGAGGACTACAGTTTGCAGACCACTAATACAGTGGTTCCCAATCTCTGCCCTTCCAGATGTTGCAAAACTACAACTCCCAGTATGCCAAAAGTGTCCAGGCATGCTGGGAGCTGTAGTTCTGCAACATCTGAAGGGCCAGATGCTACAGAACTACAACTCCCAGCATGCCTGGACAGTAAGGCCATGCTGAGGATGTGTAGTTTTGCAACATCTGGAAGGGCATAGTGGTCTCCAAACTGTGGACCTCCAGATGTTGCAAAACTGCAACTCCCAGCATGCCCAGACGCCAAGGACTGTCTGGGCATGCTGGGAGTTGTAGTGTAAGGGGACCAGATGGAGCAGTCCAGATTGCTTTACGGCGGTCGGGACTGCTGCAAAGGTCCCGCGACGTTGCCTAAGATCAACTCACCTGTCGCCACTGCCGCCGTCTCCGCCGCTGGGATCCGGGTCTTCAGGGACGAGGTAAGTACCGGGGCCGGGCCCCAGCACTCCCCCGTCCCCCGCCGCGTCCTCCGGTCTTCCTCCCATCCTCTCCGAACTTCCAGGGGCCGGGCAGGGCGGGAGGAAGTAACCGCCCCCCCCTGCGATTGGTCGGTTAGCTAACCGAGGAATCGCAGGGGATAGGAGGAGGTGGCAGGCTTGCCACCTCGCTCCTATACTCTAGTATGGTCCTGGCTGTCTGTGACAGCCGGGATCATGCATAATTACCGGGCGGTCGGGTCCCAGAGACCCGATCAGCCCGGTATCGCCGCAGATCGCAAGGGCGATTTCCCTCGCGATTTGTGGCGATAGCCGACATGGGGGGCAGACATGGCCCCCCTCGGCATTTGCTCTGGATGCCTACTGAAGCATTTCAGCAGGCATCCGCTTCCGATCTCTGCCCGGCGCGCGGCAGGGACCGGAAAACGCCAGGGTGTATGGATATGCCCTGGGTCCTTAAGGCCCAGGGTGTGAGGGCGTATCCATACGCCCTGGGTCCTTAAGAGGTTAATGGTGGCACAGTATATAGTTCATTAATGGTGGCACAGTATATAGTTCATTAATGGTGGCACAGTATATAGTTCATTAATGTTGGCACAGTATATAGGGAATTAATAGATGAATGGTGACACAGTATATAGGGAATTAAGGGGGGTACGGTATATAATTAAAGGGAAACTGACAGGCTGTTTACTCGCACTAAACCCAATACCCTAGGTTACAGTGCATGTATACAAAAATTGTTTTTTCCATTTTCTAGGTATTGCCCCACATTGCTAGTATGCGAAGTCAGTCTTGTGTGCAATGGAGGCGGAGCTTCCCTGCCTCAATCCTGTATGCTGTGCTATGCCTGGCCGTCTTTGTATATTTATAATTATTTTTTTTTGCCAACTCTAGTATATTGTAGCATGTAAGCATATATTTGTGTGGTGTCCATTTCTTCAGTTTAAGAACCAGGGCTGTGTGGAGATTCCTGCATAAGGTGGGTGATTGGTGATGGGTGCTGGGTGATTGGGGATGGGTGCTGGGTGATTGGTGATGGGTTCTGTCATATAGAGCTCAGGTGGGGGCATATAGGGGGAGATTTATTAAAACCTTTGTAGAGGAAAAGCCCTCTGCAAAACTATCTGATTGGTTGCTATGGGCAACTGCACCGCTCTTTCTCTGCACAGGTTTTGATGAATCTCCTCTATAATACAGTATATTATAGGGCAGCTGTCACATGTTTTCTGTAAATAAGACTGACAGCACAGCCAAAGTGTATATACACATGGCAGACCTTCATAGAAACTGTTCTTGACTCGATTTTACAAAAACACCAACTTTTATGGGGGTTAGGAATGTCGAGGAGGCCCGGCGAGATTCCACTGTGTCCCTGGGCCGCAGCACAGTATACAGTATATATATATAAGATTATTGTTAAAAGAATGTATAGGGTGCTTGTGTGCTTTCAACCACATTTTCAAAAAAAACTGTATTCTTCAGTATTGATGTTGGGGTTAAAAACTTTAAAATTCTGAAAATTCTCTCTCTTTAGTTTTCCACTGGTGTGCATCCATTTTAATTTATGTTTCTGCTTTCTGGGCAGAGCTAGTGTCAGCTGACACCTGATTGTATAGTAGATTGGGGCATAGTTTTACATAAATTCTGCTTTCTAGATATGACAATAGTTTGGTGCAAAAATACAAATCAACACAAGAACAGCAAACAAAATAATGAGGATGCTGGAGGAAAAAGATACAAGAGTATCTCATCGAAGAAGCCACTGCACACTATAAAGTCAGGTAACAGATTGTAACTGCACATGGGGACATAGATCATATTTTCTGGAAAATGTCCTCTTGTCTGGTAACACAAAAATAAAATTGGCCATAATAACCATTGTTATATATGTGAAAACCTTGTGGCATCATTGTGCTGATTGTTGGAGCACTTTGCTGCAAAAGGAACTGTGCACTTCACAAAATAGATGGCATTATGAGGAAGAACAATGATGTGGATACATTGAGGTCACATCCATAGTCGTGCGCACGGGGTGTGCCGGGTGTGCCCAGGCACACCCTAATACAGTGGCGTTGCGACCCGGGTGCGGGCCGCACCCGGGTGACACCAAGACGCTCCGCAGCACCCCCCATCTGTGCCCGACCGTCCTTCACCAGCCCAGACCCCCGCTGTGCGGTGCGCCTGTCCGTCAGTGCGCCTGTTTGTCCGTCAGTGCGCCTGTTTGTGCCCCGCCCCGCTCCGCTCTGGCTCACCTTCAGTTGGTCCGGTCATGTGACGGCGCATTACTGCCGTCACATGACCATCAGGATGTCACGCTGTATTCAAGGACGCCGGCCCCAGAGCGTGACGTGACAGTACGCGGTTCGCAGGATTACCGCGCTGAGTGAGTGAATGTTATTTCAACCTGCCTACTGGGTCTGGGGGGAGGGGGATAATCTGGGGGGTACTGCATTTCTAAAGGGGGGAAGAGGGGGTTAAACTGGGGGGTACTACCATCCTACTGGGGGGGAGGGGGTCATCAGGGGGGTACTACCTTCTAACGGTGGGGGGGATAGGGTTAATCTGGGGGGTACTGCATTCCTTCAGGGGGGAGAGGGGGTTAAACTGGGGGGTACTACCATCCTACTGGGGGGAGGGGGTCATCAGGGGGTACTACCTTCTAACAGGGTGGGGGGATAGGGTTAATCTGGTTGGTACTGCATTCCTACAGGGGGGGAGAGGGGGTTAAACTGGGGGGTACTACCATCCTACTGGGGGGGAGGGGGTCATCAGGGGGTACTACCTTCTAACAGGGTGGGGGGATAGGGTTAATCTGGGGGGTACTGCATTCCTACGGGGGGGGGGGGGGTTAATCTGGGGCCCGAGTAGGCAGGTAGTACCCCCAGATTAACCCCCTCCCCCCCAGTAGGATGGTAGTACCCCCAGATTAAACCCCCCCCCCAGTAAGAAGGTAGTACCCTCAAATTAACCCCCTCTTCCTGCCAGTAGGAAGGTAGCACCCCCAGATGCTGGTGGCCTCCATGTCTATTTTGCTTTTGTAGGGAACTGTACTGCACCTAATGTGGGAACTATACTGCACCTAATGTGGGGAACTATACTGCAAACCTAATGTGAGGGAACTATACTGCACCTAATGTGGGGAACTATACTGCACCTAATGTGGGGGAACTATACTGCACCTAATGTGGGGAACTATACTGCACCTAATGTGGGGGAACTATACTGCACCTAATGTGGGGGAACTATACTGCCAGCCTAATGTGGGGGAACTGTACTGCACCTAATGTGGGGGAACTGTACTGCACCTAATGTGGGGGAACTGTACTGCACCTAATGTGGGGGAACTGTACTGCACCTAATGTGGGGGGAACTATACTGCCAACCTAATGTGGGGAACTATACTGCCAACCTAATGTGGGGAACTATACTGCCAACCTAATGTGGGGAAACTGTACTGCACCTAATGTGGGGGAACTGTACTGCCAACCTAATGTGCGGGGACTTATACTGCACCTAATGTGGGGGAACTATACTGCACCTAATGTGGGGAACTATACTGCCAACCTAATGTGGGGAACTATACTGCCAACATAATGTGGGGGAACTATACTGCACCTAATGTGGGGGAACTATACTGCACCTAATGTGGGGGACTATACTGCACCTAATGTAGGGGAACTGTTCTGCACAAAATGTGGGGGAACTGTACTGCACATAATGTGGGGGAACTGTACTGCACTTAATGTAGGGGAACTGTACTGGTGCAGTACAGTTCCCCCACATTAGGTGCAGTAAAGTTCCCCCACATTAGGTGCAGTACAGTTCCCCCACATTAGGTGCAGTACAGTTCCCCCACATTTGGTGCAGTACAGTTCCCCCACATTAGGTGCAGTACAGTTCCCCCTCATTAGGTGCAGTACAGTTCCCCTTCATTAGGTGCAGTACAGTTCCCCCACATTAGGTGCAGTACAGTTCCCCCACATTAGGTGCCACCTAATGTGGGGGAACTGTACTGCACCTAATGTGGGGGAACTGTACTGCCAACCTAATGTGGGGGAACTGTATTGCAAACCTAATGTGGGGGAACTGTACTGCCAACCTAATGTGCGGGGACTTATACTGCCAACCTAATGTGGTGGGACTTATACTGCACCTAATGTGCGGGAACTGTACTGCACCTAATGTGGGGGGACTGTACTGCACCTAATGTGGGGAACTATACTGCACCTAATGTGGGGGAACTATACTGCACCTAATGTGGCGGGACTTATACTGCACCTAATGTGGGGGAACTATACTGCACCTAATGTGGGGGAACTATACTAACTGTGTGCGTATATATATATATATACATATATATATATATATATATATATATATATACACACGCACGCAGCGTGAGTTTGTGCTTTAGGGTGCACACCCTAATGCAATAGGCTGCGCACGCCTATGGTCACATCTTAAGCCATCAGCCGGGAGTTTAAAGCTTGGTGCAAATGTTTTGTTTTTTTAAATGGACAATGGCCCCAAGTATACTTCTGAAGTTGTGGCAAAATGCCTTAACCCCTTAAGGACCGGGGTTTTTTCTGTTTTTGCATTTTCGTTTTTTGCTCCTTGCCTTTAAAAAATCGTAACTCTTTCAATTTTGCACCTAAAAATCCATATGATGGCTCATTTTTTGCGCCACTAATTCTACTTTGTAATGACGTCAGTCATTTTGCCCAAAAATCTACGGTGAAACGGAAAAAAAAATCATTGTGCGACAAAATTTTGGGGGCTTCCGTTTCTACGTAGTACATTTTTCGGTAAAAATGACACCTTATCTTTATTCTGTAGGTCCATACGATTAAAATGATACCCTACTTATATAGGTTTGATTTTGTCGGACTTCTGGAAAAAATCATAACTACATGCAGGAAAATTAATATGTTTAAAATTGTAATCTTCTGACCCCTATAACTTTTTTAATTTTCCGTGTATTGGGCGGTATGAGGGCTCATTTTTAGCGCCGTGATCTGAAGTTTTTAACGGTACCATTTTTGCATTGATAGGACTTATTGATCGATTGACCAAAAATGCACAATTTTGGACTTTGGAATTTTTTGGCGCGCACGCCATTGACCGAGCGGTTTAATTAATGATATATTTTTATAATTCAGACATTTCCGCACGCGGTGATACCATATATGTTTATTTTTATTTTTATTTACACTGTGTTTTTTTTTTTATTGGAAAAGGGGGGTGATTCAAACTTTTAATAGGGGACGAGTTAAATGATCTTTATTCACTTTTTTTTTCCACTTTTTTTTTTTGCAGTGTTATAGGTCCCATAGGGACCTATAACACTGCACACACTGATCTTCATCATTGATCACTGGTTTCTCATAAGAAACCAGTGATCAACGATTCGGACAGTGAGGAGGCAGGTAGGGGCCCTCCCGGTGTCCTGTAAGCTGTTCGGGATGCCGCGATTAGCCGCAGCTATCCCGAACAGCCCGACTGAGCTAGCCGGCAACTTTCGCTTTTAGCCGCACGGCTCAGCTCTGAGCGCGCGGCTAAAGGGTTAATAGCGCGCGGCGCCTCGATCGGCACTGCGCGCTATTAGAGGCGGGTCCCGGCTTCACTACGACGCCGGGCCCGCCGTCATATGACGCGGGGTTACTGTGTAACCCCCGTTATATCAGGAGAGCAGGACCAAGGACGTACCGGTACGTCCTTGGTCCTTAAGGGGTTAAAGACAACAAAGAGAAGGTAATGAAATGGCTAGCATGAACTTAGGAAAACTACCCAAAATGTTTGATCTTAGACAATTTAAAGTAAATACTACCGAATGCTAACCACATTTATGTAAACTGAGCCACTGGTAATGTGAAGAAAGAAAGAAAAGCTGAAATAAATCATTCTTTCTAGTATTATTCTGACATTTCACACTTTTGAAATAAAGTATTGATCCTAACTGACCCAATAGAAGGAATGTGTATTAGGATTTAATGTCAGCAATTGTTGTAAGTTTTACGGAGTATGACTAAGGTGTATGTAAACTTATGACTTCAACTGTACCACCAAGGTAGACAGTGAAGAGAATGTGAATATGTCACACAATGACAATTACAATTCAAATAATATATTTTATTTTTCCAATAATATTTAACAATGCTTTAAAATGTATTTTTAAGTAGATTCCGAATAAAACCTTTAATACAAAGATTACAAAAAACAAAAGAAATTGTCGAGCTCAGCATTTTCATTGTGCATTTATTGAAATAGGAACCTTATTGCACTAGTGTCCTGCTTCCTCCTGCTTTGTGGTGGACTCTAAATCAGCATTCTTAAATCTTCATCTGTTATGTCATTCACATGCATGATTTTCTCCAGATATTCCATGTACCGTCCTCTGTCTTGGAGGAACTGAGGAACTCTGGCATTTTGGAGAACAGCAAGGTCTTTCAAACGCTCTATATCTTCATAGGAAACCTTTAGGGAAATTAATGACAATAATGTTTGGCTGTAAAGCGTTACAAGAAAAAACATCATTACTACACTATTATTTTCATTACCATGATGTTTTTACATTCTTTGTATTACCTCTGGTGTACATTAAAAGGTGACCCAGTTTAATTAAAAAACATTTTATGTGTTATTCTGATCTTGGGTTACGGCTTGTGTTATATGCTTCAAATAGGCACTGTCAGATACAAAAAGTTTTTATATGTTGTACATCTTGGCAAAACATTAACCTTTCTAATATACTTCATAAGTCCAAGCTGAAGCACAGGTATAGACAAAGTCCAGTAAGTCCTCTGTGCTCTCTCATGTCTGATAGGACTCCTCTGTGCTCTCTCCTGTCTGATAGGACTCCTCTGTGCTCTCTCCTGTCTGATAGGACTCCTCTGTGCTCTCTCTCCTGTCTGATAGCACTCCTCTGTGCTCTCTCCTGTCTGATAGGACTCCTCTGTGCTCTCTCCTGTCTGATAGGACTCCTCTGTGCTCTCTCCTGTCTGATAGCACTCCTCTGTGCTCTCTCCTGTCTGATAGGACAGGAGAGAGCACAGGGAAGTCCTATCAGACAGGAGAGAGCACAGGGAAGTCCTATCAGACAGGAGAGAGCACAGGGAAGTCCTATCAGACAGGAGAGAGAGAGCAGAGAGGAGTGATAGCCCACCCTCCCTTACTCGACTTTGTCAGCTTGGACAAAGTCATGATTTAATAAGCCATGATTTCTATAAAAAGGAAATATAATTTTATTATGAAGTACCGTATTTATCGGGGTATACCACGCACCGGCCTATAACACGCACCCTCATTTTACCAAGGATATTTGGGTAAAAAACGTTTTTTACCCAAATATCCATGATAAAATGAGGGTGCGTGTGTGCGCGTGTATACCCCGATACATCCCCAGGAAAGGCAGGGGGAGAGAGGCCGTCGCTACCCTCTTCTCTCCCCCTGCCTTTCCTGGGGTCTAGAGCGCTGCTGTCGGCCCTTTTCACCCCCTGGTTATCGGCGCCGCTGCCCGTTCTGTCCCCCTGACTATCGGTGCCGGCGCCCCATTGCCGGCGCCGATAGCCAGGGGGAGAGAAGCGGCGCCGACAGCCAGGGGGAGAGAAGGGGCAGCGGCACCCATTGCCGGCGCCGCTGCCCCGTTGCCTCCCCCCATCCCCGGTGGCATAATTACCTGAGTCCGGTCCGCGCTGCTCCAGGCCTCCGTCGTGCGTCCCCAGCGTCGTTGCTATGCACGGCGCGGCGCTCTGACGTCATGCGCCGCGCCGTTCAGCGCATAGCAATGACGCCGGGGACGCACGACGGAGGCCTGGAGCAGCGCGGACCGGACTCAGGTAATTATGCCACCGGGGATGGGGGGAGGCAACGGGGCAGCGGCGCCGGCAATGGGTGCCGCTGCCCCTTCTCTCCCCCTGGCTGTTGGCGCCACTTCTCTCTCCCTGGCTATCGGCGCCGGCACCGATAGTCAGGGGGACAGAACGGGCAGCGGCGCCGATAACCAGGGGGTGAAAAGGGCCGACAGCAGCGCTCTAGACCCCAGGAAAGGCAGGGGGAGAGAAGCGGGCAGCGACGGCCTCTCTCCCCCTGCCTTTCCTGGGGGTGTATCGGCGTATAACACGCACACAGACTTTAGGCTAAAAATTTTAGCCTAAAAAGTGCGTGTTATACGCCGATAAATACGGTATATTGGAAAGGTTCATGTTTTGCCAAGATGTACAACATCTAAAAAGTTTTTGAATCTGACAGTGCCCAATTAAGTTTACGCCCTACTGGTTTCTGATGATAACAGTCAACATGCTTGATGCCAGACACACTCATAAGTGCAAAGCGGTATACCTTTCCCATAGCTGTGAGAAGGCGGAAATCTATGGTATCTCTATGCCGTAGAATTCGTAAAATCCCATCAAGGTATACTTGGTCTTTATTGAAACAACCTGGAAGTTTAGAAAAAAGTCAGTATAAACATCTACAAAGTACCGTTGTTAAAGGGGTACTCCGGTGCTTAGACATCTTATCCCCTATCCAAAGGATAAGATGCCTGTTCGCGGGAGTCCCGCCGCTGGGGACTGATTACCGGCGACTACAGGGTGAGTGACGTGTGACGTCACGCCCCCGCCCCCATGTGATGTCACGCTCCGCCCCTCAATGCAAGCCTACGGGAGGGGGCGTGATAGCTGTTATGCCCCCTCCCATAGGCTTGCATTGAGGGGCGGAGCGTGATGTCACACGCCGCCCGCCCTGTAGTCGCCGGTAATCAGTCCCAGAGCGAACACGCTCCGGGGACTGATTACAAACGGGGTGCCGCATGCAAGATCACGGGGGTGCCCAGCGGCGGGACTCCCGTGATTGGGCATCTAATGCCCTATCCTTTGGATAGGGGATAAGATGTCTAAGCACCGGAGTACCCCTTTAATAGCTATTATTTACAACATCATAGGTAAACATCCATTTATCTGTACAGACTGAAAGATAAGACTATGTTCACACATGTTGGATTTGACACAGAGTTTGTTGTAAATTCTACAGCAAATGATGGCATTTCTTTTCCAATGCTATGCCTCATTCCCGTGCATAGAAATAAGGGCCGGACTAGCCTACCGAGATACCAGGAAAATTCCTGGTAGTCCGACTGTCCAGTGGACTGGCCCGTGTGCGGCCACCTGGCGGCCGCTCACTCTAGCACACTAGCACACAAGATCCTGACTTAAATGCAAGGACCTTGTGTGCAGCAGCCGCTATAAGCTCAGAGCCCTGCCACTCACCCCAGTACATGCACACCTGGAGGCTGCACAAAATGTCTGTCTCATGTCGCTAGCGGCGCAATGACATATTCATGGCACATGAGATGTTCTGTGTGGCCTGGACGCAGACAGAATGGCTTTGTGTGGGCGCAGTAGGAAGGTGAGTTTTCTTTTGTTGTTTTATTTTTACATGAAACCTTCATGACCCGGGGGTTTTCCATTTTTGCACTTTCGTTTTTTCCTCCTTACCTTTAAAAAATCATCTCTTTCAATTTTGCACCTAAAAATCCATATGATGGCTTATTTTTGCACCACCAATTCTACTTTGTAATGACTTCAGTCATTTTACCTCAAAATCTACAGGGAAATGGAAAAAAAAATCATTGTGCGACAAAATTGAAGAAAAAACACAATTTTGTAACTTTTGGGGTCCTACGTTTCTACGTAGTACATTTTTCGGTACAAATGAAACCTTCTCTTTATTTTGTAGGTCCATACGATTAAAATGATATCCTACTTATATAGGTTTGATTTTGTCGTACTTCTGGAACAAATCATAACTACATGCAGGAAAATGTATACGTTTAAAAATTGTCATCTTCTGACCCGTATAACTTTTTTATCTTTCCACTTACGGGGCGGTATGAGGGCTAATTTTTTGCGTCGTGATCTGGACTTTTTGATCCCTTTTTATAATTTTTTTCATGATATAGAAAGTGACCAAAAATACGCTATTTTGGACTTTGGAATTTTTTTGCGCGTACGCTATTGACCGAGCGGTTTAATTAACAATCTATTTTTATAATTCGGAAAAAAAAAATTTCAAATGGGAAAAGTGGGGTGATTCTTACTTTTATTAGGGAAGGAGTTAAATTATCTTTATTAACGTCCTGGGTCGGGAAGGGGTTAACTAAGGAGAGGTGAAAGGGGGGGGGGGGGAGAGAGAAGAGAGGGGGCTGCTACTACAAATACCTAAAGGGGGCTTCTGTTATTACTACTACTTAAAGGGGACTGCTGTTGTTACTACATAGAGGGAGCTTTTGCTATTACTACTACATAAAGAGGGCTTCTGCTATTACAATTACCTCAAGGGGACTTCTGCTATTATTACTATATAAAGGGGACTGCTGCTGTTACTACCTTAAGGGGGCTTCTGCTGTTACTACTACCTAAAGTGGACTGCTTCTGTTACTACCTAGAGGGGGCTTCTGCTATTACTACTACCTAAAGGGGACTGCTTCTGTAACTACTTAAAGGGGGCTTTTGCTTTCACTACTACCTAAAAGGGACTGCTTCTGTTACTACCTAAAGGAGGCTGATGTTATTAATACCTAAAGGGGACTGCTTCTGTTACTTTCTTAAGGGGGCTGCTACACTATATGTGGGGGGGGGGGCTGCTGCTATTACTGACTATAGGGGGCTGCTGCTATTACTGACTATAGGGGGCTGCTACACTATATGTGGGGGGGGGGGGCTGCTGCTATTACTGACTATAGGGGGCTGCTGCTATTACTGACTATAGGGGGCTGCTGCTATTACTGACCATGGGGGGCTGTCTAAAGGAAGCAACTTATACTACTGCCTAAAGGGGGCTGCTGATACTACTACTACTACTAAAGTGATAAATCTGGGTGTGGCTACCAGTGGCTAACGCGATGCTGTGGGGCTTGTATGCAATTATTTCCAGGGATGGTTTTCATCCCCAGTCCGGCCCTGATAGAAAGTTTTGTGTGTGGAAAGCCTGAAGGTTAGCCCCATTGACGACAGCAACAGCATAAACTGAACAGGGCAGTAGAAATCCGAGTTTTTTTTCTGATATGTGAACATATCCCAACAGCACTTTCATCAATCCACGACTAATTATTTTGCCTTATGTTACAGGGCAGTATGCCAACTCTCTGAACACAAGCTAATAGCATACGCTCTACAAGGAAGCCACTCCCCGGGATTGGTCATATGCACATTGTACTGAAGTCAACAGTCTTTTCTGCTGTTTATTGCCGCAATTTAGAGGGGGAAAAAGGTGGAACTGAAACTTATAATTGTAAATAGTTGTGTAAAGAAGGTTAATGACCTCCATTTAATTTTATAAATTAAATATAATATTATATTATAAATAATATAATAATATATAACAGAGAGGAGCAATTTATGACCCCTGGCATTCAGTCAGCATATTGTACACAGCCACAGGATAACTCCATAAGTCTAATGTTGAAATAGTCCTTTTCATTGGAGTTATTAGAACTACTTTATAGTGTGTGTATTTACTAGTAAAACATGGCTGCCAGTCTCTAGGTGATTCATAACATGTATAACAGGTTTCTCCCACCTAAGGTGGTCACAAACCTTTCTAAATATATTCATCTTTGTCCCTAATAAAACAACTCTTTGTGCCCAGAACATAGATGGGGATGGTAATGCACAGAAGAGATGCGCCAGTTCACTGCAGTTCATGGCACATGCTCCATTCATCTCTATGGGAACGCCAGAGATGCCAGTGTGCTGTTTATGGGTCTCTTCGTCGTTCCCACAGAAAAGAATGGAGCGTGTGCTGCCTACCGCACACATTCCTCACTGAGTGTCAGGGTCCAATTCCAGAGACCAGGGGGTTCCCAGCTACTTATCCCCTATCCTGTGAATAGGGGATAAGATAGTTTTCACTGGACAACATATTAAATATACTGACATTATAGTTGATGTCATATTACATGGTACATTTTTCCTTACTTGAATGTTTAGGCTGTGTTCACACAGTGTGGTTTTTCCTTTGTTTTTGATGTAGTTTTCCCTTGACTTTGGCCAAATTTAAGCAAAATCGCCGCAAAAATCACACAATATACAGTAAAATACAGCAATTTTGGCTGTGATTCCTTAAAATAGAGTGAAAACATGTAAAAAAAAAAATATTTGCAAAAATACAAACAAAACTACTAACTCTGCCCAAAGTAGCTGGTATTAAAAATTTCATTTTTCATCATCTTGTTATATATGTCTGATCTTTCTGTAATAAATTATGGTCTTTCTAGACAAAAAATGCAGAAGGGAGTAAGTACCTGGCTGAGATGTGTCAGTATATCCCCTCTTTGCTCGAACACAGTAATCCCATCTTGTGTTTGGGTCCTTAACAAAGCGGCCCACATCTTGGAATAGTTCACTGAAGGACATGTGGCTGGCTTGGTAAACAGTGTAGTATAGGAGTGCAGCTCTCCACAAAAAGGGGTCTTTGCGAAATAAGACACTGTGAATGCTCGCAAGACCTTCCTCTGTCGGATTTACTGGCTTAAGTCCATATTTTTTTCGTCCAGCGCTGTTATTCCAAGGTTGTTGGTTATTATTCATTCCACGAATATAATGAGTTCCTGCATTCAGACAATATTCACTGTTATTGAATCATTACCTTATCACTAAGGGGGGAATTATCAAAACCTGTGCAGAGGAAAAGTGGGCCATTTGCCCATAGTAACCAATCAGATTGCCTTTTTTAAAGAAGGAATCTGGTTACTATGGACAACTGCTTCCTCTGCACAGGTTTTAATAAACCTCCCCTCTGTATCTTCTGTTCACAAAACTGTATGTACATGTTCTTATCACTGAGCTAAAAACAGTGGGAGAATTATCAAACCCTGTGTAAATTAAGGTGACCAGTTGCCCATAGCAACCAATCAGATTGCTTCTTTTCTTTCTCAGGCCTCTTTAAAATGAGAAAAACAATCTGATTGGTTCCTCTGGGCAACTGGTTGACTTTTCCTCTACACAGGTTTTTTTTTAGTCTGTATTAGTCAGTTTTACAGGCAAAACAATGTCTAACACTTGCTGAAATTTTCTCTGCTCTTTTCTGAGTTGTTTTATTTGAACCAATTTTTAGCCTTTCTGTACTGTTTTTTCAATTTTTTTTGCCTTCAACAAAAGCTTTAAAGCTATGAGGCTATTTGCAAGGAAGACTTTTTTCTTTTATAGGACATTTCCGTTATGAGAAATATCCGAAAATACATACCAAAAAATGTATATTTTTGGACACAGCTCAAAAGAAGTCCTTGGCACTCAAATTACCTCTTGTCATAATCACAAATGTAACATAACTAAATGTGAACAGATGTTTTACGATTGAATTAATAAGACATTTAAAAAAAGCCATTTTAGAATGTTTTAGGTCTCAAAAAAAAAAAAAAACAACGGACCAAAAACTGTGTGTAAACATCGCCAAAAAAGAATAAAACCAACTGATAGATTGTCTAGAATAGGAACATGTTTTACTAAAGGTTACAATTTTACTTTTAATATCCTTTGTGCAGATATATACTTGAGACGGAGCAGATGTGCTACCATAGAACCAGGCAGATGAAGACTGCATATTGTCCCAACCACAGAGTCTATGGAGGTGTATCATCTGGTGAGCTCATGGTGCTCACATTACAGTCAAGTCGTTTTTTTACAGACAGTAGAAGGAATGTTGAATTTCTGCAGCTGTGAGCTGTGTAGGAGATAGCTCATTGCTGAAAGCAAGGTTTCACATACAGCTTCCTCCGGCGCTACACCCAACAGTCTAAACGAATGCCGGGTGTAGCAGAGAAATCGCAGGAGTCCCAAGCAGTGGGACCCTCGTGATTAGATATCTCTTTGAATAGGGGATAAGATGTCTATGGGCGGAGTACCCCTTTAACCCCATGTAACACCTTTTGGGATGGACTAGAATGGCATTTGTGAGTCAGTCCTTTCATCCAACATCAGTGTCTGATCTCACAAATGCTCAACTAGATGAATGGACAAAAATTCATACAGAAAATGTTCCCAGATGAGTGGAAGCTGTTACAGTAAAGGGATGGGGCACCTCTATATTAATGCTTATGGATTTAGAATAGAATGTCCTAAAATATCTTGTAGGTTCACAATACATTTATCCTTATAGTTTATATCACTGTACACTAAATTCGTTCTTCCAACACACAACTCCTGCACAACTTTAATGTTTTAAGAGACACGCTCAACAAGGTAAACCAGTTTGGGTTCTATGGCCCAGAGTACATCTTTCATATTACCACAACTTTCATATTGCAACTAAAGACTGAGTTGTCTTTAGTTGCTTTGGGCAAATCAGACAGTTTTGGTAAATCTGAGCCTATGTTCACACCTGTCCACCATCAGTGTCTATTCCTATAGTTTTTTTTTTTTTTGCTCCAAAAGATAGTGGGACCATGTTCTGATAAAAAAAAAAAAAAAAATGTCATCAAAGCACCAGGCAAGTATCAATATCAACTGTACCATCTGTCATACCATCCATTTTTTCTAATACTGAAGTGAATGGGACAATGGCTCATGTTGTCATCTTTTATGACAAATGGATGATATAGGTTTCTATGAAGCTTTAATACATTGGTATCAATAAGTGCCTTTTGACAGTACAAGGGCGCTATTTGTGTTATTTCTATTTATTTCATGAAGCTGCATAGTATCCTTATCTTTAGACATCTTGGACTCAAGTTAGCATTTTACTGAATTTATGAACTGTGGAAAGAATTAGGCAATCTACATGTGGAAAAGAACATGCAGAGGTTGCCGTTTCGAAATTAAGCAATATTAAATCCCGAGCTCCCATGTCATACTGATATAGCACAAGATATAGACCTATGAAGTCTTACCTATTTCATGTTTAAGCATCCCCTCAAGCCACTGTTCTCTGGCAGTGGATATGTTGATTGTCAGCGTTGGTCGACCATTCACAACTGTCATAGAAGCCCGAGAAAGCAAATCATCTGTAAGGTGAACAACAATCTGGAATATATAGATCAACAGAATATACAGTTTAACACAAAAATACAGGGGGTCAGTTGGCAGATTTTTTAAGGCATAAATCCTTAAAGGGGTACTACCGTGGAACACTTTCTTTTTTAAATCAACTGGTGCCAGAAAGTTAAACAGATTTGTAAATTAGTAGAAGTAAACAAGAAACAACAGTGGCACCGATACCTTAGGCCTCCTAAGACCACGAGATGGAGACGGCGTCCCGCTAGACTGGAAATCCACCCTGGCAGCGGAGGTGCTAGGACAATAAAGACCGTAGTCACTAAATTGTAGTAAATAAAGAAAAAAGGTGTCCTGCACTCACCGCTTCTATCCAGGTAATCCTGCTCCCATCTCGGGTCACGACTCGAACACGGAGGACATGGGTTGTGGAGCGCTCAGAGGCGACTGCCGGCGGTTTCACGCATAGGAATGCGCTTCATCCGGCCGGATGAAGCGCATTCCTATGCGTGAAACCGCCGGCAGTCGCCTCTGAGCGCTCCACAACCCATGTCCTCCGTGTTCGAGTCGTGACCCGAGATGGGAGCAGGATTACCTGGATAGAAGCGGTGAGTGCAGGACACCTTTTTTCTTTATTTACTACAAGATTTGTAAATGACTTCTATTAAAAAAATCTTAATCCTTCTAGTACTTTTTAGGGGCTATATACTAAAGAGGAAATGCTTTTCTTTTTGGATTTCTCTGATGTCATGACCACAGTGCTGTCTGCTGACCTCTGCTGACCCTTTTTGGAACTGTCCAGAGCAGAGAAAATCCCCATAGCAAACATGCTGCTCTGTACAGTTCCTAAAATGGACAGCAGAGGTCAGCAGAGAGCACTGTGGTTGTGACATCAGAGAAATCCAAAAAGAAAAGCATTTCCTCTGGAATATACAGCCCATAAAATGTATTGGAAGGATTAAGATTTTTTAATAGAAGTAATTAACAAATCTGTTTAACTTTCTGGCACCAGTTAATTTAAAAAAAAAAAGTTTTCCACGGGAGTACCCCTTTAAAGGCGTACTTCAGTGGATTTATTTTTTTTCAAATTAACTGGTGCCAGAAAGTTAAACAGATTAGTAGATTACTTCTATTTAAAAATCTTAATCCTTCCAGTTCTTATCAGCTGCTGTATGCTCCAGAGAGAGTTGTATACTTCTTTCTGTCTGACCTCAGTGCTCTCTGCTGACACCTCTGTCCATGTCAGGAACTGTGCGGAGGAGGAGAGGTTTGCTATGAGGATTTTTTCATACTCTGGACAGTTCCTGACAGGGGCAGAGGAGTCATCAGAAAGCACTGTGGTCAGACTTGAAATAACTACACAACTTCCTCTGTAGTATACAGCAGCTGATAAGAACTGGAAGGATTAAGATTTTTTACTAGAAGTAATTTACAAATCTGTTTAACTTTCTGGCACCAGTTGATTTAAAAACATTTTTTTTTTTTTAAATTGTTCTCCATCCGAGTACGCCTTCAACCCCTTCCCAGCTACCCAGCTAGTTTTGGCCTTCATGACCAAGTCCATTTTTTCAAATCTGACATGTGTCTCTTTAAGTGGTAATAATTTTGAACTGCTTTCACCTGGCAAAGTGATTTGGAGATTGTTTTTTCGAGACATATTGTACTTTATATTTGCGGTAAATTTTTGTAGACACATGAAGCGATTTTTGTGAAAAACTCAAAAATATTGTGAAAAATTTGAATAATTTTCATTTCTCTATGTTTGAAACTCTCTACTTGTAAGAGAAATAGTCATGCCAAATAAATGTAGTTATTAATTCACATCCACAAAATGTCTACTTTATGCTGGCATCATTTGTTAAACATTCTTTTACTTTTTTATGACATTAGAAGGCTTATATTATTATGAGCATTTTTTCTAATTTTCTACAAAAGGGGAACAATAACATTTTTCATATATGTGTGTGTGTGTGTGTATATATATATATATACCCATATATATATATATATATATACACACACACACACACATATATATATATATATTATATATACACACACACATACATATATATATATATATAAATATATATGTATATATGCGTGTATATATTTAGATATTTGTTTAAATTTTATTCATTTTTTTACTTCTGTACAACAGCTCCCCCCTGTCTAGTGCACAAAACATGCAGTAACAGCTCCTTTGCAAACAAAAAAAAAAGAAAGAAAAAGTGAAAGTGAAACTAAAACATATCGGGACATCGGGGGAAGGAGGACAGGTAGAGGGACACTGGGGTCTCCTAGCAGAGCAGTGTGTGTGTCCCGATCCACATGCTCAGGATTTTTCTGTGCGAAATGCTGCCATCAGCTAGTCAGATCTGACTAGCTGATAGGAGCGATCGCTGTGGGGTGGGGGTGGGGGGGGGGGGTACAAAACCCCCTAGGTCCCAAGGCAAGTTGGCTGGCTATCAGTGATAGCCACCATCTAACCGTGCGCAGCGGGGTGCCACGAGTAGCGGCCAGTATCTGCATGACATACATAGGTCGGGAAAACCTTCCCAGTCATGACGTACATGTATGTCATGGGTCGGGAAGGGGTTAAAGGGGTACTCCAGTGGAAAATAAATTAATTTTTAAACCAATTGGTGCAAGAAAGTTATACAGATTTGTAAATTACTTCTATTTAAAAAGCTTAACCCTTCAAGTACTTATCAGCTGCTATATACTACAGAGGAAGTTCTTTTCTTTTTTAATTTATTTTCTGTCTGACCATAGTGCTCTCTGCTGACACCTCTGTTCATGTCAGGAACTGTCCAGAGCAGGATAGGAGGAAATCCCCATAGCAAACCTATCCTGCTCTGGACAGTTCCTCACATGGACAGAGGTGTCAGCAGAGAGCACTGTGGTCATACAGAAAATACATTTAAAAAAGAAAATAACTTCCTCTGGAGCATACAGCAGCTGATAAGTACTGGAAGGATTAAGATTTTTAAATAGAAGAAATGTCTTCTGTTTTTCACTGGAGTACACATTTAAAGTCAAATATTTTACTGATAAATAATAGCATTTTGGGTTATCCCACAGCTTTTTTCCCCTAATGATAAATTTGGTCCATCTCTCTATTAGGCAGAGCAGGCGCCTGTAATGTCTGGAGAACATGGATTAGTGTTGAAGTCTATGTAGAAGCAGTCACCCAGAAGTGTGACTATTATTCAATGAGATGCACAACTGCTCTTATTTCAGTGATCAATCAGGTTACTGTCTTGAAAAGAAGCAGCTTGACTGTAACAGATGTTGAAGGAACAAATTGTTTTTGAACTGAGGAGTATAAGAGTCTATGCACACTATGAAATTTTCGAGCTGAGAAATTCTGCTTGGAAATCTCATTGCTGTAAATGGGATTCGGCTGCACAGTCCACATTATAAAATTTCAGCAGCGGAGCTTTCCACCGCTGAAATTCACCTGCCAAAAGAATGAACATGGAATGCACTCACGATGGAATGCACTCACGATGGAAAGCACTAACCTCGCCCAGGCATCCTTCTTTTTCCATGTATTTTCTAACTTGATGCCATATTCGACTCTTTGGAAGAAGGCATCCTCCGGTAGCTTGCTCAAATTTCTCATAACTGCCATATTTCTCCAGCGCCTTCAGCATGATGTTAACAGCCTATAAATGACAATAAAGCAGGAACAAATGAACTTATTTACTCTTTTTTCCTAGGTTAATATAAACAAATGATTTCACTAAGCATCAAGTCGATGTTAACCCTCTTTCACGACCAGGGGTGTTTTGAGCCTTAGGACCAGCGCAAAATTTCCCCTTTTGGAAAATGGTGCATTTTGGGGTGCATTCCCACATGGCGTATTTTGCTGCGTATTTGCTGCGTATTTGGTGCTGCGTATTTTCCTACCCATTGACTTCAACAGGGAAAATAAAATACGCAGCAGCAAATACGCAGCAAATACGCCGTGTGGGAGCGTACCCTTAAGGTGTTTTCTTTTGGTCTATCTAGCTCAAATAGTTTTGTTCTTTTTGCAGGACACATTGGGCTTTTTAACTAGTCAAAATTGGAGCAGATTTTAATTTATTTTGTAGTTTCTTTACAGAAAAATGGTCAGAAATTAGGAAAACATACAGATTTTTTTTTTTAACTCTGTAAAGTAAAGCTGTTTATTCAATGCATAATATTTACCATAAAAAAATCACTAGCGATGCCAAATATGTGCACATTGAGTAACGTATCTTGTTGCTATAACAAAGGTCCTATTTTAACCTAAAATGTTTTGCCATCCCTTACCATTAGAGGCAGCATCTGTAAGTGGGTCATATAAAAGTGCAGAAAGCAAATAGGGCCAGGGTAGAATATACTAGAATTGGCAGCTAGGGGTTATTATTTTATTTTTTAAGTGATTCACATTCTGCGTGTGAGAAGCATGTTAATGTCTGAGTACCTTACTCCCATGTAAAACATGTTACTGTTATGCAGTATGTCTGAAATTGGTGAGTGTAATGCCCCTAAGGGAAATGGACCCACTGTGTTATCTTACCAATTTGACTAAGACAGGTCGCAGCCCCAAAAGCCAGGACACTCTGTATGCCATGAATGCCAACTGCTGGCATTACAGAAAGTTTGTGGTTAGAGAGGTGTGCCCTTTCTTAGGATGTGCCATTTCTGTACTTTTTTTTTATTTTATTTCATACTAAAAGGAGATCCATTTATTTATATGGGAGTGCAGATGATGCCCGAGTACTGTACTTAATCTTTTTGGCACTACCATAGAAATGAATGGAGTACATGCCGTCTGTAGCACCCACTCCTCACTGAGAGCCGGGTCCTGTTCTGGAGATTGCGGGGTCCTAGTGGTCGGACCCCCCCCTGTGATCAGCTCCTTATTCCCTATCTTGTGGATAGAGGATAAGTTAATTGTGGCTGGATTTCTTCTTTAGTTTACATGGGGCAGTCATCATAGGGTTAAAGTTGTAGCATATTTTAGGTTGAATTCCAACACAGCAGATTGGTTGCAAAGATTTATGGGTTTCTTTCAACTAAGTGAATTTCTGCAAGCCACATTTAAATAAATGTAAGATTGGCAGAATTTTATATAATAAAGCTGCCATCTGTGAAAACTCTTACTGTCAGGACACTAATTCTGTGGTAAATGGTATAGATGACTATTATATTCTATTCTATTCTATGGCTAATACTGAAAAGTTAAGTAATAAAGTATTTTGTGAAATAGGTTGTTTGCCAAATAACCAAAAATCTAATTTTAATTAAGATTATATTTCTCATACATAATGTAAAATGATAGGTATGTGTTTAGGACTTTGAGGCAGATTTACTAAAGAGTAGTGTTGAGCGGCATAGGCCATATTCGAATTCGCGATATTACGCGAATATATGGACGAATATTTGTCATATATTCGCTAAATTTGCATATTCGTAATATTAGCGTTTTATTTTCGCATATGCGAAAATTCACGTATGCGAAAATTAACATATGTGAAAATTAGCATGTATAAAAATTAGCATATGCGACAATTAGCACGCCAGTCTCACACAGTAGTATTAGAGCCTTCTTTACACCACACAAGCTGGAAGCAGAGAGGGATGATCACTGTGATGTGTACTGTGAAAAAAAAAACAATATTCGTAATTACGAATAAATAGTGCTATTTTCGCGAATTTGCGAATATGCGATATTTGCGAATAAAATTCGCATTGCGAATATTCGCGAGCAACACTACTAAAGAGCAGCATTTTACATGCTGGATTTTAGCTAAAGCCTGTTGGAGTATGTTGCTACAAATTTATTTTTTATTTTATTAAGAGGGTCCATACATTTGTCAAATTTGTGACTGTCCGTGTGCCACAGAATGACATTCATGCCAGCTATGAGGAATATAGGCATTTAGTGGCAGCTATTACAGCGATGTCTGGGACATTTATAGCGATACTGTCATTTAAATATCCTTTGACATGTCACAGAGATGTCAATAGTTAAGATTAGTTGGGGTCTGAGATCCCCACCTCCGATTGCTAGTTATAGCTGGGTGAAGCGCGCAGCAGCACGTTTCACTCCCCAGCTTGGAGCGCTGTGCGTGTGCTGAGCATTTTGTTATTCATGCATGACTTCAGTGTTTACTTATGAGAAAGAATGGTGCATCAAAGTGTTATTAGAAAAATTACAAAAAAATTACAATAGTTGTTTACATAGGTAAACCATGAGGTTGTGTGCAAGGCATGGTAATGCCGTAATGCTAATGCCAATAGTAAGCGAACCCATGTCCTGTGTGGACTGTAGACCGTATGAGTATTGGTTCTCAAAGAAAAAAAAAGGAAGAGAATACCTGTTTCAGGAACCTGTCAGAGGCGTGGCTGTGCTTTGCTAAGACATTTGGCAGTGCAGGATTGGCATATTCAAACTGAGGATTGTATGTAAACGCAGCCTTAAAAAATTTAATTTTCTCTTTTTCAACATTTAAGGGCTTTATTGCATTTAAAATACAAAATTTCTTCCCAGAGACGTCTTCCTTTGTCTTTGAGACCTTAGGCTCCTTTCCGGTTGTCAGGCTGGAAAAGTAATGTTTTCTCCTGGACTTGATTTTAGGCCTAAGTGAGAATCCTATACTGTTTCCGGCTACAGAGATGCTTTGTGGAAATTTAGCGCTGGTTGCCCTAGCTTTGGAGTTAAAACCTGACACGTTCTTTCTGGCACACATCCAGGAGTTGTTCTGGGAGGAAATACGGGCTTTATGGTACTCCTTGCTGCGTAAGGTACTGGAGAGTTTGTTCCCTTTCTTACGTTTTTTGTTTTGTGCCACACATGATTCTTTTTGAGACTGTTGCTTCTTTTCTTCTTTGCTTTGAAGAAGGACGTTATAACTGCTGGTTCCAGTGGTAAATGTGTCTCGCAGAACACTCACAGACAGCCCATGGGTTATTTTTGCAATCTCCGAATTGCTAATTTTTTCCACATTTAGAATAGATTTTCGTGACAATTCTTTTTTAGGCCAATGGAGTGTTTCTATAATAAATATAAACATACAGTCCATAAATAAGTGAATAAGAAAAGCATACAGATATTTTTTTTGTTCAAGTGCAAACATGGATCAGATAAGTAAATGAGGGCTGTTAGAAGAAAGCCCTTAAAAGGGGTTATCCATGAATGAAAAAACTGCAGATTTCATCCAGAAACAGTGTCACCTTTTGTCCTCAGTTTGTGTGCAGTGTTGCAGCTCTGGTTTATTGAAGTAAATGGAGCAAAATTAGAATACCGCATACAAATTGAAAAGAAACCCTGCAACTTTTGGGAGTTTTGTTTTTTACACAGGGCACTTTATGGTAAAAATGACGAGTAAATATGATTAACCCCTTAAAAAAACTTTAGTTTTTTTCCTCCTCACCTTCTAAAAATCATAACACTTTCAGTTTTCCACCAACAGACCTATATGAGGGCTTGTTTTATACACTACTTATTTGCACTACTTTGTAATGACATCAGTAATTTCACCACAAAATCTACGGCAAAACAAAAAAAAATATTTGTTGGACATACTTGAAAAAAAAAGCCATTTTGTAATTTTAATCGCCATCCGTTTCCACGCAGTGCACTTTTCGGTAAAAATGACACCTTATCTTTATTTTGTAGGTCCATACAATTAATATAATACCCAACTTATATAGGTTTCATTTTGTTTTTACATCTGTTAAAAATTATAACTTTGTGCACAAAAATTAGTACATTTAGAATTGTCATCTTCTGACCCCTATAACTTTTTTTTTTTTCTGCATATGGGGATGTGTGAGGACTCATTTTTGCGCGGTGATCTGTAGTTTTTATTGGTATCATTTTTGTTTTGATGGGACTTTTTGATCACTCTTTATAATTTTTTTAGGGCTTACAAAATGACCAAAAATACGCAACGAAGGAATATAATTAACATTATATTTTTATAGTTTGGACATTTACCACATATGTTCATGTTTATTTTTGTATACATATATATATATTTTTTTTTAAATGGGAAAAGGGGGGTGATTCAAACTTAGGGAAGTGGTTAATTCACATTTATTAGTTTTTTGTTTTTTTTTACACCATTTAATAGTCCCCATAGGGGACTATTACATGCAATCCTTGGATTGCATACACAGTTCAATGCCCTGCCATAGCATTGATCATTGTTATCCGTGCTCAGCAGCCTAGAGACACCTAGCACTGATCAGACAGCGAGGAGGCAGGTAGGGTCTCTCCCGCAGCATTTCAGGTGATCAGTACACCACAGTTTTACCACGGTGTTCCTGATCAGCTCCGCTGAAATGCCAGAAATTGATTTTTTTTTTCATTTTAGACATCGCAATCAACCTTGATCGCGGCGTCTAAGGGGATAATGCCAGGCATCACCGTAATCGGTGATGTCCGGCATTAGACACGGGTTCTGGCTGCTGATAGCTGCTGGGACCACCCCGCTATGACACGGGGTCAGCTCGTAAGCTCGCATCATAGCAGTGGAGCGGGTGCAAGGCGTACAGGTATGCTCTGCATCCTTAAGGGGTTAAAACAATGCCCATGTTTACATAGAACCTGTGGCCAACCCCCAAAATGAGATTGTATTATCAATAAATAGCTTAGGGTGTAAGTCAATGGGAAAGAATATACAAAAATATTGACATGTACTAAGTACTTGCCTATTAGAGATGAGCGAACTTACATTTAATGAATTTTACCCTGAAAGGGGTACTCCGGTGGAAAAACATTCTTTTTTCTTTTTTAAATCAACTGGTGCCAGAAAGTTAAACATATTTGTAAATTACTTCTATTAAAAATTTTTTATCCTTCCAGTGCTCATTAGCTGCTGAATGCTACAGAGGAAATTCCTTTCTTTTTGGAACACTGATGACATCACGACCACAGTGCTCTCTGCTGACAACTCTGTCCATTTTAGCAACTGTGCATAGCAGATGTATGCTAAGGGCAGCATGGTGGCTTAGTGGTTAGCACTGCTGCCTTGCAGTGCTGGGGCCTTGGGTTCAAATCCCACTAAGGACAACAATAAATAAAGACTTATTATTATTATTATTATGATAACATCAGCAGAGAGCAGTGTGTTTGTGATGTCATCAGAGAGCATTCCAAAAAGAAAATAATTTCCTCTGTAGTATTCAGCAACTAATAAATACAGGAAGGATTAAGATTTTTTAACCATTTACCCCTTTAATTAACACCCTTCTGTTCCCAAGATACGTGGTTTTATAGTGCTTCAATTCAGAGTGGCAGTCAGATGGATTTAAACTTAATTTATAAATTGAGTGAATATCAGGTGATGGGTGGGATCTATTAGACACACATGCTCCTCAATGTAAAATATACACACCCCCTGACTGTATAATACCTGTATAACATGATATTCACTCCCATTATTAAAATTAAATTCACACCTACAGTGGGGCAAAAAAGTATTTAGTCAACTGTGCAAGTTCTCCCACTTAAAAAAAAAGAGAGAGGCCTGTAATTTTCCTCATAGGTATACCTCACCTATGAGACACATAATGAGAAAAAAAAATTCATAAAATAACATTGTCTGATTTTTAAAGAACTTATTTGCAAATTATATTGCAAAATAAGTATTGGTCACCTAAAACAAGCAAGATTTCTGGCTCTCACAGACCTGAAACTTCTTCTTTAAGAGTCTCCTCTGTCTTCCACTTGTTACCTGTTTTAATGGCACCTGGCTGAACTTGTTATTAGTATAAAAGACACCTGTCCACAACCTCAAACAGTCACACTCCACTATGGCCAAGACGAAATAGCTGTCGAAGGACACCAGAAACAAAATTGTAGACCTGCATTAGGCTGGTAAGGCTGAATCTGCAATAGGCAAGCAGCTTGGTGTGAAGAATTCAACTGTGGGAGCAATTATAAAAAAAATGGAAGACATACAAGACCACCACACCCCTTGGTGTCAAAATAATCACAAGAACGGTGAGCAAAAATCCCTAATGAATGACCTGCAGAGAGCTGGGACCAAAGTAACAAACACTTCCATCAGTAACACACAACGCCGCCAGGGACTCAAACAGTGCAGTGCCAGAAGTGTCCCCCTGCTTAAGCCAGTACATGTCTGGGCCTGTCTGAAGTTTGCTAGAGAGCATTTAGATGATCCAGAAGAGTATTAGGAGAATGTCATATGGTCAGATGAAAGTAGAACTTTTTGGTAAAAACTCAACTCATCGTGTTTGGAGGAGAAAGAATGCTGAGTTGCATCCAAAGAACACCACATCTACTGTGAAGCATGGGGGTGGAAACATCATGCTTTGGGGTGGTGTTCCTGCTAAGGGACAAGGACGACTGATCCGTGTAAAGGAAAGAATGAATGGGGTCATGTATCGGGAGATTTTGAGTGAAAACCTCCTTCCATAAGCAAGGGCATTGAAGATGAAACATGGTTGGGTCTTTCAGCATGACAGTGATCCCAAACACACCGCCTGGGCAACGAAGGAGTGGCTTCGTAAGAAGCATTTCAAGGTCTTGGAGTGGCCTAGCCAGTCTCCAGATCTCAACCCCATAGAAAACCTTTGGAGGGAGTTGAAAGTCCTTGTTGCCCAGCGACAGCCCCAAAATATCACTGCTCTAGAGGAGATCTGCATGGAGGAATGGGCCAAAGTACCAGCAACAATGTTTAAAAACCTTGTGAATTTTACAGAAAATATTTGACCTCTGTCATTGCCAACAAAGGGTATATAACAAAGTATTGAGATGAACTTTTGTTATTAACCAAATACTTATTTTCCACTATAATTTCACGCCCCCTCCCATAGACTTGCATTGAGGGGGTGGGGCGTGATGTCACACGGTAGCAGAGTTGTGACATCACGATCTTCCATCCCCGTGGTCGGGAGGAATTAGCCTGAGAGCCTCCAGCGCTTCCGGAAGCAGTTACAGGTGGGTGCTGCTTGCTATATTGCGGGGGGACCCCGGCGATCTGACAACTTATCCCCTATCCTTTGAATAGGGGATAAGATGTCTAGGGGTGGAGTGCCCCTTTAATAACAGCACTTTAAAGGAAAACTGTCACATGTTCACTCCCTCACTAAACACAGGTACTGACGGATAGTGCTGGGGATGCTGATTCATATGATCCCTACCTTGCCCGGATCCGTCCGGCCGTTCGCCCGCAATCTCAATTTTTATATGTATGCAAATGTGGCTGTAACTGGCACGGGCAAGGTAGGAGCCTAGTGGCCCGTCCGCAGCACCGCCTGCTAATGAATATTCATCCCCCCTTCTTCCAGCTCTCCCACTTCCCACCGCTCCTAACTGGTCTTCACTGCGCATGTGCTGCTTCCTTACATGCGCAGTGAGGACCAGTTACGAGGGGGGATGAAGATTGCGGGCGAACGTAAGGTAGGAATCATATGACGAGGTAAGGTAGGAATCATATGAATCAGCATCCCCGCACTATCCGTCAGTACCTGTGGTCAGTGCAGGAGTGGACATGTGACAGTTTTCCTTTAAAACACTCTTAGCAATAATTAGATTTAATGTTGTCCATAAAAATTAAAAATTTCCCTCTCTGTTAAGATATTACGCTTTGTGTGACACTGAACAAACAAGCAAATTAATCTGAAGTCTCCTATCATATTACGTAGAATTAGATTACATGGTGATGAAAAAGAATAGGCGGTAATGACAGATATGTTAACTTGTTCCAGTGGTACAATTAATGCATCTTTCATTATCTGCTCTTTCATTGATAGGGATAGAATTAACCATAGCTAATCATAGAATGGAAAGTGCACAGTAAAATAGCATTAGGCCAGTACACCAAAGACATCAAACAGAAGCCCCAGAGTGTTATTAGAAGTGTACATTATTATTAGGAACATAGTTGCAACATCTCTCATAAGCAAGTCCACCCCTTACATTTTTGTAAATATTTTATTATATCTTTTCATGTAACAAAATTTAAGAAATGACACTCTGCTAGAATGGTGCAAAGCCTTTATAACAGTGTTTAATGTTGTGTCCCCTCAAAATAACTCAACACACAGCCATTAATGTCTAAACCTTGGCACCAAAAGTCAGTATACCCCTAAGTAGAAATGTCCAAACTGGGCCCATTTTCCCTCCTTGGTGTCATTAAACTCATTAGTGTTGCAAGATCTCAGGTGTGAATGGGGAGCAGGTGTCTTATATTTGGTGTTATTGCTCTCATACTCTCTAAATCTGATCATGTGAAGATCAACATGGCACTTCATGGCAAAGAACTCTCTGAGAAACTGAAAAATAGAATTGTTGTTCTACGTAAAGATGGACTAGGCTACACAAAGATTGCTAAGACCTCGAAACTGAGATGCAACAATATGGGAAAGACCATACAGCAGTTTCACAGGACAGGTTCTCCTCAGGACCGGTCGAGCGAAGAGTTGAGTGCACATGCTCAGCGTTATATGCTAAGGTTGTCTTTGAAAAATAGATATATGAATGCTGATTGCATTGCTTTAGAGGTTGAAGGGGGTTGTCAGCCTGTCAGTGCTCAGACCATACACCACACACTGCATGAAATTGGTCTGCATGGCTGTCTTCCCAGAAGGAAGCCTCTTCTAAAGAAGACACAACAAATAACCCTAGGGGGTTAAATATCCTCTAAATTACATGTGCTACAGTACTAAAACATAATTTTTATTACTCTTATGTATAAATAACAAAAAGGTGAGAAACACACAATTAAAATTCCAGTACCACTAATGTCAATTAGGTATCTGAAAACCAACACTATGGGTCATAGCCGGTATAACCACCATGGTTTGTAAACAGTTAATAAGATATTATATATGAATAATCTAGTGTCACACTCAGCAGCTTTGTGTCTCTTGCTATAGAGCTGAATCAGGGGTCTTGTTACCCTCTTTTACCCTGTTTCCCCAAAAATAAACCCTACCCCGAAAATAAACCCTAGCAGGATTATAAGGGTGGGCTGCAATATAAGCCCTACCCCGAAAATAAGACCTAGGCCAGGGGTAATGAACTGGCGGACCGCGGTCCACATCTGGACCGCAGCCGCCAGTAATGCCCTCAGACCAGACCCCCCAGTCCCCCTCACCTCCTCTCATCTCCTTTAGCTGGTCGCGGGCATACCGTAATTGTGCCGGGACAGGGACGCTGTCGCTTTAAAACGTCCGCGCGTATGCACGGCCGACGTCACGGACGTGTCCCTGCCCCCGGCTGCTAAGCAACAGGCAACAGAAGGAGATCCCATACAGTACAAGTTGCAGACTCTATGGTACGGACGAAGGTGGGGAAGTGCTGGTCTCCGCTAGGGATGAAATGTGTAAGATACCGTAGTTTATTATGGCAGAGGGGTGGGGGGCACTGTAGGAGTGTGGAGGACAGGGGAAGGGGAGGATGGGGGGCTGTAGCAGTGTGGAGGATGGGGGGCTGCAGCAGTGTAGAAGATGGGGGGGTGCGGCATCCTCCACACTGCTACAGCCCCCCATCCTCCACACTCCTGCAGCTCCCCATAAATAAACTCAGTCCACTATGTCTTAAATGTACCTCTAAAAAGAAAGATTTACAAAATTAGATAGGGTCAGATTAGGCCAGTGAGCCTTCTAACCGCACCTGCGGTGCACAGCAGGTTATGGCGATTGAGTGCCGTATAGCCACCGGGAGCAGTCCCACAGTGATCTCCATTTGATAGCCACATATATAAATGGCATGAGTAATCCCATGTGAGAGCCACTGTAATAGTGATATTCACATCTGGCTTTCCCACCTCAGTTTTACACCTAATAAAACAAATATAGTGTCTACATTATAAAGCATATAAAAGAGGGTAACAAACAGGTGAGGAGAACAAAGACAAGTGTGTATTGTCTACAGTCAAGCATGGTAGTGGGAATGTCAAGGTCTAGGCCTGGATGGGGACTGCTGATTTTGGGGAGCTACAGTTTATTGAGGGAACCATGAATGCCAACATGTACTATGACATCCTGAAGCAGACCATGATCACCTCCCTTCAAAGACTGGTCTGGAGGGCTGTATTCCAACATGATAACAAACCCAAACACATATCAAACACAAGCACTGCCTTGCCAAATAAGCTGAGGGTAAAGGTGATGGAATGGCCAAGCATGTCTCCAGACCTAAACCCTATTGAGCATCTGTGGATCTCTATGCCCAAGAGGCTTAACCCATTAAATACCAAGTCCATTTTGGCCTTAACCTCTTCAGGACGCAGGGCGTATGCATACGCCCTGCATCCTGAGTCCTTAACCTCTTAAGGACTGAGGGGTTTTCGGTTTTTGCACTTTCGTTTTTTCCTCCTCACCTTTTAAAAATCATAACCATTTAAATTTTGCACCTAAAAATCCATATGATGGCTTATTTTTTGCGCCACCAATTCTACTTTGCAGTGACATTAGTCATTTTACCCAAAAATCTACAACAAAACGGAAAAAAAAAATCATTGTTAGACGAAATTGAAGAAAAAACGCCATTTTGTAAATTTGGGGGCTTCCGTTTCTATGCAGTACATTTTTCAGTAAAAATGACACCTGATCTTTATTCTGTACGATTAAATGATACCCTACTTATATCGGTTTGATTTTGTCGTACTTCTGGAAAAAATCATAACTACATGCACGGAAATTTATACGTTTAAAATTGTCATCTTCTGACCCCTAACTTTTTTCTTTTTCTGCGGATGGGTCGGTATGAGGGCTCATTTTTTGCGCCGTCATCTGAAGTTTTTAGCGGTACAGTTTTTTTTTATTGATCGGACTTTTTGATCGCTTTTTATTCATTTTTTCATGATATAAAAAGCGACCAAAAATATGTTATTTTGGACTTTGGAATTTGTTAACTTTTTTTTCCCCTTTTTTTTGGCAGTGCTATAGCACTTCACCCACTGATCTCCTATGCTGATCCCTGCAGAGCCATAGCTCTGCACGGATCAGCAAGATAGGGGCTCGATTGCTCAAGCCTGTAGTTCAGGCTTGGAGCAATCAACCCCGATCGGACGCCGCGGACACAGGTAAGGAGACCTCCGCCTGCGTCCCAGCTGATCGGAACATCACGATTTTATCGCAATGTCCCGATCAGCCCGACTGAGCTGCCGGGAAGCATTTACTTTCACTTTCAGACGCGGCGGTCAACTTTGATCGCCGCGTCTGAAGGGTTAAAAGCGCGCGGCACAACGATCAATGCCGCGCGCTGTTAGCCCAGGGTCCCGGCTATGATTAGCCACCAGGACCGACCCGGTGTGATGCGGGGTTACGGCGTGACCCTGTTTTTAACACCGGGAGCGGGCTTAGGACGTAGTGGTATGTCCTAAGTCCTTAAGGACATAGGGCGTATTGGTACGCCCGTGGGAATTCCGGTCCCTGCGGCTAGCCGGTTGGGGACCGGACCGGGATGACTGCTGATATCTATCAGCAGGCATCCAGTGCATATGCCCAGGGGGGTCCTGAGACCCCCCCATGTCGGTCAATTCAGACCGGGGATTTTCGGCGATTCCGGGTCATACGGGTCTCTGGTGACCTGAAAAATCAGGAGGATCGGGGGTGTCCAAGAAACCCCCGGTCCTCCTGAAGGAATAGGAGTTAGGTGACAGGGGTCACCCCTCCTATCCCTATTGGTCAGTCAGAAGACTGACCAATAGCAGATCAGGGGTGGGGAGGGGTTAAAGTTCGGTTCCCCCGTTCTGCCCACCAACAGTAATCCAGGCAGAACGGGGGAACTGTAGCGTGACCGGCAGCGGCGGCGGTGGAGGTCCCTTACATGCGATCCGCGGCGGCGGGCGGTGATGACGTGCGGCTCCCTGGTGAAGACCACGGAAGCAGGTGAGTAGTTGCCTGGCAAAATATGGAGGGCTAAAGTTTGGAGACCACTATACAGTGGTCTCTAAACTGTAGCCCTCCAGATGTTACAAAACTACAACTCCCAGCATGCCAAGGCAGCCGTTTGGGCATGCTGGGATTTGTAGTTTTGCAAAATTTAGTGGGCTACAGTTTGGAGATCACTGTGCAGTGGTCTTTAAACTGTGGTCTTCCAGATCTTGCAAAACTACAACTTCCAGCATGCCCACACAGCAGTTTGCTGTCTGGGCATGCTGGGATTTGTAGTTTTGCAACATCTGGAGGGCCACAGTTTGGAGATCACTGTGCAGTGGTCTCTAAACTGTAGCCCTCCAGATGTTACAAAACTGCAAATCCCAGCATGCCCAAACAGCAAACAGCTGTCTCGGCATGCTGGGAGTTGTAGTTGCGTACCCCCAGCTGTTGCATAACTACATCTCCCAGCATGTCCTTCGGCGATCAGTACATGCTGGGAGTTGTAGTTTTGCAACAGCTGGAGGCACACTGGTGTGAACATAATAAGTCTGGTAACAGAACCTAACTGAAGGTTTTCCAAACAATGTGCCTCCAGCTGTTGCAAAAGTACAACTCCCAGAATGCATGGTCTGTCTGTGCATACTGGGAGTTGTAGGGTTGCACCAGCTGGAGGTTTACCCCCCCCCCCCCCCCATGTGAATGTACAGGGTACATTCACATGGGCGGGTTTACAGTGGGTTTCCTGCTTCAAGTTTGAGCTGCGGCAAATTTTCTGCTGCGGCGCAAACACCTAGCGGGAAACTCACCGTAAACCTCCGCCTGTGTGAATTTACCCTAAAAACACTACAATGCTCAGAAGAAAAGGAGCGCCATTTGGCTTTTGAAGAGAAAATTTGTCCGAAATTGAAGGCCACGTGTGTTTACAAAGCCCCCATAGTGACAGAACAATGGACCCCCCCCACATGTGGCCCCATTTTGGAAACTGCACCCCTCACGGAATGTAATAAGGGGTACAGTGAGCATTTACGCCCCACAAGTGTCTGACAGATTTTTGGAACAGTGGTCCGTGAAAATGGGTAAATGCTCACTGCACCCCTTATTAAATTCTGTGAGGGGTGTAGTTTCCAAAATGGGGTCACATGTGGGTTGGGTTCACTGTTCTGGCACCACGGGGGGCTTTGTAAATGCACAAGGCCCCCGACTTCTATTCCTACCAGATTCTCTCTCCAAAAGCTCAATGGCGCTCCTTTTCTTCTGAGCATTGTAGTGCACCAGCAAAGCACTTGACGTCCACACATGGGGTATTTCCATACTCAGAAAAAATGGGGTTACAAATTTTGGGGGGCATTTTCTCCTATTACCCCTTGTAAAAATGTAAAATTTGTGGGAAAACCAGCATTTTAGTGAAAAAAAATTCATTTACACATCCAACTTTAACGAAAAGTCATCAAACACCTTTTCTTGCTGTTCTGGCACCATAGGGGCTTCCTAAATGTGACATGCCCCCCAAAAACCATTTCAGAAAAACTCACTCTCCAAAATCCCATTGTTGCTCCTTCCCTTCTGAGCCCTCTAGTGCACCCACAGAGCACTTGACAAACCCATATGAGATGTTTCCTTACTCGAGAGAAATTGTGTTACACATTTTAGGGTGGTTCCTCTCCTTTTACCCCTTGTAAAAATTCAAAAACTGGGTCTACAAGAACATGCGAGTGTAAAAAATTAAGATTTTGAATTTTCTCCTTCACTTTGCTGCTATTCCTGTGAAACACCTAAAGGGTTAACACACTTACTGAATTTTGAATTCTTTGAGGTTTGCAGTTTTTATAATGGGGTCATTTGTGTTGTATTTCTAATATGAAGGTCCCTCAAATCCACTTCAAAACAGAACTGGTCCCTGAAAAATTCTGATTTTGAATATTTTGTGAAAAATTGGAAAAGTGCTGCTGAACTTTGAAGCCCTCTGATGTCTTCCAACAGTAAAAACACGTCAATTTTATGATGCAAACATAAAGTAGACATATTGTATATGTGAATCAATGTATAATTTATTTGGGATGTAAATTTTCCTTATAAGCAGAGCGTTTCAAAGTAAAAAAAAAAAATGCTAAATTTTCTAATTTTTCATCAAATTTTTCACCAAGAAATGATGCAAGCATCGACAAAATTTTACCACTAACATAAAGTGGAATATGTCATGAAAAAACAAATCTCAGATTCAGAATGAAAAGTAAAAGCATCCCAGAGTTATTAATGCTTAAAGGGTAGCTCCCACCAAGTACTATATAATCTAATATATCCCTACCTAGTAGTAATCTAGCCCTAACCCCCTACCTGGCTTAAAATTTTCTTAAATCGCTTTAATAGAGCAGATTTAGTGCTTCTAAATCTGCTCTATAAAGCAGGGCAGGAAGCAGCGCTTCCCAACAGGCGCAACATCACTGACTCCTTGCTGGGCGCTTGCTTCCGCCCTTAGATCGTCTATGCATGAGTGTTCTTTTTCTTATAGGGTGCCTCCAGCTGTTTCCCAACTACAACTACCAGCATGCCATGATTGCTATTAGCTGTCAGGCCATGCTGAGAATTGTAGTTGTGAAACAGCTGGAGGCACCCTATTAGATAAATAACACTCATGCCAGATGTATATAACATATATATTAATCAGACTCCATCTGGAGGATCAGCGCAGCAATGAGTGAGCAGTGGAGCTGGCCAATGTGCGCAGCCCCAGCTATCAGCGTGCTCGCTCTCGCCTGTTTGATTGACAGGCGGGAGCGAGCACCGCAGTGACTGAATTTCGACTCATTGCCAGGCCTAAATTAGTCGAAATTCTGTAGTGACGTCACTGCCGAATGCATTCGGCCACTAGGAGGGCGACCCCTAGTGGCCGAATTTAAAAGTGATTTTAAACTGGTTTAAAATCACTTTTTTTCATTAAAGTATATTAGAGATATGTTGTAGTACTTAACCCCTTAAGGACGCAGGACGTACTCAAACGGCCCCTTTTCCGAGTCCTTAAGGACTAGCCGGAGGGGAGCTGGTGCCCGATGCCTGCTGAAATCGTTCAGCAGACATCGCAGCATATCGCCCAGGGGGGTCATGATGACCCCCCCCATGTCGGCGATGACCGCAGATCGCTGGACAATTCAGCCCAGCGATCTGCGGCAGATTCCGGGTCAATCGGGTCTCCAGTGACCCGGAATTACAGGCTGTTTGGGGCCGTCTCTGACTGCCACGAACAGCAGGGGTGAGGTGGCATTGGTGCCACCTCACGATCACCCTGATTCATCGGCCGGTTTACCGGCCAACCAATCAGGGCACCTGCTTCGGGTGTCACTCCCGCAACCCGCTCCGCCCCTCTTCCGGAGGACGTGAGCGGGAGCGGGACGTGGACCCCGGGAGCTGGGGACCGCAATCCCCGGCGTCAATGTTGGGATCGGGGCCCCAGGAGCGGCGGCAGCGAGGGACTGACCTGTGTCCCGAAGCAGCAGTAGGAGGTGAGTGACAGCCTCCTGCTGTTGCTTAGCAACAGCTCCCAGCATGCAGAAAGGGCATGCTGGGAGCTGTAGTTTTGCAACAGCAGGAGGCAGACCACCACAACTCCCAGCATTCCCTTATGAGCATGCTGGAACTTATAGTTTTGCAAAAGCTGGAGGCACATTTTTTCAATGGAAAAGTGTACCTTCAGCTGTTGTATAACTACAACTCCCAGCTTGCACAATCAGCTAAAGTGCATGCTGAGAGTTGTAGTGGTGCATCTGCTGGTTGCATAACTACAACTCCCAGCATGCCTGTTGGCTGTCGGTGACTGCTGAGAGTTGTAGTTTTGCAACAGCTGAAGGCACACTGGTTGTGAAACCAGTGTGTCTCCAGCTGTTGCATAACTACAATCCCCAGCATCCCCAGCCAAAGTAGTATGCCTCCAGCTGTTGCATAACTACAAGACCCAGCATGCCCTTCCGCTGTCCGTACATGCTGGGGGTTGTAGCTTTTGCAACAGCTGAAGGCACACTGGTTGCAAAACACTGAGTTTGTTACCAAACTCGGTGTTTCACAACCAGTGTGCCTCCAGCTGTTGCAAAACTACAACTCCCAGCATTCACTGATAGACCGTACATGCTGGGAGTTGTAGTTTTGCAACAGCTGGATGTTTCTCCCCCCCAATGTGAATGTACAGGGTACACTCACATGGGCGGAGGTTTACAGTAAGTATCTGGTTGCAAGTTTGAGCTGCGGCAAATTTTCTGCCGCAGCTCAAACTGCCAGCGAGAAACTACTGTGAACCCTTGCCTGTGCGACTGTACCCTAAAAACACTACACTACATTACCACAAAATAAAAAGTAAAAAACACTACATATACACACACCCCTACACAGCCCCCCTCCCCTCCCCAATAAAAATGAAAAATGTCTGGTACGCCACTGTTTCCAAAACGGAGCCTCCAGCTGTTGCAAAACAACTACTCCCAGTAGTACCAGACAGCCACTGACTGTCCAGGCATGCTGGGAGTTATACAACAGCTGGAGACACCCTATTTGGGAATCACTGGCATAGAATACCCCTATGTCCACCCCTATGCAATCCCTAATATAGGCCTCAAATGCGCATGGCGCTCTCACTTTGGAGCCCTGTCGTATTTCAAGGCAACAGTTTAGGGTCACATATGGGGTATCGCCGTACTCGGGAGAAATTGTGTTACAAATTTTGGGGGGGTATTTTCTGCTTTTACCCTTTTTAAAAATGTAAAATTTTGGGGAAAAGAAGCATTTTAGGTAAAAAATAATAATTTTTTTTTACATATGCAAAAGTCGTGAAACACCTGTGGGGTATTAAGGTTCACTTAACCCCTTGTTACGTTCCCCGAGGGGTCTAGTTTCCAAAATAGTATGCCATGTGGTTTTTTTTTTTGCTGTCCAGGCACCATAGGGGCTTCCTAAATGCGGCATGCCCCCCAAAACCATTTGTCGCTCCTTCCCTTCTGAGCCCTCTACTGCGCCCACCGAACAATTAACATAGACATATGACATATGTGCTTACTCAAGAGAAATTGACTTACAAATACAAGTAACAATTTTCTCCTTTTTACCCCTTGCAAAAATTAAAAAATTGGGTCTACAAGAACATGCGAGTGTAAAAAATTGATTGTGAATTTTCTCCTTCACTTTGCTGCTATTTCTGTGAAACACCTAAAGGGTTAAAACGCTGACTGAATGTCATTTTGAATACTTTGGGGGGTGCAGTTTTTATATTGGGGTCATTTATGGGGTATTTCTAATATGAAGACCCTTCAAATACACTCCAAACCTGAACTGGTCCCTGAAGAAAAGTGAGTTTCAAAATTTTGTGAAAAATTGGAAAATTGCTGCTGAACTTTCCTCACACACATTGTGCTTTGTTTCTCCTTAACTTGTACCTCCTCACACCTGTCACTGTTTTGCTTGTGCCATCATTGTAAAAGTCAAGTACCATTAAGTGCATAGAAACCATCAAGGGCACCCCCATTTTCTTGCTACCAGACACTCCACAGGTTGTACCCCTGGGCAACACCATTACCATTAGTACATGGCCCCTTCACTGTGCCAACCTAAAGAAATAAAGAAATGTGGAAGAACCAGTGACAAAACCACTGTGACCTTTAAGGACTACACTACCTCTCCAGCCAACTCTGTTATACGCACTGGGCCTTTGGTCTCTGCATACTAAACCCCTGAGTGGCCACAATACAGTACCTAGAAAAAAAATTTAAAAATTTGTGTTTTGTAGTAGGAAAAAAAAGTTGTTTGAGGGGAACGTAAAGGAAAACTACCAGACTGTTCACCCGCACTACATGCAATACAGTGCTGGGGAACAGGAGTAAAATGATACAGTACTAAAATTGGTAAGATATGACCCCTGTTGCTATAATGCTAATTTAATTTAGTGCGCAATGTGGGGAGCCGGCTTGCTGAGCATTCTTGCCTCCGTTCTCTATGCCACGCTATGCCTGCCCATCTTAAGCATGACCTTGTGTATTGGGTTTTGTGCAGATGAACAGCCTGTCGTTTTTCCTTTTATAACTATATATAAGTATATCAAAAGTAAAAGAAAATCTATCATCAGTGTCTCCTGCACTAACCTGTCGGTACATACAGGTAGTGCAGGTGACACTGATGACAACAGTACTTACCTTGTCCTGCACCATGCTGTGATTCTCCGGATGTTCTCTGCTGGGTTCCGCTGCCAGCAAACAGCAGCGGTGACGTCACTAAGCTCCGCCTATGCTCCAAGTCGGGCCTGGATCTGAAGATACCGAAGAGGATTGCCAGAGAATCACAGCTCGGAGCGGGACAAGGTAAGTACTGTTGTCATCATTGTCACCTGCACTACCTGTCTGTACCCAAGACTTTATCTATAAAGAGGGGCCATTCTTTCTCTATCTGAAGAAGCTTTCAACAGCAACATAGAGGGGAAATCTGTAAGGTGGTCATACAATTTCAATAACTGTCTGACAAACATTCCTTTGGCCAACAATTATCTCTCCTGAATTCCCTATGCACATGATCGTTTGGCCGAATGTTCATGTGTCCTCTACGTGGAGGGGTAAGCCACATATCCACAGCTCTGGCGCTTGCTTATCCCTCCCAGAACAATAAGGTCGGGCTTTAAAAATCCAACACACCCAATCCTTTTCTCCACTGACATCATCCCCTGGTCAGGATGCTGCCATAAACCTTAGACAGTTGGCCAAACCCACTATAGGCATTTGGTTTAGCCAACTTTAGTCTAAGGTGTATGGGCACCTTTCCTGTAAAAGCAGTGAGACTGTGGAACTCTCTGCCAGAGGAAATGGTCATGGTGAACTCAATGAGGGGCCTGGATATATTTCTGGAGCGTACCAACATTACAGGTTACAGTCACTAGATTTCGGAGGAAGGTTGTTGTTCTAGGATTTGATTCTGAATGCGAATTTGGAGTCAGGAAGAATTATTGGCTGAATTATTGGCTGAAGGCTGACCTGGATAAATGTATGTTTATTTGTCAGCCTTATGAACTGTAATGGTGTAAAATAGTCACTTTTGCATGCAAAGAAACATTACCTGAATGAGGAAACAAAAGTTTAATTGCATGACCCCCACCCATGGCTTGCAGGCCCTGTAAATGCTCTACAAAGAAGGTATAGGAACGAGATCAGGGCTCGAGTCCTGCAGGAATGCACAGGAACAGCGTTCTTTTGCTTTTTCCAGAAGTGGAACACCGTCCCTGTTACACTTGTCCTACAGGACCGACCTCTGTTCTTACCCTCCCTCTGTCTCCTCCCCTGGCCCGGACTGCTAGATGCTGGAGATGTAGGACCTGTGATGATGTCACCATCACATGATGGGGGTGGAGATTAGCTGTGGAGGAGAAGAGAGATCATGGCTGAAGGACCTGTGTGATGCTGTGGAGGAGGCGGGGCTGGGCTGGAGGAGAGGTCACCCCAGTAGTAAGGAAATAAGGGGAAAAAAATGGAGGGCAGCGCCTGGCGTAATTCCGTGGGCTTGGTGTGTCCCAGGTTCCCCAAGTAGTATGTTGCTTACCTTAGGCAAACCTTGGTTTTATGCGCGTAACCCCTTGGCATAGGGGTAGCAAAACGGAGGTCCTCGGCTGCAGCCTGCAGAGTCGACCGGGCTCTTTTAAGGGTATATTCCCTCTTTTTCAATTGCATCAATGCAATTGAAAAAGAGGGAATATACCCTTGAAATGCGTTTTGCTCCGCATGTATGAATAAAATACATGCTGTTTAATACTTACTGCATCCGTCTTTGATTCTTCAACCTCCAAGGCAGTGCCACTGCAAGTCTTTTTTCTGTTTTACCGATCCCAGTAGTAAGGAGATTACATGAGGTGGATGTTTGTTACAGTGTGTCACCCCATTAGTAATGAGATAACATGACGAGGAGGAGGTTTGTAGTGTGTCAGCCCAGTAGCAAGGAGATTACATGGGGAGGAGGTTTGTTACAGTGTGTCACCCCAGTAGTAAAGAGATTAAATGAGGAGGAGGTTTGTTACAGTGTATCACCCCAGTAGTGATATTACATGAGGAGGAGGTTTGTTACAGTGTGTCAGCCCAGTAGCAAGGAGATTACATGAGGAGGAGGTTTCTTACAGTGTGTCACCCCAGTAGTGAGGTGATTACATGAGGAGGAGGTTTGTTACAGTGTGTCACCCCAGTGGTAATGAGATTACATGAGGCAGATCATTACAGATGGCATATCATTTTTACCATACAGTGCAGTCCGAATAAACGACCCCCCCCCCAAAAAAAAAAGTAGCTAAATTGCGTTTTTCTTCTCAATTTCCTTCACAAATTATTATTTTTTGGGTTGCGCCATAGATTTTATAGTAAAATGGGTGATGTCATTACAAAGTACAATTGGTCGTGCAAATACAAGCCTTTTATGGATCTGTCGATAGCAAAATTAGTTATAGCTCTTAGAAAGCGAGGAGGAAAAAAACAAAATGTAAAAAAAAGTAAACTTTGTGTCTTCAAGGCCAAAATGGTCTGTGTCCTTAATTCTATGAAGGTTTTGTTACAGTTTGTTATCAGAAAGGTAATTTGCTACAGTGTCTATTCTTGAGGCACAGTCACCCAGGGCCATCACTGCCACATTAGGAATGCAGCCGCCCTCTACCACTTTAACAGGGCAATGGCTGTTGGGAGTAGATGGGCTGAGACAGTCACGTCTCCTAGAATACACCTGGCCCTCCGCTGCCCACCTATGAGGAGCAGAACAGCCACTACTCTGGAGTTGGACTGTGATGGTAACGAACTTTGCTCGGGGCCTACTGCTATATAGGGGCTATACAGGAGGGCTGGTAATCTCTACAGGGGGGCTGTTTACTGTTTGGGGCACTATAGGTGCTGGAAAGGTGCAGAGCCTAAAATGTTTGTCTTGCAGGTTCTGTGGAGACGAGTTGTGTCTGGAATTAATCGTCATGACATTCTGGGCCAGAGGAAGAAGAAAAAGGAAAGTAACTGACTCTGATCAGAGAAAACGTAACACACGAGTCACTTTATGTAACTGTATTTAATCACTTATATGGTCTGCAGAGCCTGTGTACAGCTGATATCTACCATTATATGGTCACTGTATGTGGGAATATCTGTAGAAGTGGGGGTAGGGGACAGTAGTTACCTCTGTTCTCTCCTATGGCTACTAAATATTGTTCTAAATATTCACTTAATGATTTAACCTTACACTTAGGGTATAAAGTCTGTCAAACAGAGATGTCAACATATACTGCGGTGTAGTGGCAATGTCCCCATTTACTTTAGTGGCCTAAACATAGTCAAGGGCTAGTGTCTATGTTTAGTCCATTTTCTGCAGGTTTATGTTTACTTAGTGTGACTAAAAAGTGTGGTCTGCTGTGCTTTACAGTGCTGCAAAGTAAACATTTACATGAAGGGAATGGACTAAAACTTAAGTCACTAGTTGACTACGTTTAGGCCAATAAAGTGAAATAGACCACTGCCAGTACACCACAGTATGTGTTAGCAATCCTTTTTGTATATTCTAAGCTTCAGTTTAAATGGTGATGTGAACAGCCCCCTAGTAGGATAACACAGAGGGTTAACCTGTTATAAAAAAAAATGTGTATACGGTTAAATCTGTGATTGAGCAATGAGTCTTTCCCTGTTACTAAACTGTAGGCAGCTGTACGTCTGTGGCCTGTAAGAATCCTGGAACTGTGCACGATGTCAAATTTTTGCTTGGACTTTTCTTTCTTTTTTTGCGCAAAATGGGGGGGGTTGTTCGAAATCTTGGGTGAGTTCCCACACTTTTTTTTCCAGTACTTGACCCCTGAACGGGATGTATATAAAACCTGTCCTTATTTCAGTCTCATTTTATTTTTGCATAGGACTTTTTTAACAGGTTCAACCAAACTCATAAATGTACATTAACAGGTTCTCACAGAAAAGGAGCTGCAATGTACCACAGTGACCTAGTGCTTGTGTTATTATTGTTCACACAGATACTAAATGATCCGGATCACACAGTCAGTCAACCAAGCACTTTCATATATCAAAGAAAGCTGCATTGGTTTATGTGTTTATATTGAGGTATTCAGTAATTTGACAAACTGATACAAATTGTATTTTCACATATGATAAACACATGAATATATATATATACATATATATATATATATATATATATATATATATATATATATGCACACACATATAGATAGATGGTGCATAAAGAAAAACAGTCTCTGTGTGTATCAAATAGGATGGCAATAAGCAAACAGCTAAAGGTAGACTAATAAACAGACGTTAGCTTATGCTGCACTGCGTCACATGAGAAAGCTCTGTGCACTACATAAACATTCTCAATAATAAAAAGCAGTAAATGCTAAAACAGAAAACGTATACAGATCAGTCATCGGTCACTGGACTGTTTTGCTCCAGCAGTATTCTTACTCACCAGTAACACAGATAGATTCCAGCATTTTTTCCTCCCAGCACCTTGGTAGCTATATGTGATAGGTTATTCCGATGGCTTTGCTTAGAATGAGGGTTATTAGTTGGCGTTCTGACAGCGGGCCAGCATTTCACTGTATGCAGACATTTGGACGATGAGTTTGGTGCAGTGCATGAGAATTTCTGGTTTCTTTCCAGGGGTTGGACTGACGGAGAGCCGGGCTCTATCCTAGCATTCAGCCTGTGACTATTGTTCCTCTCCTGGTGACAACAGTGGCCGCTTCATGCTGGAGTGCTTTAGAGCTCTACCTTGGTCTCCATGGCAACAGCTGCACCACGTCACAGAGCAAATAAAAAGGAATTTATCCTAGAGCTGAACTTTTACAAGCGACCAACTCTCACCAATCTACTGAAGACCTGTTATGCAGCTACAGGAACATATGTCGGAATGTCTAACCAGCATCAGAATTGGAAGGGTCACACAGTAATGGCCGTAAATGTTGGCACCCCTGAAATTTTTCTAGAAAATGAAGTATTTCTCACAGAAAAGGATTGCAGTAACGCATGTTTTGCTATACACATGTTTATTCCCTTTGTGTGTATTGGAAATAAAACAAAAAAGGGAGGAAAAAAAGCAAATTGGACATAATGTCACACCAACTCCAATAATGGGATGTACAAAATTATTGGCACCCTTTCAAAATTGTGGAAAATTAAGATTGTTTCAAGCATGTGATGCTCCTTTACACTCACCTGGGGCAAGTAACAGGTGTGGGCAATATAAAAATCACACCAGAAAGCAGATAAAAAGGAGAGAAGTTCACTTAGTCTTTGCATTGCGTGTCTGTGTTTGCCACACTAAGCATGGACAACAGAAAGAGAAGAGAACTGTCTGAGGACTTGAAAACCAAAATTGTGAAAAAATATCAACAATCTCAAGCTTACAAGTCCATCTCCAGAGATCTAGATTTGCCTTTGTCCACAGTGTGCATGTCACGATGCCGGCTGGCAGGTAGTGGATCCTCTGTGCCAGAGAGGGATGGCGAGGACCGCGCTAGTGGACCGGTTCTAAGCCACTACAGGTTTTCACCAGAGCCCGCCGCAAAGCGGGATGGTCTTGCTGCGGCGGTAGTGACCAGGTCGTATCCACTAGCAACGGCTCACCTCTCTGACTGCTGAAGATAGGCGAGGTACAAGGGAGTAGGCAGAAGCAAAGTCGGACGTAGCAGAAGGTCGGGGGCAGGCGGCAAGGTTCGTAGTCAGGGGAGATAGCAGAAGTTCTGGTACACAGGCTTTAAACACACAAAACGCTTTCACTAGGCACAAGGGCAACAAGATCCGGCAAGGAAGTGCATGGGAGGAGGTTAGATATAGTCAGGGACCAGGTGGAAGCCAATTAAGCTAATTGGGCCAGGCACCAATCATTGGTGCACTGGCCCTTTAAGTCTCAGGGAGCTGGCGCGCGCGCGCCCTAGAGAGCGGAGCCGCGCGCGCCAGCACATGACAGCAGGAGACGGGAACGGGTAAGTGACCTGGGATGCGATTCGCGAGCGGGCGCGTCCCGCTGTGCGAATCGCATCCCCAACGGCCATGACAGAGCAGCGCTCCCGGTCAGCGGGACTGACCGGGGAGCTGCAGGGAGAAAGACGCCGTGAGCGCTCCGGGGAGGAGCGGGGGCCCGGAGCGCTAGGCGTAACAGTACCCCCCCCCCCTTAGGTCTCCCCTTCTCTTTGTCCGGTAACTGCCTCCCCTGGGATGAGGACACCGGGAAAGGATGGAGGGATTCCTCAACGGCAGGCAGAACAGCAGGAGTAGGAATGGGGAGAGAGGGCAGAGGGCGAGACCTGGCACGGGGCAGTGTGACACCAGGACGAGGGCCATGAGGGGACACAGAGGCTTGCCTGATGGGACTGGGAGGGGGGGAGAGGCATTTCCTGTGGCAGGCAGAGTCCTTAATGACCTTAGGGGGACCGGATACAGGAGGAACCACAGGGTCACGGCAGGGAGTACTGGGAACCGGTTGAAGGCAGTCCTTGGAACAAGAGGGACCCCAACTCTTGATCTCCCCAGTGGACCAATCCAGGGTTGGGGAATGGTGTTGAAGCCAGGGTAGTCCAAGGAGAACTTCAGAAGTGCAATTAGGAAGGACAAAAAATACAATTTCCTCGTGATGAGGTCCGATGCACATTAGGAGGGGCTCCGTGCGGTAACGCACGGTGCAATCCAACCTGGCTCCGTTGACCGCGGAAATGTGGAGTGGCTTGACAAGACGGGTCACCGGAATGCGGAATTTATTCACTAAGGACTCCCGAATAAAATTCCCAGAAGCTCCAGAGTCCAGGCAGGCCACGGCTGAGAGGGGAGAGCTGGCTGAAGTAGAAATCCGAACAGGCACCGTGAGACGTGGAGAAGCCGACTTAGCATCAAGAGACGCCACACCCACGAGAGCTGGGTGCGAGCGTGCGTTTCCCAGACGTGGAGGACGGATTGGGCAATCCACCAAAAAATGTTCAGTACTGGCACAGTACAGACAAAGATTCTCTTCCTTACGGCGATTCCTCTCTTCCAGGGTCAGGCGAGACCGATCCACTTGCATGGCCTCCTCGGCGGGAGGCCTAGGCGCAGATTGCAGTGGAGACTGTGGGAGAGGTGTCCAGAGATCTAAGTCTTTTTCCTGGCGGAGCTCTTGATGCCTCTCAGAAAAACGCATGTCAATGCGAGTGGCTAGATGAATGAGTTCATGCAGGTTAGCAGGAGTCTCTCGTGCGGCCAGAACATCTTTAATGTTGCTGGATAGGCCTTTTTTAAAGGTCGCGCAGAGAGCCTCATTATTCCAGGATAGTTCAGAAGCAAGAGTACGGAATTGTATGGCGTACTCGCCAACGGAAGAATTACCCTGGACCAGGTTCAGCAGGGCAGTCTCAGCAGAAGAGGCTCGGGCAGGTTCCTCAAAGACACTTCGAATTTCCGAGAAGAAGGAGTGTACAGAGGCAGTGACGGGGTCATTGCGGTCCCAGAGCGGTGTGGCCCATGACAGGGCTTTTCCAGACAGAAGGCTGACTACGAAAGCCACCTTAGACCTTTCAGTAGGAAACTGGTCCGACATCATCTCCAAGTGCAGGGAACATTGCGAAAGAAAGCCACGGCAAAACTTAGAGTCCCCATTAAATTTGTCCGGCAAGGACAGGCGGAGGCTAGGAGTGGCCACTCGCTGCGGAAGGGGTGCAGGAGCTGGCGGAGGAGATGGTTGTTGCTGCTGTAGCTGTGACTGTACTTGCTGTAGTTGTGACTGGAGTTGCTGTGTCATGGTGGTCAAGTACGACAGCTGGTGATCTTGTTGGGCGATCTGACGAGCTTGCTGGGCGACCAGCGTAGGGAGGTCAGCGACAACTGGCAGAGGAACTTCAGCGGGATCCATGGCCGGATCTACTGTCACGATGCCGGCTGGCAGGTAGTGGATCCTCTGTGCCAGAGAGGGATGGCGAGGACCGCGCTAGTGGACCGGTTCTAAGCCACTACAGGTTTTCACCAGAGCCCGCCGCAAAGCGGGATGGTCTTGCTGCGGCGGTAGTGACCAGGTCGTATCCACTAGCAACGGCTCACCTCTCTGACTGCTGAAGATAGGCGAGGTACAAGGGAGTAGGCAGAAGCAAAGTCGGACGTAGCAGAAGGTCGGGGGCAGGCGGCAAGGTTCGTAGTCAGGGGAGATAGCAGAAGTTCTGGTACACAGGCTTTAAACACACAAAACGCTTTCACTAGGCACAAGGGCAACAAGATCCGGCAAGGAAGTGCATGGGAGGAGGTTAGATATAGTCAGGGACCAGGTGGAAGCCAATTAAGCTAATTGGGCCAGGCACCAATCATTGGTGCACTGGCCCTTTAAGTCTCAGGGAGCTGGCGCGCGCGCGCCCTAGAGAGCGGAGCCGCGCGCGCCAGCACATGACAGCAGGAGACGGGAACGGGTAAGTGACCTGGGATGCGATTCGCGAGCGGGCGCGTCCCGCTGTGCGAATCGCATCCCCAACGGCCATGACAGAGCAGCGCTCCCGGTCAGCGGGACTGACCGGGGAGCTGCAGGGAGAAAGACGCCGTGAGCGCTCCGGGGAGGAGCGGGGGCCCGGAGCGCTAGGCGTAACAGTGCAACATTATCAAGAAGTTTGCAACCTATGGCACTACCAACACTTAACTAATCATCCAATGAGGCAGCAATGATTGATAAATAATAAAGATCAAGCATTCATCCACAAAAGAGCAAAAAATAAGGTATAAAATATAACTTTTCCTAATTTCCATATAAAAATATTTACAATTTATCACAAATGCATTTCATATCAAAGGACACAAATTTACATAGATTAAATATAAACAAACATACCATGCCCCACAAGGATGGGGGAGGGGGGGAAGGGATACAGGTGAATACCCAAACACTAGATACACCTTCCTAGCCACCACCACGCTATAGCTAACAATAAGTGTGGAAGGGAAGGGGATAAGGAGACCACGTTAGTGATATTATTATGTGTGCCGTCCAAAAGTACAGCATACGAATAAGGAGCATGAGAATTGCTGTACTTTTGGATGCCACACATAATAGTATCACTAACGTGGTCTCCTTATCTCTTTCCCTTCCATACTTATTGTAAGCTATAGAGTAGTGGTGGCTAGGAAGGTGCAACTAGTGTTAGGGTATTCACCCGTATCCCTTCCCCCCCTTCCCCATCCTTGTGGGCCATGGTATGTTTGTTCATATGTTATCTATGTAAATTTGTGTCCTTTGATATGAAATGCATTTGTGATATATTGTAAATATTTTTATATGGAAATTAGGAAAAGTTATATTTTATACCTTATTTTTGCTCTTTTGTGGATGAATCCTTGATCATTATTATTTATCAATCATTGCTGCCTCATTGGATGATTAATTAAGTCTTGGTAGTTAATTACAACTCTCCTAGGGCGTCCCTATCTTGTCACGTAAGGGGGTGACGTATTATTGTTGTTTTCCCTTTAGTTGGAAATAACCCATGGCACTGTAGCTAATCTCCCTGAGTGTGGACGGAAGAGAAAAATAGCTGAAAGGTGTCAATGCAGGATAGTCCGGATGGTGGATAAGCAGCCCCAAACAAGTTCCAAAGATATTCAAGCTGTCCTGCAAGCTCAGGGAGAATCAGTGTCAGCGCGAACTATCCATCAGCATTTAAATGAAATGAAACGCTATGACAGGAGACCCAGGAGGACCCCACTGCTGACACATAAAAAAGCAAGACTACATTTTGCCAAAATTAATTTGAGTAGGCCAAAATCCTTCTGGGAAAACGTCTTGTGGACAGATGAGACTAAGATAGAGCTTTTTGGTAAAGCACATCATTCTACTGTTTACCGAAAACTCAATGAGGCCTACAAAGAAAAGAACACACTACCTACAGTGAAATATGGTGGAGATTCAATGATGTTTTGAGGTTGTTTTGCTGCAACTGGCACTGGGTGCCTTGAATGTGTGCAAGGCAGCATGAAATCTGAGGATTACCAACAGAATTTGGTTTCACACTGTACAGCCCAGTGTCAGAAAGCTGGGTTTGTGTCCATCTTGGGTCTTCCAGCAGGACAATGACCCCAAAACATACGTCAAAAAGCACCCAGAAACAGATGGCAACAAAGCGCTGGAGAGTTCTGAAGTGGCCAGCAATAAGTCCAGATCTAAATCCCATTGAACACCTGTGGAGAGATCTTAAAATTGCTGTTCCAATACCTGGAGCAGTTTGCAAAGGAAGAGTGGTCCACCATCCCGGCTGAGAGGTGTAAGAAGCTTATTGATGGCTATACTGTAGGAAGCGACTGATTTCAGTTATTTTTTCCAAAGGGTGTGCAACCAAATATTAAGTTAAGGGTGCCAATAATTTTGTCCAGACCATTTTTGTAGTCTGGTGTGACATTATGTCCAATTAGCTTTTTTTCCTCCCTTTTTTGGTTTGGTTCCAATACACACAAAGGGAATAAACATGTGTATAGCAAAACGTGTTACTGCAATCCTTTTATGTGAGAAATACTTAATTTTCTTGAAAAATTTCAGGGGTGCCAACATTTAGGCCCATGACTGTACATACTGACAAACTGCACTGCATTTATTTGTATAAAGTAAAAAACTGTAGCAGCTGCAGAGGATATTTTTGGCTTGGCGAAGATTGTGATAACAACTCATTGCTAAGGTGGAGAGAAGCTGGATTTGCAGCTGATCAATGCACCAGTTTTTTTTTTCGAAAAGTGAATGTCTTCATAAAACATCCCCTTTAAGAATGGAAAAGCAGATGCTGGTGATGGACTGATACATGGATTCTAAGCATGTGTGCTGTCAGTGTTTTGTTACCCTATATGCAGTGTGATGTGAAAGTATTGACCCCCACTTGTTGTTTTATTGCATTACAACCTGAAATTGTATTTTGGGAGTTCCTTTTGCTTTACGTAATCTGCCTACCACTTTGAGGGTAGAAAATGTTTCTTTACTGTGGCAAAATAAAAATAAAAATTACTTTAAAGGAGTAGTCCAGTATTTAGTAAAAAATTTATAAATTGCTGAGGCTGTAGAAAAAAAGCTAAATGAACCTACTCCTAGGGCTGTATTTACCATAAGGCCCCAATGGGCCTGTGCCGGGCAGTAGTGTTGAGGGGACAGCACTTCAGTGAGGAAAAAAATTAAAGATACATTTGATGTAGCTTTCTTAGTAGGTTTTTCTTTCTGACAGGTATTTTTCCATGGTATTTACTATTGTATCTTGTATTTGGAGATTTTCTCTACATTTTGCTTTTTCTGCACATGCTTTGAGCTGTGGGGTTTTCCAGAGCTTAAACTCACCACATTTTATGTAACATTTTTAGTAAATTTTAGTAAATTAGTAAATTTGTAGTCTTTCAAATTGTAGTTTTTTTTTTTTTTTTTTTGGGAAACACGCCCTTATTCACTGATGCACAAAGAAACAAGGAGCCTCCAAGGAGGTGGCGGACATCAGGAGGTGCTGGACACACTCGGAGGGTAAAATCAACTTTAATCACCCATCATGCAACGCATTTCACAGATTATCTGCTTCATCAGGCAATGCCTGATAAAGCAGATAATCTGTGAAACGCATTGCATGATGGGTGATTAAAGTTGATTTTACCCTCCGAGTGTGTCCAGCGCCTCCTGATGTCCACCACCTCCTTGGAGGCTCGTTGTTTCTTTGTGCATCTTTTTGAAGGTGGACCGGCTGTCGGCATACTTACACACAAGCCCTTTTCCATTGTTACACTTGGCGAGTGTAACATTCTGGGTGAGCATTGTAATTACCTCTGTTCACCCTGATTTTTAATGGTAATGCACTAGGTAGTGCCCTCTCTATTCCTTTGCTCTTATTCACTGATGGCCACACCCCTTTGAAGGAGAGTGGAGAGTTAGTAGGGTCTTTTTTGTATTTTTTGTAGGAAATTCTGGCGCAAGATACATTTTGCACAAAAAAGAAAAACATATAAAATCTACTCGGAAAATCCTTAGTAAATGAGGCCCATTATGTTGTGGATTTGTGATTGGTTTTATCATATTTCGTGTCAAGGGGTGAATCTGCAACAAATCTGCATGTAACTTAAGTGGTTTTTGCTGCATATCTGTAACAAATCTGCATGTATTTTTTTTTATTTTTGCCCGTCTCCGGTTTTCTGACCAGACCTAAAAGCGTGGTATGGATACAGAGCAAAAAAGTCACTGTTTGACTCCGGTCAGCTCATTAAAATGAATTAGATATGGGCCGGGTCCGTCTGGGATACGGGAGCGCCCGGTTTTCGCTCTCCCCAGCCGTATCCAGTTACTGTATAGTTTTTCGTAGTGTGAACCCAGCCTTAGGAATGACCTGAGTGTATTCAGTCTGAATTCATAATGCAGTACAACCTAGGCCTACCCCTGGTACCCTGCAGGTCCTGCTGCAGCTCCCGTTTTATCTGCTTCTAGTCCTCCTGTCTTCTTCCTGCTTTCTAGATAAGAGCTTGAAATAGGACCTGAAGGCTTAGCTAATTCCTGGCTGCCATGGTGTCTCTGATTGGCTGAGCAGGCAGGTTCCTCTCCAAGCTCTCATCTCGGAAACAGGCAGAAGACAGTAGTATTGGAGGACCAGAAGCAGACAAAACCGGAGCTATAGCAGGTGAATCTGGCTAGGTAAGGTTTCTTCTATGGCCTCAACAATTGACAATTTTTTTTTAATGTGCATAATTTTTCGCCCCTGAAAGACAATACATTGTAGGGCCACGAGCCTCTTGGGGTATATCTCTATTAACATAGCACATCTAGACAATGGCTCCAACTATTGGTTATGCTGGTGTACAGCAGTCTTCAGATCATGCCTAAGATTCTTATTTGGATTGAGGTCTGGGCTTTGACTAGGCCATTTTAAGATGTGTTTTCACTTCATTGTAGCTTTAATAGTATGTACAGGTCCATTGTCCTGCTGAAAGGTGGACCTCCATCTCAGTCTCAAATCTCTGGCAGACCGAGGCAGATTTTCCACAAGAATTTTCCTGGATTTATTATTATTATTCAGCTTTCCTTCAATACTGATCAGTGTTCCGGTCCCTGCCGATATGAAGCATCCCCACAACATAATGCTGCCACGGCCATGCTTCACTGTAGGTTTGGTGTATTATACTGGTCCTGTGGACTTTCATCTCTGCTACGGATCTTTAGAGCTCCTTCATTGTTATTATTGGTGTACTTTTGAGTCTCTGATTAACCCTTTAACAACCCAGGAAATAAAAACTTTAGCATATTGGCTAATTTTTGTGGGAACATTTGTACTTTGTAACGACACCCTTCAATTTAAGACTTCTGGTATATCACATAAAATCTATGTATATCTGATAATCCAGCACTTCAGGGGCCCTGTATTAAAAAGTTCACAGAGAAATCTCAAATACGCATACAGTTGTATCCAGTGAAACAAAACACCTTGCTGAGAAAATGTAATAAAAGTACGAACATTTCCTAGTGAGACTCATTGTCACTCAAGGGTAACTGCTATAGGTTCTTCAGCAATGCAAACTGTGTGTGCCTGGGAAATCCTATTGTATTATGTAATTGCTCAAATAATAGTTTCACATAAAACATAATAGAGCAAACCACTAAACAATGGCTGAAAACAATGAGACTTAGCTATTCAGTGAACATTACATAGGAACTGAGAAGAGAGGATAAACAAACAGAAGTTGCTAAGTGACTCTTTACTATTTCACGTATGAACTATGGACTGTAAACCAACATGAGGGCCAGTCTGGGATTAAAAGGCAGATCTGGCTTTATACAGTATATATTTATTTCTATAAGAAAAAGAAAAATAGCCAGCACAACTACCTAATACACGGGTACACGGCAAATACTAAGTATACAAAAAAGAAGGTTGCAGCAGCACACTTGGTCAAAAATTGGAGGCTCTTTGTGCACTTTTTCATTAAAATGTGTCCCCCATCCACCACGTGGAGGTGGCCTCATTTTGGATGGGACCCTAACACTTATTCTGCTCACCTCTGCTGGGCATATAGCCTCTGACTTGGTGACATGCTGGATCCACTATCAATTTAAAAACCTCCTGTGAATAGGGAGGGGTGCATGGCTAGAGAGGGTGCCACTCCCCCTAAATTGCACAACAAAAACAAAAAGAAAAATAGCCAGTACAACTACCTAATACACGGGTTCAGAGGTGCCCAGCAGAGGTGAGTGGAATAAGTGTTAGGGTCCCATCAGAAATGAGGCCACCTCCGCGTGGTAGATGGAGGACACATTTTGATCAAAAAGTGCGCTAAGAGCCTCCATTTTATGACCAAGAGTGCTGCTGCAACCTTCTTTTTTGGATACTATTTATTTGTATATATGTTGTTCTGTACTACTGCTTCACTTCTATTTCTGCTAGTTTAGATAAATGAGGATCAGTGCAAAAAGATTTATTTATACTGGAGAACCATATGAGCATTATACCACATTCTCCTATCAAAAATGTTGAGAACAATGGTGTAAGGTGAAAATAAGGCTTGGTTCACAGTGTGTTATTCCCCTGCGTTTTGTGTCAAGGAAGTGTTAAAGGTATACTCCGGTGGAAAACTTTTATTTTTTTTAAATTAACTGGTGCCAGAAAGTTAAACAGATTTGTATATTACTTCTATTAAAAAAATCTTAATCCTTCCAGTACTTATTAGCTACTGAAGAAATTATTTTCTTTTTGGAACACAGAGCTCTGTGCTGACATCATGGCCACAGTGCTCTCTGCTGACATCTCTGTCCAGAGTAGGAGAAAATCCACATAGAAAACATGCTGCTCTGGACAGTTCCTAAAATGGACAGAGATGTCAGCAGAGAGCACTGTGGTGATGATGTCAGCAGAGAGCTCTGTGATCCAAAAAGAAAAGAAGTTCCTCTGTAGTAATCAGCAGCTAATAAGTACTGAAAGAATTAAGATTTTTTAATAGAAGTAATATACAAATCTGTTTAACTTTCTGGCACCAGTTGATTTAAAAAATCAAAAAGTTTTCCACTGGAGTACCCCTTTAACCTCTTAAGGACCCAGGGCGTATGGATACGCCCTCACACCCTGGGCCTTAAGGACCCAGGGCGTATCCATACGCCCTAGCGTTTTCCGGTCCCTGCCGCGCGCCGGGCAGAGATCGGAACCGGATGCCTGCTGAAATGCTTCAGCAGGCATCCAGGGCAAACGCCGAGGGGGGCCATGTAGGCCCCCCATGTCGGCGATCGCCGCAAATCGCAAGGGAAATCTGGGACAGCCAGGACCATGCTAAAGTATAGGAGCGAGGTGGCAAGCCTGCCACCTCCTCCTATCCCCTGCGATTCTTCGGTTAGTTAACCGACCAATCGAAGGGGAGGGGGGGGCGGTTACTTCCTCCCACCCTGCCCGGCCCCTTGAAGTCCGGAGAGGACGGGAGGAAGACCGGAGGATGCGGTGGGGGACGGGGGAGTGCTGGGGACTGGCCCCGGTACTTACCTCGTCCCTGAAGATCCGGATCCAGACGATGAAGACGGGGGCGGCGGCGACAGGTGTGTTCCTCTTCAGCCGCGGTCGGGCCCTTTACAGCAATGCACGTTGCCGTAAAGCGACATGCATTGCTGTAATGGGACCCTGTATACTACAACTCCCAGCATGCCCAGACAGCCCTTGGTGTCTGGGCATGCTGGGAGTTGCAGTTTTGCAACATCTGGAGGTCCACAGTTTGGAGACCACTGTGCCCTTCCAGATGTTGCAAAACTACACATCCTCAGCATGCCCTTACTGTCCAGGCATGCTGGGAGTTGTAGTTCTAGTTCTGTAACATCTGGCCCTTCAGATGTTGCAGAACTACAACTCCCAGCATGCCTGGACCGTTTTGGCATACTGGGAGTTGTAGTTTTGCAGCATCTGGAAGGGCACAGATTGGGAACCACTGTATTAGTGGTCTGCAAACTGTAGTCCTCCAGATGTTGCAAAACTACAACTCCAAGCATGCTGGGAGTTGTAGTTCGGCAACATCTGGCTCTAAAGATGTTGCCGAACTACTACTTCCAGCATGCCTGAGAATGTTTGGGAGTAGTGGTTTTGCAACAACTGGAGGCACACTGGTTGGGAAACATTGTCTGTTTCCTAACTCAGTGTTTCCCAACCCGTGTGCCTCCAGCTGTTGCAAAACTATAACTACCAGCATGCACTGATAGACTGTGCATGCTGGGAGTTGTAGTTTTGCAACAGCTGGAGGCCCCCCCCCCTGTGAATGTACAGGGTGCATTCACATGAGCAGGGGCTTACAGAGTGCAAGTTTGCGATGCAGCAAATTTTGCGCGGTAGCTCAAACTCGGAGCGGTAAACTCGCTGTAACCCCCCGCCCATGTGACTGTACCCTAAAAACACTACACTACACTAACACAAAATAAAACATATACACATACCCCTACACAGCCCCCCTCCCCAATAAAAATGAAAAACGTCTGGTACGCCACTGTTTCCAAAATGAAGCCTCCAGCTGTTGCAAAACAACAACTCCCAGTATTGCTGGACAGCCGTTGACTTTCCAAGCATGCTGGGAGTTTTGCAACAGCTGGAGGCACCCTGTTTGGGAATCACTCGCGTAGAATACCCCTATGTCCACCCCTATGCAAATCCCTAATTCAGGCCTCAAATGCACATGACACTCTCACTTCGGAGCCCTGTCGTATTTCAAGGCAACAGTTTAGGGCCACATATGGGGTATCAGCGTACTCGGGAGAAATTGCCTAACAAATTTTGGGGGGCTTTTTCTCCTTTCACCCCTTATGAAAAGGTGAAGTTGGGGTCTACAACAGCATGTTAGTGTAAAAAAATTAATTGTCTACACTAACATGCTGGTGTTGCCCTATACTTTTCATTTTGAAAAGAGGTAAAAGGGAAAAAAGCCCCCCAAAATTTGTAATGCAATTTCTCCCGACTACGGAGATACCCCATATGTGGGCGCAAAGTGCTCTGGGGGCACACAACAAGGCCCAGAAGGGAGAGTGCACCATGTACATTTGAGGTGATATGCACAGGGGTGGCTGATTGTTACAGCGGTTTTGACAAACGCAAAAAAAACAAAACCCCACATGTGACCCCATTTCAGAAACTACACCCCTCACGGAATGTAATGAGGGGTGCAGTGAGAATTTACACCCCACAGGTGTCTGACGGATCATTGGAACAGTGGGATGTGCAAATAAAAAATTTCGTACAGCCCCCTGTTCCAAAGATCTGACAGACACCAGTGGGGGTAAATGCTCACTGTACCCCTTGTTACGTTCCTCAAGGGGTCTAGTTTCCAAAATGGTATGCCATGTGTTTTTTTTTTTTTTGCTGTTCTGGCCCCATAGGGGCTTCCTAAATGCGACATGCTTCCCGAGCAAAATTTGCTCTCAAAAAGCCAAATATGACTCCTTCTCTTCTGAGCATTGTAGTTCGCCCGTAGTGCACTTCAGGTCAACTTATGGGCTACCTCCATACTCAGAAGAGATGGGGTTTCAAATTTTGGGGGGTATTTTTTGCTATTAACTTTTGCAAAAATGTGAAATTTGGGGGAAAACACACATTTTAGTGAAATTATTATTTTTTTTTTACGTATGCAAAAGTCGTGAAACCCCTGTGGGGTATTAAGGCTCACTTTATTCCTTGTTACGTTCCTCAAGGGGTCTAGTTTCCAAAATGGCATGCCATGTGTTTTTTTTTTGCTCTCCTGGCACCATAGGGGCTTCCTAAATGCGACATGCCCCCGAGCAAAATTTGCTCTCAAAAAGCCAAATATGACTCCTTCTCTTCTGAGCATTGTAGTTCGCCCGTAGTGCACTTCTGGTCAACTTATGGGGTACCGCCATACTCAGAAGAGATGGGGTTACAAATTTTGGGGGGTATTTTCTGCTATTAACCCTTGCAAAAATGTGAAATTTGGGGGGAAACACATTTTAGTGAAATTTTATTTTATTTTTTTACATATGCAAAAGTCGTGAAACACATGTGGGGTATTAAGGCTCACTTAATTCCTTGTTACGTTCCTCAAGGGGTCTTGTTTCCAAAATGGTATGGCATGTGTTTTTTTTTTTTTTGCTGTTTTGGCACCATAGAGGCTTCCTAAATGCAACATGCCCCCCAAAACCCATTTCAGAAAAACGTACTCTCCAAAATCCCCTTGTCGCTCCTTCCCTTCTGAGCCCTCTACTGCGCCCGCCGAACACTTTACATAGACATATGAGGTATCTGCTTACTCGAGAGAAATTGGGCTACAAATATAAGTATACATTTTCTCCTTTTACCCCTTGTAAAAATTCAAAAATTGGGTCTACAAGAACATGCGAGTGTAAAAAATGAAGATGATGAATTTTCTCCTTCACTTTGCTGCTATTCCTGTGAAACACCTAAAGGGTTAAAACGCTGACTGAATGTCATTTTGAATACTTTGGGGGGTGCAGTTTTTATAATGGGGTCATTTGTGGGGTATTTCTAATATGAAGACCCTTCAAATCCACTTCAAACCTGAACTGGTCCCTGAAAAATAGTGAGTTTGAAAATTTTGTGAAAAATTGGAAAATTGCTGCTGAACTTTGAAGCCTCTGGTGTCTTCCAAAAGTAAAAACACGTAAATTTTATGATGCAAACATAAAGTAGACATATTGTATTTGTGAATAAAAATTTTTTTTATTTGGAATATCCATTTTCCTTACAAGCAGAGAGCTTCAAAGTTAGAAAAATGCGAAATTTTCAATTTTTTCAGCGAATTTTGACATTTTTCACTAAGAAACAATGCAAGTATCGACAAAATTTTACCAATAACATAAAGTAGAATATGTCACGAAAAAACAATCTCGGAATCAGAATGATAGGTAAAAGCATTCCAGAGTTATTAATGTTTAAAGTGACAGTGGTCAGATGTTCAAAAAACGCTCCGGTCCTAAGGTGTAAAATGGCCTGGTCCTTAAGGGGTTAAAGGTCTTATAGAACTCAGGTGTTAAGTCATCTGCACCGGGTGACTTCTTGAAGGCAAGCCCATCAATCGCCATCCTCACTTCCTCTTCCCGGATCATCTCTGTCAAAACGTCAAGAGAGGGGTCTGCTCCTGGCTCAGGGACAGCTTCAGCCAAGAAAGCTGATACCTCATCTTGATTTAGATACTTCCTTCCCAAAAGGTGCAAGTAAAATGATCTGACGACCTCCAGGATCCCTGATCTGGACCTTTTCAAGGATCCCGTACTATCAATCAGTCCTGAAACTACTTTACTATTCACTACCATCTTGCAGTTTCTGGGTCGGGGGTCGGGTAAGCGATACTTCCCGTAAATCCCTCTCAAAAACCAAAGATGCGTGTCTGTCGTACTGGCACTTTATCAGCAAGGACTTCACTATATAGATATCATCACAACTACCTCCAGTCGAGACATGGTGCTCAAGTTTCTTCCCCAGGCCCTGGTACAAGTGGTACCTGTTTAGGCCTCTGAGGCCTGAGAGCTGGCGGAAAAATCTCGCAAACCTTTTTTTGAAGATCTCCCACCACTCTGACTTACTGCTACAAAGGCCCAGCAATGGTACCTGGCTCTGAAGAAAATCCTCAAAGGACTGTCTTATCTCCGCTTCTTCCAAGAGAGACGAATTGAGCTTCCAATAGCCTCTTCCCATCCGAGGGGTCTCTGTAACATTCAGAGAAAACTAAATTAAACAGTGGTCGGAGAACTCCACCTCAACAACAGACACTGCTGAAGAGACGGCATCCTCCTTTAAATAAAACCTGTCTATTCTGGACCTACAACTACCACTATGATAGGTGAATCCTGCGTTACCTGGGGTGTGCCGGATGTGGACATCCACCAGGCAAGCCTCACTCGTGATGGTATTAATGGCGACGCTATCATACGTCAGCTTGTCTCTGGAACCTCCCCTGTCTTGGGGCCTCGTGACAGCATTAAAGTCCCCTACAAAGACCACCTTCCGACTTGTAAAAAGATAGGGCTTGATCCTCATAAAGAGACACTTCCGGTCCCACTTAGACTGTGGGCCGTAGATATTAATAAGGCGAAGTTCTTGCTCCTTCATGAGGACATCTAAAATCAAGCACCTCCCCATTTCTAACTAGATAAATCGGCATTCTACCACTGCGGTAAAAAGGACCGCCACTCCGCTATATGGCTCAGTAGGAGGGCCAATGCCTCCACTCCCTTCTGGCTTTAAATATAGATGACATGTCTGTTAACCTGGTCTCCTGCAAAAATAAAATGTCGGCATTCATACGGCTAAAAAAAACAAAGGCCGCAAATCGAGCCGTATCTGACTTAATGCTGGCAACATTAATGGACGCCAGCATCAGCGGAGAAGGTGCCGCCATCGAGGGTGATAAAGTTAGACAGCTTTCTTTTTCCCACTTCCCTTCTCACCCTACACATCAGAAGAACTCTAACCTCTTAAGAGATACTGAAGTATCTATCACACAAAACACATTTTTACTTTCCTCGTCTCCGGACTCCAGGCCAGTCCCTTCCCCCGAGGACATAACCTCCCCAGGAGAAGAGGACTCTATGCCCCCTGGAAGCCTCACCGTCACCTCCAGAATCTCAGCCTCCCCTTCCGAAGAAGAGGAAGATATGTCCTTGAGGGGTCGGAATCGATTGGAATGGCGAATCAGAGGGGAGTCAGTTTTGCCTTACTTTGGCACCTGGACCAGGGTAGGAGAAGATCTTAAATCTCCCCTTTTTCTACTTGTACCCCGCTTTCGTATCTCCTTCTGCCATTCCTCATCATCCTCCTCCACGCTATGGCACCTTCATCATTCTTGATCCTCCTGACCTCCTTATCCAGCTCGTCATTCCTCAGGGTCTCAGCAGCAAGGTTGGCCTCTGGGACTGGATGAGAGGTCATCCCAGTAACCCGGGCTTTCCCCATCACCCTATCCCTTTGGCGTTTATCAAGACATCTTAATTGGGCTGGTGTCTTTTTCTTGGTGTTCCTCACTGACGCCTCAGTTCCCTCACCTCTACTAGCCCCCTCCCCAGCAGATTCCGGCTCATGATCTTCATCCGCTGGGGCCAAGACCGCATTAGCGAAACAACGAGGACAATGACTGAATGGGTGACCTAAGTCACCACACTAAGTGACACCTAATCTCCGCACAAGATGTGGCAAGATAGCCACACCTGTGACAGAGCTTCGGCTGACCCCGGTAGAAAATCTGGATACGATCCCTACTGAGAAAGGCAGAGGATGGAATATGGCTAACTGTATTTACTGAACGCTTAAGTTTTACCACAAACGTCCAGGCTCCTGACCAGATGCCAAACTCGTTCATGTTCTTCTGGGGAACCCCCATCACCTCACCATACCTTCCTAACCAGGTGATGATGTCTACACAAGAGAGTGATTCGTTATGGGTCAAAATGGTCACTCTCTTGATTTAGTTTTGACGAGACAATGCCTGCACAGCAAAGTCTCGCCAGCCGGGCTCATTCTTTACCAATTCATAGTTCGACCAGAAAAGCTCAAGCCCCTCCGGCCGAACAAAACTGATATTGAATTCAGGAGAACTATAGGGATGCATCAAGGCGTAGATAGCTACTGCCTTGAAGCCCATCTTTAACAAGAGCTCAACCACTTTGGTCCTTGATGGACACATATCTTTGCCCTGCCACCGAAGACGAACCACATTCCTACAGTTACTACCTGACCCGGCTGTTGGGAGGGACCACACAGTATTCCTCCTCTTTCTTCTCAGAAGGCAGAGAGACCATGCCTCTCTATCCAGAATGACAGATCAACTGCTCTACCCTCTACAATAATTGAACTTTCCCCCCTTTTCAGAGCTTCCAGGAAACGTTGTTGCAATAAACCATCCCTAGAGTCAGGAGACGAGGAACGTATCCTACTTCCCCCAGCAGTAACATTTGCATAACTCCTAGGGTCTGTCACCACTGGGGGGACAATCGGACCAGACCCTACACCACTAATGACAACATCCCCACCACCCCCAACAACATCAGCACCAACCCCAATAACATGGTCCTCAATAACATTTTTTCTAGCCTCATCAACACCACCCCCAACAAGAGCAACAACACCACCTCCCATAAAAAAAATTTCCCTGGTAATATCAACTTCCATCCTCTCCCCAGTCATACACCCCGCACCCCCATTTACCTTCTCATTCACACTGGCTGGACCAGAAACAGATAAACCGGTAGCAGATGATGATGATGAATTTTCAGTCCATTTTGCCTCAGCATCACGGGGCACTAGGGCTGGGACAACCTCCGCTGGCCCTTTAAGGGACCAGGCAGCATGCTTACCCAGTCCAGAGGAGGCCCCTGCCCTGTTCTTATTAGTGCCCTCTGCCTCATCAGCAATTTCTCCAGTCCTATCAGGGTGCCGCTGATCAATGGGATCAGCGGTGCCAATGCAAAACAATATTTTACCTTTATTTTTGGGAGTGTCTGTTACAATGTCCTTAGCCACCGCATCTACCTCCGAGGCTGAGTCACCCCCCACTCCCACAGGGGAGCGAACTACAGCACCGGAGTCTGCCTCTCTGCCCACCGCTGGGCCACCCTCACTGTCCGGCCTTTCGGCCAATGCCTTCTCTGCTCCATCCCTGCTACTACAAACAGAAATGGAGCTCTGCACCCTTTTAGTACCTGTACTCTCCTCGCACCTTTGCACCGAGTCCACCACAGAACACAGGCTGGGTAATGGGGCTTGCACAATGAGCTGACCCTGCGGCCGACTCAGGGTTTACAGGGAGGGGGATGTAGATGTAACTCACCACTTCTTGCTGCTTTGGCTTGGTCTTCTTTTTCTTCTTCTTACACCCAGGTGCCTCATGTGGGAGTTCATCTCCGAACACCAGGTTCTTAGGACACACTGGGGATTCCAGTAATCTGATCTGGGCCATCAGCGCCCCTCCCTGGCCACTGCTGTCACTGTCCTCCCCTGAGTCGGCAGGTGACACTGCTGGCGGCTGTACAGGGGGCCCACTGTACGGGCCTGCTGGTCTTGCTTCAGGCTACCAGGTGGGTCTGGCTGTTGTTCTTCATCCATCTCCTCCGCATCATCCACCTGGCTCTCAGGTTGCAGCCCCATCAACCTTTTCTCGCTGTTGTCAGCCAATTCCCTGAAGTGGTCTTCATTTTCCAGTTTTTCCTTGAATGGGCTACTCATCTCTCTTAATACCGCTTTTCTTTCCTCCAAAGATTCAATTTCAGACATTAGTCTCTTTATCTGTGCCTGAATTTCTGCCCTTTTCTGTTTAGGGGTAACATCAGCTCTGAAACGGGCACATTGCAGTTCCTCTCGAAGTCTCCTGGTAGCTTTACAGGCGTCTTCATACTCATACGGAGATGACTCATTAACCGGGAGCCATAGGTGGAAATAGACTCCCCGGGCCCTCAGCACTCCCCAGCCTTCCTCACTGAGGTCGGCTTCACCTCCGTGAGCACTCTGCCTTCTTTCTAAAAAAAAAACAGCTTTCCATCGGCAGTACCCAGCTTTCCTGAGGTTGATTCACCCTTGCGGCTTCTTGCCTCAGTGGGGGAGTCGGAGCCTCATTCCGGTTGGAGCGCCTCACTCCCAAATCCTCTGACATACAGGCCGCTTGCTGGCCTCTCCTGCTCCCCTGCGGCCTACTCCAGGGAGCAGAAGCCTGGGCCTCACCTCCCTCACTCACTCATCCCTGGAAACCCACTCCCTCCCTGGGGAGGAAGAGGCAGGCTCCAGGTGGAACAGATGGAAATCCCCTGGAGCTCAGGAGGCACAGCAGACACAGCACAGCTGAAGCAGAACCACACCCACAACTAATTGGTCTGCACTCCAGAGCTGTACACACCATTCGCAACATGGGGGCTGTAAAGGGGGGACCTGTGATGTTAGGGGCTGCAGAGGGGGACCTGTGATGTGGGGGGCTGCAGCGGGGGACCTGTAATGATGGGGGCTGTAAAGGGGAGAACTGTGATGTTAGGGGCTGCAGAGGGGGAACTGTGATGTTGGGAGGCTGCAAAGAGGGGACCTGTGGTGTTGGGGGGGGCTGCAAAAGGGGGGACCTGTGATCTGGGGGCTGCAAAGGGGGGACGTTTGATTTGGGGGGTGCTAGTGGAGAGGGTAGACCTACTATGTGGAGGCTGGAGAGAGGACCTGTGATGTGGGCAGCTACAGAGGAGGGACCTGTGATGCAGGGGTCTGCAGTGGGAGACCTGTGATGTGGGGGGCTGTAGATGGGGGACATTTGATGTTGATGGATGCTGGTGGAGAGGGGTGACAAGTAATGTGGAGGTTGGAGAGGGGGAACCTGTGATATTGGGGGCTGGAAAGGGGATACCTGTGATGTGGGGGGGGGCTGGAGAGGGGGGACCTGTGATATGGAGGGCTGGAAAGGCGATATCTGATGTGTGGGGCTGAAGAGGGGATGACTTTGATGTAGGGGGCTGGAGACGGGGGGACCTGTGATGAGGGGGGACCTGTACTGTGGGGAAGTGGGTAGGTTCTGGGAAGAGGAGAGACCTGCTGCTACTACTTTGTAAGGGAGGGGCACCTTTGCTCTCTTTTTTATTTTTATTTTTTTGCAATTTAAGTTGTTTATTCATTATTTTTAAATAACTATATTTTTTATATTTAACTACAATTAAGGGGAACCTGTTATCAGTTTTATGCTGCCCAAACAGTGGGCAGAATAAAACTGGTGCAGGCATCACAATCCCATGACACTGTGAATTACACTGAGACACTCAGTCATTCAAAGTAATCTTAGTTTGTAAATCGGTAATTAGTCCTCGGGGCGGGTCTCAGCGGGGCAGGTGACGCATCTCTCCCTGTATCAGTGGTCTCCAAACTGTGGATCTCCAGCTGTTGCTAAACTAAAACTCAAAGCAAAACGACAACTCCCAGCATGCACAGACCATTGTTGGAACACATAGCAGTCCACAGTTTGCAGACCTAGGGGAGGGAGGTTTCCCAGTTGATTGGTGAGTGCTTCCAATAATTTTCTACTGTGAGACTGTTATGTTTACTAAGCTTTGTAGTGCTGACCACTGTGTCTTCCAGTGTCTCCCTATACACTGCTAGAGACAAGGGAGACGTGTCAATCAAGCCGACTGGGCCGGGAGCAGCCGCCAGGACCCGCCCCTGTGTCTATTTACCTGTATTCTGGTAGCATTTTTAAACTATGTCTCAGTGTCATTCATGTCCCGGAATCGCAATGCCTGCACCAGTGTTATGCTGCCCATGGTATTTTATGTAATATCTACTATGGGAGGGGGGACAGCAAAAAAACAAAAACCCTCTCTAAAATTCCTCGCTTCCACACTGCCACTGAAATGATGGAATTCTGTTCCTGGTATCTGGCACTTTCGGTTAGGTGACGTGACGTCACATGGCCAGCCATCCAATCAGCAGCTGAGGCTGGACATTGCTTTGGCCCCTAATTGAATGAGCAGCTGTATGAGATCACGTAACCTAACCCAGAAGTGCTGGACACTGGGAACTGAGTTCCGTGATTCTGGCAGTAGCGCAAGAGCAAGAAAGAGAGGGTTGTTTTTTTTAATACATTTTTTTACTGTTTTCCTCAAGTGGATTCTACATAGCCTTAATACCACATTTCTGTCTTGTATGTTGAGGCTGCACCCCTTTGACTTAAAGGGGTACTCCGGTGCTTACACATCTTATCCCCTATCCAAAGGATAGGGGAGAAGATGCCTGATCGTGGGAGTCTTGCAGCTGGGGACGCCCGTGATCTTGCACGCGGCACCCCGTTTGTAATCAGTCCCCAGAGCATGTTCGCTCCGGGTCTGATTACACTCGACCGCAGGGCCGGCGGCGTGTGACGTCACGCCTCCGCCCCCGTGTGGCGTCACGCTCCATCACACGCCCCCTCCCGCCCCCTTCCGTAGGCTTGCATTGAGGGGCGGAGCGTGACGTCATTTTCACTGAGGTGGTCCCAATCAGCTCCACTGAGCTGCCGGGATGTTTTTTTGTTTACATTTACATACAACTTTGATTGCGGCGTCTAAGGGCTTAATGCCGGACATCAATGCCATAAATGCATTAGCAAAACTTGGGGCGACAGGCGAGACCATTGAAGTCCTATAAATTTTCAAAAAAAAAGTTCCTTATCAAAACGAAAATAGTTTTTTTTCCAAGACAAAATCAAGTAAATCCATCAAAAATGCAGTTATTGAATTGCAATTATTTAAGTTTTTTAGTCCTGTTCAGCAATTCCTGTTTTCATCTTATGCCCTCTTGTTGCGGTTTACAGACTCTGTACATCTAGTGTGCAGAGAATTTGTACTCCATCCACCGCAAATGTTGTTAATTCTGATAGAAAATGACTAGTGTCCCAAAGACAATTTTTTTTTATCTCCGGACAGATAAAATTGTATACAAGGATCGCGAGCGGCTCCAGCAGGGACCCCATCCAGAAACAATCTGACAGATGATACCTTCCTGTACATTTTGTGTAATAAATAAATCAATTTCTTGTTTTAATTTACATATGGAGTCACTTTTTAGTGGTTTATATACTTTATTATCAGCCAGTTGTTTCCTAGCTTTTTATATATGATCCACTCTATTCATAAGCACAATGGCTCCCCTCTTGTCTGACAAGGGGGAGTCATTCTGAAGGTGTTCCAGTGCCATTCTCTCTTCTTTTGAGATATTAGTTTGTCATCTACCCATTGTATCCCAACACTGTATCCCAACATGTGTCAGAACCATTAGCACTGGGGTCATTAATGTAGGATAATTTACCCTTTCATATTGGACATATTGGGCCTCATTTACTAAGAGTGTCGGGTTTTTACTAGTGGGAAAATTGTTTCAGACTTGCAGGATTCCTCTCTATTTACTATTGAGAAAAGTCAGGAACATTTTCTGACCAGCTTTTTCTAGGTCGATATTTCCAGCCATTTACCCACAGGATTTTCTGTGAATTCCATAGTAAATCGGTCGGGTTGTGAAACCACACCCTTTTGGGGCGGTCACGCCCCTTTTGCGGCAGACCACGCCTGCTTTTCGGGTTTGACGGGTTTTTCAGGCGCAGACTGTCGCACACTGGCGCACACTGGTGCAAACATGTCTCAGGCAAAATAACCAGACAAAAACTGGTCGGTTTCAGCTTAGTAATTGAGGCCCATTGTCCAGGAATGGTTTAAGGAGCATGCAAAGAGTTCAAGATGTTGCCTTGGCCTCCAAGTTCCGTAGATCTCAATCCTATGGAGCATCTGCGGCTTATTATACACCAATAATTTGATGTGCAGTTGTAGAGCTCAGGCTTTCCTTCTCTGTCTGGATTGCTGTTTGTATGCAGTCTTAGGCACCCTAACTATAAATGCACATACCCCAACTATAAATGCACATACCCCAACTATAAATGCACATACCCCAACTATAAATGCACATACCCCAACTATAAATGCACATACCCCAACTATAAATGCACATACCCCAACTATAAATGCACATACCCCAACTATAAATGCACATACCCCAACTATAAATGCACATACCCCAACTATAAATGCACATACCCCAACTATAAATGCACATACCCCAACTATAAATGCACATACCCAACTATAAATGCACATACACTAACTATAAATGCACATACCCCAACTATAAATGCACATACCCTAACTATAAATGCACATACCCTAACTATAAATGCACATACACTAACTATAAATGCACATAGACTAACTATAAATGCACATACACTAACTATAAATGCACATACACTAACTATAAATGCACATACACTAACTATAAATGCACATACCCTAACTATAAATGTACATACACTAACTATAAATGCACATAGACTAACTATAAATGCACATACCCCAACTATAAATGCACATACCCTAACTATAAATGCACATACACCAACTATAAATGCACATACCCCAACTATAAATGCACATACCCTAACTATAAATATACATACCCTAACTATAAATGTACATACACTAACTATAAATGCCCATACCCTAACTATAGATGCACATACCCTAACTATAAATGCACATACACTAACTATAAATGCACATACCCCAACTATAAATGTACATACACTAACTATAGATGCACATACCCTAACTATAAATGCACATACACTAACTATAAATGCACATACCCTAACTATAAATGCACATACCCTAACTATAAATGCACATACCCTAACTATAAATGCACATACACTAACTATAAATGCACATACACTAACTATAAATGCACATACACTACCTATAAATGCACATACACTAACTATAAATGCACATACACTACCTATAAATGCACATACCCCAACTATAAATGCACATACACTACCTATAAATGCACATACCCTAACTATAAATGCACATACCCTAACTATAAATGCACATACCCTAACTATAAATGCACATACACTAACTATAAATGCACATACACTAACTATAAATGCACATACCCTAACTATAAATGCACATACCCCAACTATAAATGCACATACCCCAACTATAAATGCACATACCCCAACTATAAATGCACATACACTAACTATAAATGCACATACACTAACTATAAATGACCATACACTAACTATAAATGCACATACACTAACTATAAATGACCATACCCTAACTATAAATGCACATACCCCAACTATAAATGCACATACACTAACTATAAATGCACATACACTAACTATAAATGACCATACACTAACTATAAATGCACATACACTAACTATAAATGACCATACCCTAGCTATGGTTGAAATTATGCGGGTTGAAATTTGTACACACGTTTTGATACAGTTTAGTCAGGTTTTGAGGAATCCGTTTTTCATCAAAAACCTGATACGGGAACTGTATTGAAAAAAAAGTGGTGTGAATGCACCCTTACATATTCTGGTGGAAGTAAATAACTCATATATAATGTTCTAATTTCACCAGCAGATGGCGGACAGCATTGCTTAAAGACCATAAAACAAGGAGAGCTTTTATGTGGTGAGCCAAGGAAGGGGGCAATGGGTTAACTCACAACCACCTCATTTGTATGCCTATGACTAGCACTATTTTTGACAACAGAAATGAAGGGGGTAATTTGAAGGGAAATAGGAGTATAGGTTTTGCAGATAAAAATGAATTCTAGATAGACAGCACACTGAGCTGTCAGTGTCACACAAGGAGTTTCCTTTCTCCTTCCGCCCTGTTTTCATAGGATAGTATTTTTTGTTGTACAAATAAGCTACCAATCAAGTTTTATTAAACTAAAAATGCTTCATTCTTCTCAGGCTTTTCCCCTTCCCCTCCCTCATGCATGCACTGTACAAATTCATAATTTGATGATTTAGACACAGATTTTGGTCCACACCATGGCCTTAGCGGTCACATGCAACAAGTGCACATGTATAGGGACATCATCAGGGCACTTCCGCCAGTGTCTCTGAAGCAACGGCAGTACTGGATCGGGAGTGGGTGTTGTATGAGGGTGTGGTCTCTGTAGAAGGGTAGGGCACAGGGCCATATGTTGGGCCATCTGTAATTGATTTGTTCTGTTATCCAGATAAATGTGGTTCGGAGGTTGGTAATCCTGGGGTAGAGAAGACGAGACACAGACAGATTTCTAGTAAGTGTTCCACTGTTCTATCCCTGTGCTGGATCCACAGCAGTACTGCCTATTGCTGCTTCAGAGCGTGTAAAAGATAGGAAAGCAGGACCTCCTTTGTGTGCAAGACATCATAGCAGCTATTCTTTGCCCCTTTTAGAGCTAAGTTCAGTAAAAACAAACAATTATGGATGTTCAGAGAGAAACAAAATGGTTACAAATATAGAATTATTTTGTTCAGATGGTATAAAGCTTGAGGGGCGGCAACCAGATGAAGAGTACAAAGACAAGGGTGTTTTGCTTACAGTCAGTCATAGTGGTGGGAGTGTCATGGTCTGGGCCTGCATGAGTATTGCCGGTGTAATGAGAAATTCTGTGTCTTGATAAGTTCTGTATCCCGATCAGCTGATGAAAGTGCTGAGTCAGCAGAGCTGCCCACACAGACACCGTGATTGCATTGTGATTGGTTGATGGGAGGGTGTATCTGCTCACTGCACAGATCACACTGTTTTGCAGCCTTTAGACAAGCACGGACACAGATTTTTGCAAACCCTAATCCCTTATGTATTCAGACTGGACACACATCTTTTCAAACCCTAATCTCTCATGTACCCAGCTGTTCTAAGACACATCTTTTCAAACCCTAAACTCTCATGTACCCATCTTTTCCAAGACACACATCTTTTCAAACCCTAATCTCTCATCTACCCAGCTATTCCAAGACACATATCTTTTCAAACCCTAATCTCTCATGTACCCAGCTGTTCCAAGACACACATCTTTTCAAACCCTAATCTCTCATGTACCCAGCACACATCTTTTCAAACCCTAAACTCTCAGGGCCGGATCATCATTGGCGCTATGGAGCACCTGCTCCAGGCCCCGAGCCCGCAGGGGGCCCCGTCACACTCGGGACATCCCTGTGTCCCGAAAAATCTTTTCAGGACTCAAGGATGTCCCGGCGGTTACCTCTCTGTGGTGGCCCCGTGTTAACTTTAAAAACAAAGGAGCCGCCAGGAGTTAGCGCACGCAGGGACGTCACTGACGTCCCGTGCGAGCACCCATAGATGAAAAGCAGAGCGGAGCGGAGCACCGAGGAGGACACGCAGGTATGGTAAGTGACCTGCGGTCATCTTCAGTGTTCCGACCTCCGCTCCCAGGACCTACTGCTATGGCCCATAGGCCATAGCAGTAGATCGTGACCCCGGTCCCCGGACCAGATGAGCGGTGGTCGGAACACTGGGGCAGTAAACAGGCATATAGCCTCCAGCCATACACTTTATATGGCTGGAGGCTGTATGTCTGTGGGGGAACTGCAGAGGTGGTGTGAGGCCCTTCCATTAGGCCACCGCCTAAGGCCTCGCACTGGTGGGGGCCTCACTCTGGCCCCCACCCTTTCATTGGTGGTGATCGGCAGCAGGAGTAAGGAGGAAGAAGAACTGGGGGAGTAGGTGGCCTCTGTGTAAGGTAACTAGGAGAGTGAATGGGGGGCATGTAGTGGCACTGTCTACATTGTCAGTGCTTTTTGGCTGCCCAGCCTGGCACATAGATTGTAGGAATCACAGCAGTACTTATCTTGTTATGCTGCACATGCTCTACAAGCGCTGTCCTGCTGTCGGGTCCTAAAGGAGGGGAAATGATCCTCAGAGCACAGCAGCCTGCTAGCATGAAACATGACAGCAAAGTAGGAGGAGAACTGTCTGTGCCCCTCCTCCACATGACTTCATCCTGAGGTCAGAGGTCTTGACTCCTGACCCCCAGCACTGGAAGCCATATGAGGATCCTGTCAGCATCTCAGAAAGTTCGGGTATGTGCATTTATAGTTAGTGTATGTGCATTTATAGTTAGGGTATGTGCATTTATAGTTAGGGTATGTGCATTTATAGTTTAGTTGGGGTATGTGCATTTATAGTTAGGGTATGTGCATTTATAGTTAGTGTATGTGCATTTATAGTTAGTGTATGTGCATTTATAGTTGGGGTATGTGCATTTATAGTTAGTGTATGTACATTTATAGTTAGGGTATGTGCATTTATAGTTAGTGTATGTGCATTTATAGTTAGGGTATGTGCATTTATAGTTAGGGTATGTGCATTTATAGTTAGTGTATGTGCATTTATAGTTAGGGTATGTGCATCTATAGTTAGCGTATGTACATTTATAGTTGGGGTATGTGCATTTATAGTTAGTCTATGTGCATTTATAGTTAGTGTATGTGCATTTATAGTTTGGGTATGTGCATTTATAGTTTGGGTATGTGCATTTATAGTTAGGGTATGTGCATTTATAGTTAGGGTATGTACATTTATAGTTGGGGTATGTGCATCTATAGTTAAAGTATGTGCATTTATAGTTAGTGTATGTACATTTATAGTTAGGGTATGTATATTTATAGTTAGGGTATGTGCATTTATAGTTAGGGTATGTGCATTTATAGTTAGGGTATGTGCATTTATAGTTAGGGTATGTGCATTTATAGTTAGGGTATGTGCATTTATAGTTGGTGTATGTGCATTTATAGTTAGGGTATATGCATTTATAGTTAGGGTATGTGCATTTATAGTTAGGGTATGTGCATTTATAGTTGGTGTATGTGCATTTATAGTTAGGGTATGTGCATTTATAGTTAGGGTATGTGCATTTATAGTTAGGGTATGTGCATTTATAGTTAGGGTATGTGCATTTATAGTTAGTGTATGTGCATTTATAGTTGGGGTATGTGCATTTATAGTTAGTCTATGTGCATTTATAGTTAGTGTATGTACATTTATAGTTAGGGTATGTGCATTTATAGTTAGTGTATGTGCATTTATAGTTAGTGTATGTGCATTTATAGTTAGGGTATGTGCATTTATAGTTAGGGTATGTGCATTTATAGTTGGGGTATGTGCATTTATAGTTGGGGTATGTGCATTTATAGTTGGGGTATGTGCATTTATAGTTGGGGTATGTGCATTTATAGTTGGGGTATGTGCATTTATAGTTAGTGTATGTGCATTTATAGTTGGGGTATGTGCATTTATAGTTAGTCTATGTGCATTTATAGTTAGTGTATGTACATTTATAGTTAGGGTATGTGCATTTATAGTTAGTGTATGTGCATTTATAGTTAGTGTATGTGCATTTATAGTTAGTGTATGTGCATTTATAGTTAGGGTATGTGCATTTATAGTTAGGGTATGTGCATTTATAGTTGGGGTATGTGCATTTATAGTTGGGGTATGTGCATTTATAGTTGGGGTATGTGCATTTATAGTTGGGGTATGTGCATTTATAGTTGGGGTATGTGCATTTATAGTTGGGGTATGTGCATTTATAGTTGGGGTATGTGCATTTATAGTTGGGGTATGTGCATTTATAGTTGGGGTATGTGCATTTATAGTTGGTGTATGTGCATTTATAGTTAGTGTATGTGCATTTATAGTTAGTGTATGTGCATTTATAGTTGGGGTATGTGCATTTATAGTTGGGGTATGTGCATTTATAGTTGGGGTATGTGCATTTATAGTTGGGGTATGTGCCTTTATAGTTAGTGTATGTGCCTTTATAGTTAGTGTATGTGCATTTATAGTTGGGGTATGTGCATTTATAGTTGGGGTATGTGCATTTATAGTTAGGGTATGTACATTTATAGTTAGGGTATGTATATTTATAGTTGGGGTATGTGAATTTATAGTTAGTGTATGTGCATTTATAGTTAGTGTATGTGCATTTATAGTTAGGGTATGTGCATTTATAGTTAGTGTATGTGCATTTATAGTTAGTGTATGTGCATTTATAGTTAGGGTATGTACATTTATAGTTAGGGTATGTACATTTATAGTTGGGGTATGTGCATTTATAGTTAGGGTATGTGCATTTATAGTTAGGGTATGTGCATTTATAGTTAGTGTATGTGCATTTATAGTTAGGGTATGTGCATTTATAGTTAGGGTATGTGCATTTATAGTTAGTGTATGGGCATTTATAGTTAGTGTATGTGCATTTATAGTTAGGGTATGTACATTTATAGTTGGGGTATGTGCATTTATAGCTAGGGTATGGTCATTTATAGTTAGTGTATGTGCATTTATAGTTAGTGTATGTGCATTTATAGTTGGGGTATGTGCATTTATAGTTAGGGTATGTGCATTTATAGTTAGTGTATATGCATTTATAGTTAGGGTATGTGCATTTATAGTTAGGGTATGTGCATTTATAGTTAGGGTATGTGCATTTATAGTTAGGGTATGTGCATTTATAGTTGGGGTATGTGCATTTATAGTTGGGGTATGTGCATTTATAGTTGGGGTATGTGCATTTATAGTTAGGGTATGTGCATTTATAGTTAGTGTATGTGCATTTATAGTTAGTGTATGTACATTTATAGTTAGGGTATGTATATTTATAGTTAGGGTATGTACATTTATAGTTAGGGTATGTATATTTATAGTTGGGGTATGTGCATTTATAGTTAGTGTATGTGCATTTATAGTTAGTGTATGTGCATTTATAGTTAGTGTATGTGCATTTATAGTTAGTGTATGTGCATTTATAGTTGGGGTATGTGCATTTATAGTTAGGGTATGTACATTTATAGTTAGGGTATGTATATTTATAGTTGGGGTATGTGAATTTATAGTTAGTGTATGTGCATTTATAGTTAGTGTATGTGCATTTATAGTTAGGGTATGTGCATTTATAGTTAGGGTGTGTACATTTATAGTTAGTGTATGTGCATTTATAGTTAGGGTATGTACATTTATAGTTGGGGTATGTGCATTTATAGTTAGGGTATGTGCATTTGTAGTTAGGGTATGTGCATTTATAGGTAGTGTATGGGCATTTATAGTTAGTGTATGTGCATTTATAGTTAGGGTATGTACATTTATAGTTGGGGTATGTGCATTTATAGTTAGGGTATGGTCATTTATAGTTAGTGTATGTGCATTTATAGTTAGTGTATGTGCATTTATAGTTGGGGTATGTGCATTTATAGTTAGGGTATGTGCATTTATAGTTAGTGTATGTGCATTTATAGTTAGTGTATGTGCATTTATAGTTAGGGTATGTGCATTTATAGTTAGTGTATGTGCATTTATAGTTAGGGTATGTGCATCTATAGTTAGTGTATGTGCATTTATAGTTGGGGTATGTGCATTTATAGTTAGGGTATGTGCATTTATAGTTAGGGTATGTGCATTTATAGGTAGTGTATGTGCATTTATAGTTGGGGTATGTGCATTTATAGGTAGTGTATGTGCATTTATAGTTAGTGTATGTGCATTTATAGTTAGTGTATGTGCATTTATAGTTAGGGTATGTGCATTTATAGTTAGTGTATGTGCATTTATAGTTGGGGTATGTGCATTTATAGTTAGTGTATGTGCATTTATAGTTAGGGTGTGTGCATTTATAGTTAGTGTATGTGCATTTATAGTTGGGGTATGTGCATTTATAGTTAGGGTATGTGCATTTATAGTTAGGGTATGTACATTTATAGTTAGGGTATGTACATTTATAGTTAGGGTATGTGCACTTATAGTTAGGGTATGTGCACTTATAGTTAGGGTATGTACACTTGTGTATAGGTGTGTGTATCTATATACATATGGATGGATGTGTGTATGTATTTGTCTTTATAGGCATCCATGGTACTGTAATTGCCAGGCTGGGTTTACTCTTGCATTGCGGCCTCCATCACTGCATACAGTGCTATTTTGTCTAGTATTATTCCAGGCACCTTGCCAGAAACCTGCAGAGCCTGTGTAGACCTGGGGGTCACCATTATATGGACCAGTGTTTTCCAACCAGGGTGCCTCAAGCTGTTGCAAAACTACAACTTGCTGTCCGGGCATGCTGGGAGTTGTAGTTTTGCAACAGCTGGAGGCACCCTGCTTGGGAAACACTAATATGCAATCTACTTGTGGGATATTGGTCTGTATTTAGTATTATCCTGTCACTATATAGTGGTAATTGTAGTGGTCATAGTGTGGCTCAAATATTTGTAATAGTGGTGATATTGGTGATCCTAATCTGTGTACAGTGGTTATTGTTATTTTTTTTAATGATATAGTAATATGTCATCCTGATATGGAGGTGTTAATTTGCTAGTAAATCCCAATTCTTGAGAAAATCCCTCTGCATCCTCCCTGGTGAGTGGAGATACATACACTGTGCCTATCACTGTTGTCTTACATTCACCTTGGGGGTGGGGGTGTACTGGGTGCTGCCCACCAATGCAACGCCATAACAGTTCATCAGCAAGGGCCTCATGTTTAAGCCACCTCGGATTTGGATTGAACTAAAATACAAAAGCATGCGAAAGCTATGCCCTATTATCCCCCATTTGCACAGTGGCATCACAGTACTAGTACACCCTGTACTGTGACATCACTGTGTGTATTATCCCTGTACTGTGACATCACTGTGTGTATTATCTCAGTACTGTGACATCACTGTGTGTATTATCCCTGTACTGTGACATCACTGTGTGTATTATCTCTGTACTGTGACATCACTGCGTGTATTATCCCTGTACTGGACATCACTGCATGTATTATCCCTGTACTGTGACATCACTGTGTATTATCCCTGTACTGTGACATCACTGTATGTATTATCACTGTTCTGTGACATCACTGTGTGTATTATCCCTGTACTGTGACATCACTGTGTGTATTATCCCTGTACTGTGACATCACTGTATGTATTATCCCTGTACTGTGACATCACTGTGTATTATCCCTGTACTGTGACATCACTGTGTATTATCCCTGTACTGTGACATCACTGTGTATTATCTCTGTACTGTGACATCACTGCATGTATTATCCCTGTACTGTGACATCACTGTGTGTATTATCCCTGTACTGTGACATCACTGTGTGTATTATCCCTCTACTGTGACATCACTGTGTGTATTATCCCTGTACTGTGACATCACTGTGTGTATTATCCCTGTACTGTGACATCACTGTGTGTATTGTCCATGTACTGTGACATCACTGTGTGTATTGTCCATGTACTGTGACATCACTGTGTGTATTATCCCTGTACTGTTTCATCACTGTGTGTATTATCCCTGTACTGTGACATCACTGTGTGTATTATCCATGTACTGTGACATCACTGTGTGTATTATCCCTGTACTGTGACATCACTGTGTGTATTATCCCTGTACTGTGACATCACTGTGTGTATTATCCCTGTACTGTGACATCACTGTATATTATCCCTGTACGATGTCACTGTGCACATTAACACTACTATGAAATCACTGTATGTATTATGCCTGTACTTTGAGGTCACTGTGTATATTAACCCTGTACTGTGACATCACTATATCTATTATCTCTGTACTGTGACATCACTGTGTGTATTAGGAGAGAACACTATGGGGGGGGGCTCACCGCAATACAATATATAGACCTGAGTGCAATACATCATATCACCAAAAAACAGCTGCCACTGGAAACAAGATGCACTCCACTAATTTTACAACAATATCTTTATTAGTACAAAAACACGGATCAAGTTAACAGACATATTAAAACCATTTAAAAGGCTCCTGAAGAGCCACAACACAGCCTCAGAGCAGAACCATGACCCCCTGCTCCAGGTAAATGACCCCGTCCTACTGAAGATATAATATTGATAGATAGTGTCCACCCAATGTGGCTACACAAGACAAATAAGGGCACAGTAAAACCACAATAATGTAGCATAAGGAATGTTTCTAACTAGAATACAATGGTAGCCTATAATACTGCCCTATTGCCAATATACAATACCACACGTAAATGTACTCCACATGGGCCAACGACACAGATGCTGCGACAGAGGACGGGGTCACTAAACCCCACGCGTTCCGTCGCAAAGCGACTTCCTCAGGGTCTACACCCCTGAGGAAGTCGCTTTGCGACGGAACGCGTGGGGTTTAGTGACCCCGTCCTCTGTCGCAGCATCTGTCTCGTTGGCCCATGTGGAGTACATTTACGTGTGGTATTGTATATTGGCATTAGGGCAGTAAAGATATAAAGATATTGTTGTAAAATTAGTGGAGTGCATCTTGTTTCCAGTGGCAGCTATTTTTTGGTGATATCACTGTGTGTATTATCACTGTACTGTGACGGCACTATGTGCACATTAACCCTCTGGTGTGACATCACTGTTCATATGCATATCAACCCTGTACTGTGACATCACTGTGCATAATAACCCTGTTCTTTGAGTGAGTATAGGGTTGATATGCACAGTGATGTCACAGTACAGGGATAATATGCACAGTGATGTCACAGTACAGGGATAATACACACAGTGATGTCACAGTACAGGGATAATACACACAGTGATGTCACAGTACAGGGATAATACACACAGTGATGTCACAGTTCAGGGATAATACACACAGGGATGTCACAGTACAGGGATAATATGCACAGTGATGTCACAGTACAGGGATAATACACACAGTGATGTCACAGTACAGGGATAATACACACAGTGATGTCCCAGTACAGGGATAATACACACAGTAATGTCACAGTACAGGGATAATACACACAGTGATGTCACAGTACAGGGATAATACACACAGTGATGTCACAGTTCAGGGATAATACACACAGGGATGTCACAGTACAGGGATAATACACACATTGATGTCATAGTACAGGGATAATATACACAGTGATGTCACAGTACAGGGATAATACACAGTGATGTCACAGTACAGGGATAATATACAGTGATTTCACAGTATAGGATAATACACACAGTGATGTCACAGTATAGGATAATACACACAGTGATGTCACAGTATAGCATAATACACACAGTGATGCCACAGTACAGGATAATACACACCGTGATGTCACAGTACAGGGATAATACACAGTGATGTCACAGTACAGGGATAATACACACAGTGATGTCACAGTACAGGGATAATATACACAGTGATGTCACAGTACAGGGATAATATACACAGTGATGTCACAGTACAGGGATAATACACACAGTGATGTCACAGTACAGAGACAATACACAGTGATATCACAGTGCAGAGAATACACAGAGTGATGTCACAGTACAGGGATAATACACACAGTGATGTCACAGTACAGGGATTATACACAGTGATGTCACAGTACAGGGATAATATGCACAGTGATGTCACAGTACAGGGATAATACACAGTAATGTCATAGTACAAGGATAATATGCACAGTGACATCACAGTGCTAAGGATACTATGCAAATTGTGTTTTGTATATAATTCATTTTATTATCGCGTGCTTATCTTGTGTTCGTGGGGGGCCTCATGCTCAAGTTTCGCCTAAGGCCTCACAAAGTCTAGAGCCGCCTCTGGGGAGCTGTACTGCACTTAATGTGGGGAGCTATACTGCACCTAATGTGGGGGAACTATACTGCACCTAATGTGGGGGAACTATACTGCTCCTAATGTGGGGGAGCTATACTGCACCTAATGTGGGGGAACTATACTGCACCTAATGTGGGGGAACTGTACTGCACCTAATGTGGGGAGCTATACTGCACCTAATGTGGGGGAACTATACTGCACCTAATGTGGGGAGCTATACTGCACTTAATGTGGGGAGCTATACTGCACTTAATGTGGGGAGCTATACTGCACTTAATGTGGGGAACTATACTGCACTTAATGTGGGGAACTATACTGCACCTAATGTGGGGGAACTGTACTGCACCTAATGTGGAGGAACTGTACTGCACCTAATGTGGGGGAACTGTACTGCACCAAATGTGGGGGAAGTACTGCACCTAATGTGGGGGAACTGTACTGCACCTAATGTGGGGGAACTATACTGAAACCTAATGTGGGGGAACTGTCGGGGGGGGGGGGGGGGGCCCGGGGGGACCCAACATAATGAAGTGCTCCATCTTCCAGATAGCCTTAATCTGGCCCGGCTGGAATACAAACACATAACAGGGATTACAATCCCCCCACCACCACCCACCCCCACATAAATAATCTCCAGTTACAGATGTATTCCCAGTCCTTCAGTGTATGAATCCCGTGCACAGTAGACACAGACAGAGCTCAGGCAGGGGAGATAAGGAACACTGCTCTGGCTTCTTTCTCCCCGTGCAGATCTGCGTCCTCCTGAGCTCAGCCCGAGCTCAAGGAGGCAGGGAGGGGAGATGAGGGAGGGGGCGTGTACTCTCTCCCCGTGCAGCCTGTGTCCTCCCGAGCTCAGGATGGGGAGATGAGGGAGTGGGCATGTCCTCTCTCCCTGTGCAGACCTGTGTTCTCACGAGCTCAGGATGGGGAGATGAGGGAGTGGGCGTGTACTCTCTCCCTGTGCAGACCTGTGTCCTCCCGAGCTCAGGATGGGGAGATGAGGAAGGGGGCGTGTACTCTCTCCCCGTGCAGCCTGTGTCCTCCCGAGCTCAGGATGGGGAGATGAGGGAGTGGACGTGTACTCTCTCCCTGTGCAAACCTGTGTCCTCCCGAGCTCAGGATGGGGAGATGAGGGAGGGGGCGTGTACTCTCTCCCCGTGCAGCCTGTGTCCTCCCGAGCTCAGGATGGGGAGATGAGGGAGTGGACGTGTACTCTCTCCCTGTGCAGACCTGTGTCCTCCTGAGCTCAGGATGGGGAGATGAGGGAGTGGGCGTGTACTCTCTCCCCGTGCAGACCTGTGTCCTACCAAGCTGAGGATGGGGAGATGAGGGAGTGGGCGTGTACTCTCTCCCCGTGCAGCCTGTGTCCTCCCGAGCTCAGGATGGGGAGATGAGGGAGTGGGCGTGTACTCTCTCCCTGTGCAGACCTGTGTCCTCCCGAACTCAGGATGGGGAGATGAGGGAGGGGGCATGTACTCTCTCCCTGTGCAGACCTGTGTCCTCCCGAGCTCAGGATGGGTAGATGAGGGAGTTGGCGTGTACTCTCTCCCTGTGCAGACCTGTGTCCTCCCGAGCTCAGGATGGGGAGATGAGGGAGGGGGCGTGTACTCTCTCCCCTTGCTCTGCCCTCCGCCAGCGCTAACTTCGGAAATCTTCGGAGAGCTGGGGGAGGAGCGGACGCAAGTCTGCACGGGAGTGCAAGTATGCCCCTCACACCGGGACCGTACATGTGACTTTAGCAGGCCAATTATATCTCTGCTAGTTACGCTGCCGTAACTAACAGGGATATTCTTGAAGCCATTTAGTAAATACCTTTAGAGCAGTGTTTCCCAACCAATGTGCCTCCAGCTGTTGTCAAACTACAACACCCAGCTTACCCAGACAGTCTTCAGCTGTCTCAGCATGCTGGCAGTGGTAGTCTTGCAACAGCTGGAGGCACCGCTGCAACTCCCAGCATGACCTGATAGCACATAGCTGTCTGTGCATCTTGGGAGTTGTAGTGTTACAATAACTATAGACAACATTGCTTTATATGGAAGGTTTGTGTTTTACCATACACAGTACACCAGCAATGTGCTCTCATAGCAAGTATGTGCTGCAGCCTGCTCTCCTATTGGGCAGGGGAGAACCACAAGGGAAGGAGCTGTGGGCATCACTTTATTATAATTTCCTAGGGGGGAGGGCAGCAGCTCACAGGAAGCAGGGCGCAGGGAGTTATGGGAAATGTAGTCTTTATGACATGGCTGCTTACTGCTTCTGGCGGCAATTACCGGAGAACGGCTGGACCGATTTGGACAAATGAGGTATCGTTACAAAGGTCTTTCAAAGAGCTATCAGATGAGGTAAACTTTTTTTTAATGTGCCAGCACTCTAGATGTCCTTTAACCCCTTAAGGACAAGGCCATTTTACACCTTAGGACCAGAGCATTTTTTGCACATCTGACCACTGTCACTTTAAACATTAATAACTCTGGAATGCTTTTAGTTATCATTCTGATTCCGAGACTGTTTTTTTTGTGACATATTCTACTTTAATATGGTGGTAAATTTTAGTGGTAACTTGCATCCTTTCTTGGTGAAAAATCCCAAAATTTGATGATAAAATTGAAAATTTAGCATTTTTCTAACTTTGAAGCTCTCTGCTTGTAAGGAAAATGGATATTCCAAATAAATTTTTTTTGATTCACATAGACAATATGTCTACTTTATGTTTGCATCATAAAATTGACATGTTTTTACTTTTGGAAGACACCAGAGAGCTTCAAAGTTCAGCTGCAATTTTCTAATTTTTCACAAAATTTTCAAACTCACTCTTTTTCAGGGACCAGTTCATGTTTGAAGTGGATTTGAAGGGTCTTCATATTAGAAATACCCCATAAAAGACCCCATTATAAAAACTGCACCCCCACAAGTATTCAAAATGACATTCAGCAAGTGTTTTAACCCTTTAGGTGTTTCACAGGAATAGCAGCAAAGTCAAGGAGAAAATTCACATTTTTCATTTTTTACACTTGCATGTTCTTGTAGACCCAATTTTTTTATTTTTACAAGGGGTAAAAGGAGAAAATGTAAACTTATATTTGTAGCCCAATTTCTCTCAAGTAAGCACATACCTCATATGTCAATGTAAAGTGTTCGGCGGGCGCAGTAGAGGGCTCAGAAGGGAAGGAGCGACAAGGGGATTTTGGAGAGTATGTTTTTCTGAAATTATTTTTGGGGGGCCTGTTGCATTTAGGAAGCCCCCATGGTGCCAGAACAGCAAAAAAAAAAAAACACATGGCATACCATTTTGGAAACTAGACCCCTTGAGGAACGTAACAAGGAATTAAGTGAGCCTTAATACCCCACAGGGGTTTCACGACTTTTGCATATGTAAAAAAAATATATATTTTTTTCACTAAAATGTGTGTTTCCCCCCAAATGTTTAATTTTTGCAAGGGTTAATAGCAGAAAATACCCCCCAAAATTTGTAACCCCATCTCTTCTGAGTATGGAGGTACCCCATAAGTGGAGCTGAAGTGCACTGTTGGCGAACTACAATGCTCAGAAGAGAAGGAGTAACATTTGGCTTTTTGAGAGCAAATTTTGCTCGGGGGGCATGTCACATTTAGGAAGCCCCTATGGTGCCAGGACAGCAAAAAAAAACACATGCCATACCATTTTGGAAACAAGACCCCTTGAGGAACGTAACAAGGAATGAAGTGAGCCTTAATACCCCACAGGGGTTTCACGACTTTTGCATATGTAAAAGCATTAATTTTTTCACTAAAATGTGTTTCCCCCCAAATTTCACATTTTTGCAAGGGTTAATAGCAGAAAAGACCCCCCAAAATGTGTAACCCCATCTCTTCTGAATATGGCAGTACCCCATAAGTGGAGCTGAAGTGCACTGCTGGCAAACTACAATGCTCAGAAGAGAAGGAGTCACATTTGCAAACTTTGCTGAAATGGGGGGGGGGGGGGGGGACATGTTGCATTTTGGAAGCCCCTATGGTGCCAGGACAGCAGAAAACCCCCCACATGGCATATCATTTTGGAAACTAGACCCCTTGGGGAACGTAACAAGGAATTAAGTGAGCCTTAATACCCCACAGGGGTTTCATGACTTTTGCATATGTAAAAAAAAAATTTTTTCACTAAAATGTGTGTTTCCCTCCAAATTTCACATTTTTGCAAGGGTTAATAGCAGAAAAGACCCCCCAAAATTTGTAACCCCATCTCTTCTGAATATGGCAGTACCCCATAAGTGGAGCTGAAGTGCACTGCTGGCGAACTACAATGCTCAGAAGAGAAGGAGTCACATTTGCAAACTTTGCTGAAATGGGGGGGGGGGGGACATGTTGCTTTTTGAAAGCCCCTATGGTGCCAGGACAGCAGAAAACCCCCCACATGGCATATCATTTTGGAAACTAGACCCCTTGGGGAACATAACAAGGAATTAAGTGAGCCTTAATACCCCACAGGGGTTTCATGACTTTTGCATATGTAAAAAAAAAATTTTTTTTCACTAAAATGTGTGTTTCCCCCCAAATTTCACATTTTTGCAAGGTTTAATAGCATAAAATACCCCCCAAAATATGTAACCTCATCTCTTCTGAGTATGGCAGTACCCCATAAGTGGAGCTGAAGTGTACTGCGGGCGAACTACAATGCTCAGAAGAGAAGGAGTAACATTTGGCTTTTTGAGAGCAAATTTTGCTCAGGGGGCATGTCGCATTTAGGAAGCCCCTATGGTGCCAGGACAGCAAAAAAAAACAAAAAAAAAAAAAAACCCATGCCATACCATTTTGGAAACTAGACCCCTTGGGGAACATAACAAGGAATTAAGTGAGCCTTAATACCCCACAGGGGTTTCATGACTTTTGCATATGTAAAAACATTTATTTTTTCACTAAAATGTGTGTTTCCCCCCAAATTTCAAATTTTTGCAAGGGTTAATAGCAGAAAATACCCCCCAAAATTTGTAACCCCATCTCTTCTGAGTATGGCAGTACCCCATAAGTGGAGCTGAAGTGCACTGCTGGCGAACTACAATGCTCAGAAGAGAAGGAGTCACATTTGCAAACTTTGCTGAAATGGGGGGGGGGGGGGGACATGTTGCATTTAGGAAGCCCCTATGGTGCCAGGTCAGCAGAAAACCCCCACATGGCATACCATTTTGGAAACTAGACCCCTTGGGGAACGTAACAAGGAATTAAGTGAGCCTTAATACCCCACAGGGGTTTCACGACTTTTGCATATGTAAAAAAATAAAAAATAAATCCACTAAAAATGTATGTTTTAACCAACAGTTTACATAGCAGAAAAGGGTTAATAGCAGAAAAGACCCCCCACAAAATACATTTCTTTGGAGTAAGGACATACCTTATTTTTGAATGATTATGGCCCTGGCGGAGGCACAGCGGGTCTTGGTATAGCGTGAGGTCAGTCAAGGGCCTTGAGCTTCATATGGAGCCAGCATGTGGGACCCCCCCTCAAGGAGCATTAATGGGGGGAGCACTGAGCCCTAAAATAGGGGAACACTATGGGGGACAACGGGCCATAACTGGGGTAGACAGGTGGGGTACAGAGGCCCGTAATATGGGGTACAGTGGGCCAGAAAATTATAAATAATAATAAAACAGGATATGTTCCCAGAATGATGCCCGCCCCAAACGCTATGCTCTGAATCATCATTCGGGGAATGTGATGTGTGTGGCAATCCCTAACCTGTTGCCTCAAATGCGCACCCGCTCAGTTGGAGAGAGAGCGCTGCACATTTGAGGCAACATAAAAAGTCCCCAATGAGAGTGACTCAGTGACCTATGACCCATTTAAAAAAAAAAAAAACAGAAGTCTTATCAGGTTTTTTGTCTTTATTTTCAGTTTTTTGGGCAATTTAGTGATTTATGGGGTAAAATTTGGAATGTACTCTGAACTTGGTACATTGGTCAAATTATGGACAATTCAAAATGTAAAGGGAAAATTTAGGGCTCCATGGAAGTGTGATACTCCCTGAAGCAGCCAATGCAAAGGCCCGGATTATCTTGGCAAGTGTCGCACTGATAGATGGTATCCTTCCGAATCCCCTTCCTGCGACACACTCTGCATTTTTTCTGGGATCGCCCCTTCTTTCCAGTGTGGGGGACCTCACCTGGAAAGTGCTGGCCGGGGACGATCCTGGCGCCTACAACTCCAGACCCTTGGAAAGTCCGGCCTGATCTTTCCCGGTCGCCAAAGATCAGGAACCTTAGGACTTCTTCTTGGTACTGGAGGATTGTCCCTGTGTTGCCAGCGTACTGGGATAGTACAAAAGCGTTGTACATGGCAACCTGTACCATGTAGACCGCAACTTTTTTGTACCATGCCCGTGTTTTCCGCATGGCGTTGTATGGCTTGAGGACTTGATCTGAGAGATCAACTCCCCCCATATACCGATTGTAGTCCAGAATACAATCAGGCTTGAGGACCGGTCCCACGGTACCTCGCACAGGGACAGGGGTTCTGCCATTCCCATGAATAGTTGTGAGCATAAGGACATCCCTCTTATACTTCACCAGCAACAGGTTATCATGGGTGAGGGCACGGGACGCCATTCATTGGACCTGGCCAAAAGCGAATCTGGGTGGTGGGCAATGAACTGCTGGGCATACAAGTTTGTTTGCTCCACCATTAGATTGACCAGGCTGTCACTGAAAAAAAACTTTAAGGGTACATTCCCACACGGCGTATTTGCTGCGTATTTGCTGCTGCGTATTTTATTTTGTCTGTTGAAGTCAATGGGTAGGAAAATACGCAGCACCAGATACGCAGCAAATACGCAGCAAAATACGCCGTGTGGGAACGTACCCTTAAAATCTGGGTGGTGGGCAATGAACTGCTGGGCATACAAGTTCGTTTGCTCCACTATTAGATTGACCAGGCTGTCACTGAAAAAAAAACTTTAAGGGTACATTCCCACACGGCGTATTTGCTGCGTATTTGCTGCTGCGTATTTTATTTTCTCTGTTGAAGTCAATGGGTAGGAAAATACGCAGCACCAAATACGCAGCAAATACGCAGCAAAATACGCCGTGTGGGAACGTACCCTTAAAAGTCCAGTATGTAGTGTGTGGTGCTTGGTGTAAACTTACAGGGAAAAAAAAAACAGCTGCGGCCAAAAAAAAAAAATGGGTGCCACTCGCAGCACCCTGAACCCCTAACAGGGCCCGGGGTCACACGGATCAGGTGACATCGGACCCTTGGGGACCTATTAGGGGGTCAGGGGGGGTTTACTTTATTTTTTACTTTTTTGGGACACAAAATGCCTACCTTGCCCTGAATACTGCTCTCCCTGATCTAGGGGCTCCTGAGGGGGCTCCGATCGTGCAGAGGGGGTGTCCCGGTCCTCTTGTGGCAGCTCTGCCTGCTGACTGAACTCAGCGAGCGCGCAGAGCTGCGTGAGGGGGACCGTTAACCCCTCCTCTGCTGGACTACTATTGGCCGGACGATCCCGGCCCATAGCAGCGTTGCTGGGGCGGTGACAGTACAGCAACTGGAGTTGATTGGCGGTGTATTGTACACCGCCGATCACCTTCTTTTTCCGGGTCATCGGGTCACAAGTGACCCGAATGACCGGAATCGCAGCAGATCGCTCGCGTGAATTCGCGAGTGCTCTGCTGCGATCGCCAACATGTGGGGGTCCCGGGACCCCCCTCGGCATTTGCACGGCATGCCTGCTGAATGATTTCAGCAGGCATGCCGTTACGATCTCGGCCCGGCGCGCGTCAGGGATCGGAAAACGCCAGGGCGTAACATTACGCCCTTGGTCCTTAAGTACCAGTGCGCAAGGGCGTAACATTACGCCCTTGGTCCTTAAGGGGTTAAAGAAGCTGCTCAGACATTCAGGAGTCTGTGAAAGCGAAAATGACACACATAGTGACAGCTATATTGATTAGCATCCAGCTTTACTTGGAACAGATAGAAAATATATGAATAAAAACTACTGTGCAGTGATTTGCAGACTGCCAGGCTGCTGCAAGACTCAGGGAGACAGACGGACATGTCCCCTCTACAAGGCAAGAACAAAAAGCAAATGGGCAAGATATAAATGCTATTTGTTAGAGATATATAGGTCCTAGATACATAAAAATTATATGTACATGATCAGGATTAGGTTCTGAGTAACATATCACTTTTATTTTTTCCACCATGACAGGTATGCTTGAAGCAGAGCAGGATCTCTAGGCCGCAAGGCAGTTGTCCAACATGACAATGACCCCAAACACACCTCCAAGATGACCATTGCCTTGTTAAAGCAGCTGAAGGTAAAGGTGATGGACTGGCCAAGGATGTTCCTGAGTATCTGTGGGGCATCCTGAAACAGAAGGTAGGGAAGCGCAAGGACTCTAACATCCACCAGCTCTGTAATGCTGTCATGAAAGAGTGGAAGAGGACACCAGTGGCAACTTGCCCAAGAGGCTTAAAGGGGTACTCCATTGGAAAACAGTTTTTTCAACTGGCTCCAGAAATTTACACTTATTTGTACTATAAATTACTTCTATGAAAAAATCTTAACCCTCCAGTTACTACATATCCTGTATACTATAGAGGAAGTAGAGTTGTTCTTTTTAGTCTGACCACAGTGCTCTCTGCTGACACCTCTCTCTGTGTCAAGAACTGTTCAGGGTAGGAGCAAATCCCCATAGCAAATCTATCCTGACAGTTGTTGACATGGACAGAGGTGTCAGCAGAGAGCACTGTGGTCAGACATAAAATAAAAACTCAACTTCCTCTTGAGCATACAGCAGCTGATAAGTACTGGAAGGGACATTATTATATAGGAGTAATTTACAAGTCTGTTTAACTTTCTGCTGCCAGTTGATTTGATTTTTTCCCCCTCACCAGAGTACCTCTGTAAGGCAGTGCTGGAAAATAATTGTGACCACACAAAGTATTGACACTTTTGGACCAATTTGGACACTTGCCCTTAGTGTACTCACTTTTGTTGCCAAGGTTTTTAATATTTTCTTAATCTTTGGTTTAATAATTTGCATTCAAATTGTTTCTTTTGATTTTAACCTCTTCAGGACACAGGGCTGAATTCCGAGTCCTTAAGGACCGAGGGCGTATCCATACGCCCGTGGGAAATCCGGTCCCCACCGCTAGCCGGTTGGGGACCGGTGCCGGATGCCTGCTGAAATCATTCAGCAGGCACCCTGGCACATCGCCCAGGGGGGTCCTGAGACCCCCCCATGTCGGCGATCGGAGAAAAATCGCATGTCACTTCAGACATGCGATTTTCTCCAATTCCAGGCTGATCGGGTCTCTGGTGACCCGATCACACGGAAAATAGGGCTGATCGGAGTTGTCAGCAACAGCCCTGATCAGCCTAAAGGATAGGAGTGAGGTCGCAAAGCTGCGATCTACTCCTATCCCCTGCCATTACTCAGAACGGAGTTCTGACCAATGGCAGCGCAGGACAGGGGGTTGCCATGGCAACCCCCCATTCTGCCCGCCCCTGGATGTCGAGGGGCTCTGGGAAGAAGATGGAGGCCGTACCTGCAGGAGAAGATGCCTGGGGACCTGGGATCTTCGCTGGAGCCTGCTGGATCCTGATCAGGTAGGGAATCGACAGTGGGGGGAGGGGGGGGGGAATTAAAAGTGAAAGTAAATCGATCTTTACTGTGGCAACCACTAGGGGGGCCAAACTGCAACTCCCAGCATGCCCATGATGTCAACATAAAGTGGACATATTGTGTTTGTGAAGAAAAATAAAATTTATTTGGAATATCCATTTTCCTTACAATTAGAGAGATTCAAAGTTAGAAAAATGCTAAATTTTCAAAATTTTCATGAAATTTGGGGATTTTTCACCAAAAAAGGATGCAATTAACGCCGAAAATTTACCACCAAAATAAACTAGAATATGTCACGAAAAAACAATCTCAGAATCAGAATATTCGGTAAAAGCTTTTTTGCGTTATTAATTTGTAAAGTGACGGTGGTCAGAATTGTGAAAAAGGGCTCAGTCCTTAAGGTGAAAAAGGGCTGCGTCCTTAAGGGGTTAAAGGGGTTTTCAGGTAGTTTTTAGATTGCATACATGCTGGAACTGGCATTAAATAGAAAAAAAAGCTTCACTCAACCCTAAATGCTGCACTGACATCACATACATTGTTCACATGGCGCTGCCACCAATCTCTGGCCTCAGCAGTCCCATGGCATACATTGGGGAAGATTTATAAAAACCCGTCCAGAGAAAAAATTGATCAGATCGCTTCTTACATTTTTGAAAAGGCCTGTGAAAATAAAAGAAGCAATCTGATTGGTTGCTATGAGCAACTCAGCTACTTTTCCTCTGGACAGGTTTTGATAAATCTCCCCCATTGTCTGCAGCATCACATGTACAATGCAATACATTTTGTCAGTTACCAGAAAAGCCTTGTGAAATCAAAAGCCACAAACTCTTCATTTACAACACATTGAGTGACAAAAGAAGAAAGAACACTTAGCTGACTGTGACCCCTGACATCACAATCGCTAGGGGGTTTTCATCTCTTTATATTTCCACCATGAGTAGCAATGGATTCTATATGTATGGGCAGAAAAAAGCTTTGTGTGTCATTTATTTGTATTTACTTGTAAGTTTTGGCTAAGAAATCTGCATTATAACTATGAAAAAGAATACATCTGAGCTGTACAGTTTGCCCAATAAACGTGTACTTTCATTCTAATATTGTAATATCATCATTACATTTATACATGGAAAGTTCCATTCAATTCCATTACCTCCTTCTTGGTGCATTGTGTTTATTTTTTTTCACATTATGTCAATGAGAGTATATGTCACAATATATTTATTCCTGTCCACAAGGTGGCGTCATGAAGCAGGATATACAGTTTTTTCTAACATGTTCTACTCAATCTTAAGGCTAAGTTTCCACTTGTTTTTTTTTTTTTCTGGCAGTTTTTGAGCCAAAGTCAGAAGTGGATCCATAAGGGAGGAGAAGTGTAAGTCCTTCCTTTATATGTCCTATTCCTTTTGAATACATTTCTGGCTTTGGCTCAAAAACTTGTTTAAACTTGTAGGTTTCCTTGGTGAAGTTTCACCTAAAACAAGGGAATTACTCAGTAATTTTATAGACATTTTAATATACTGCTCCGAATCTTACATAGTAGATATGGCTTACTGATAACAATTTTTGACAAAAAAATAATGCAGCAAGATAGAAATGTCAAATTGCTGCGAAACTTAGCATGCAGTCATAGTGTAAAAAGTGTTTCCCCAATGCCCTATAGAAAGGTCCTTAGTGACTACTTTTGACTAGTGCACCTCTTGCTGACTGCAGGATATGCTTCTATGGTGTAGTCAAAAACATTTTGGGGCACATCTTTGGAGAGAGAGAAGCAGGATGGTTGTTTTGATGAATTTCCCACCATCTAGGCCATTCTGGCAAAGTTGTTAGGAGGTGTTGGGAGCAGTGGTTACGTGAAAACACACACACAGTGAACTGGCTCCAGATGGTCCAGACAAACCATCAATATAGAGGATTGTTTGATCCACCAACAAGAACGAGCAGCTTCCACAGTTCCCTTATCACCATGCAGACAAAGGTAGCACTACACACCCTTTTTTAGGGTGCGTTCACACGCTATTACTAGCAGCGGGTTGCCCGCTGCAGGAATCCTGCTGTGAGTTACGCAACCATTGATTTAAATGGGTCCACAGACAGTCCGCAATAGTGTCAGATTTGCAGAATGTCCGCAGACCCATTCAAATGAATGGTGGCGTAACTCACAGAGGGTTTCCCACAGCAGGAAACCCGTTGCTAGTTACTAGCGTGTGAACGCACCGTTATACCAGGACCATTTCCAGGTGCTTAGCAAAAGGGAATTTGGTGTCATCGCTCTATTACGTATCTTGCCATCGATAACCAGCCATCATTGAGTTCATTTCTTGTGTTGTGAATAAGAAACCTGGACTGCTATGGACTAGGACCATATCATGTTTAGTGATAAATCCAGGATCTGTTTGGAATCCGATGATGGTTGGGTTGGGGTATGGAGGCCTCAGGGCAATGGCTTCAATCTTCCCATTGCTGTGGAGCAACACACTGCCCCAACTGCTGGTGTAATGATCGAAGGATCCATCTCGTAGGACAGTTTGTCACACCTAGTAAGAATACAAGGGATACTAACAGCTCTGCAATACGTGCAGGACAAGGAATCATAAAACCCAGTTGCCATGTAAGACTAACCAAACAATAAATAATCACACTAGACAAACATGTTGGATCAAATAAGGCCACAATGTTTATTATATTTGATACAAATAAAACTTACAAATATGTAGACAACCAGTGGCTAGAACCTTAAATATATCCACTTGCTTAACTTTATGTTGAGTAATAAACTTTCACCAGGACCATTAAATTCTCCTCCCCCACCTTGCTAGCAATTAACAATCTTTAAAGGGGTACTCTGCTGCTCAGCGTTCGGAACAAACTGTTCCGAACCCCGGTGCAGGCTCCGGGAGCTTGTGATGTCATAGCCCCGCCCCCTCATGTCATCATGTCATCACGCCCTTCTCCCTCAATGCAAGTCTATGGGAGGGGCGTGGTGGCTGTGTTAATAATATGATAAGACAGAAATAAATATCCAATAGTAGGAGAAAAAGAAGGGTATTACCGTTCTCAAGCTAAATCCTGTAAATGTGTGCATATGTGTTAGTGAGAATGGTTTGGGCAATGAGTGCTAAAGAAATGAGTTTAAAATTATTTATATTATTTCATAAAAAATGCACATACATCAGTGCTTTATGTGTGGTGTCTGCAGGGCCCATGCAGATCACCCACAAAGCACTGTACAATAAAAGTTTTTAAATAAAATCTAAAAGATATAGTGCAAAATATGTACACCGCTGGCTATGAGCCTGTATACTGTGGAGCTGTACGTGTTAGCCGCAATAAGTATACATTGTGGAGTTTGTTAGTATACCATGTGTACGGCGTTTGTTTTGCCGTTATATGTGGCTACTGGTGGTTAGCATATTTAAATATACAGGTAAAATATGTAAAAATAGGTAGTATATAAACCTCTTTTGTTGTGCCAACATTCAGAATGACAATTATAACGTATAACGTATAGCTCCTTCTGGGTAAACAATTTGCTGACACGATATACAGTGGGGATCAAAAGTTTGGGAACCCCAGGTAAAAATTTGTATTAATGTGCATAAAGAAGCCAAGGAAAGATAGAAAAATCTCCAAAAGGCATCAAATCCCAGATTAGACATTCTTATAATATGTCAACAAAAGTTAGATTTTATTTCCATCATTTACACTTTCAAAGTTACAGAAAACAAAAAAATGGCGTCTGCAAAAGTTTGGACACCCAGCAGAGTTAATATCTTGTACTGCCCCCTTTGGCAAGTATCACAGCTTGTAAACACTTTTTGTAGCCAGCCAAGAGTCTTTCAATTCTTGTTTGAGGTATCTTTGCCCATTCTTCCTTACAAAAGTCTTCCAGTTCTTTGAGATTTCTGGGCTGTCTGTCACACACTGCTCTTTTAAGGTCTATCCATAGATTTTCAATTATGTTGAGGTCAGGAGATTGTGAAGGCCATGGCAAAACCTTCAATTTACACCTCTTGATGTAATCCCCCGTGGATTTCGAGGTGTGTTTAGGATGATTATCCATTTGTAGAAGCCATCCTCTCTTTAACTTCATCTTTTTCACAGATGGCATCAAGTTAGCATCCAAAATTTGCTGAAATGTTATTGAATCCATTTTTCCTTCTACTCGTGAGACGTCCCCTGTGCCACTGGCTGCAATACAACCCCAAATCATTATTGATCCACCCCCATGCTTAACAGTTGGACAGAGGTTCTTTTCATTAAATTCTGTTCCCCTTCTGCTCCAAACGTACCTTTGTTCATTCCGGTCAAAAAGTTCAATTTTAACCACAAAACTTGTTTCCAAAATGCATCAGGCTTGTCTAAATGTTCATTTGCAAAGTTCAAACACTGATTGTGGTGAGGACGTAGAAGAGTTTTTCTTCTGATGACTCTTCCATGAAGACTATATTTGTACAAGTATCTCTTTATAGTGGAATAGTGTACCACAACTCCAGTGTCTGCCAGATCTTTCTGGAGGGATTGTGCAGTCAAACGTGGATTTTGAATTATTTTTCTCACAATCCTGCGAGCTGTTCTGTCTGATATTTGTCTTGGTCTTCAAGATCTTGGTTTAACTTCCACTGTTCCTGATGACTGCCATTTCTTAATTACATTCCGAACAGAGCATATTGACATCTGAAAACGTTTTGCTTCTTCTTATAGCCTTCTCCAGCTTTATGAGCGTCAACAATTTTCAGTTTCAGATTTCTAGACAACTGCTTAGAAGAACCCATGGTGCTGATTGTTGAGGCAAGGTCAGATGAGTCTGGGCATTTAAAACCTTTGAGATTGACATCACCTGGTCTTCCCAGATGATGATTGAGAACAATCCATGACACTGGCAGGTCTGAGCTTTGCAAAGGGGGCAGTGCATGTTTTAAATTCTGCAGGGTGCCCAAACTTTTGCAGATGCCTTTTTTTTGTTTTCTGTTATTTTGATATGTCTAATCTGTAATTTAAATATCCAAACCCAGAAATGCAAAAAGATGGAGCACTCACCGGTGCGTGATACGGACCGTTGCCCGTCCCACTCCCCCACCCCCCTTGTTCCTGTCCGCTCTACCGCACTCCATGAGAACACCAACTATGTTTGGATGAAATAAAGAAGTTCTTTGTTGTTAGAAGACCCGGTGAGTGCTCCATCTTTTTGCATTTCTCGGTTTGGATATTTGTCTTACCTTTGATGTGAGCACCGGAACGGTCTGTCAGCTGCAGGAGTTATAACGTTTTATCCCTCGTCAGAGTCACAGTGCCGGGTACCCTCTGTATTGGATGTGTCTAATCTGTAATTTGATGCCTTTTGGAGATTTTTCCATCTTTCCTTGACTTCTTTCAACACATTAATACAAATTTTTACTTGGGTTGCCCAAACTTTTGATCGGGACCACCGCAGTGAAAATGTGGTGTCCCGATCAGCTGGGACACCCGGCGTGTCCCTTCGGTGATTGATTGCTCCAAGCCTGAGATGCAGGCTTGAGCAATCGACCGCCGATAACACTGATCCCTGCAAAGCTATGGCTTTGCAGTGAACAGTGTATAAGATCAGTGTGTGCAGTGTTATAGATTCCTATGGGAGCTATAACAATGCAAAAAAAGTGTAAAAAAAAAAAGTTAATAAATGTGATTTAATCCTTTCCCTAATAAAAGTCCAAATCACCCCCCTTTTCCCATAAAAAAAAAACATGTAAATAAAAATAAATATAAACACATGTGGTATCGCCGCATGCGTAAATGTCCGAACTATAAAAATATATCATTAATTAAACTGCACGGTCAATGACGTACACGCATAAAAATTCCAAAGTCCAAAATGATGTATTTTTTGGTCTCTTTTTATATCCTGAAAAAATGAATAAAAAGCGATCAAGCGATTTTAAACGTATACATTTTTCTGCATGTGTTATGATTTTTTACAGAAGTACTACAAAATCAAACCTATATAAGTAGGGAATCATTTTAATTGTATGGACCTACAGAATAAAGATAAGGTGTCATTTTTACCGAAAAATGTACTGCGTAGAAACGGAATCCCCCAAAACTTACAAAATTGCATTTTTTCTTCAATTTTGTCTCACAATGATTTTTTTTCCATTTCGCCATAGATTTTCGGGTAAAATGACTGATGTGACTGCAAAGTAGAATTGGTGGTGCAAAAAATAAGCCATCATATGGATTTTTAGGTGCTAAATTGAAAGGGTTATGATTTTTAAAAGGTGAGGAGGAAAAAACGAAAGTGCAAAAACAGAAAAACTTGTGGTCCTTAAAGGGGTATTCCTCCCCTAGACATTTTATCCCCTATCCAAAGGATAGGGGATAAGATGTCAGATCGCCGCGGTGCCGCTGCTGGGGACCCCTGGGATCCCCGCTGCGGCACCGCGCTATCATTACAGCACAGAGCGAGTTCGCTCTGCACGTAATGATGGGCGGTACAGGGGCCGGAGCATCGTTACGTCACGGCCCGCCCCTTTCAATACAAGTCTATGGGAGGGGGCGTGGCGGTCGTCGCCGCGGTGCCGCTGCTGGGGACCCCTGGGATCCCCGCTGCGGCACCTCGCTATCATTACAGCACAGAGCGAGTTCGCTCTGCACGTAATGATGGGCGGTACAGGGGCCGGAGCATCGTTACGTCACGGCTCCGCCCCTCATGATGTCACGGCCCGCCCCTTTCAATACAAGTCTATGGGAGGGGGTGTGGCGGTCGTCACGCCCCCTCCCATAGACTTGCATTAAGGGGACGGGCATGATGTCACGAGGGGCGGTGCCATGACGTCACGCGGCTCCGTCCCCTGTATCGCCCGTCATTACGCACAGAGCAAACTTGCTCTGTGCTGTAATGATAGCGCGGTGCCGCAGCAGGGATCCCGGGGCTCCCCAGCAGTGGGACCGCGGCGATCTGACATCTTATCCCCTATCCTTTGGATAGGGGATAAAATGTCTATGGGCGGAATACCCCTTTAAGGGGTTAATAACGTGTGTGCACACTAAGATACACTAACTCTGTAAATAAGAACAGTCCTATGGCATTGTATGCCAACTCCAGAAATGCTGTGAAGAAAAAGGACAGTAAATTCCTGTCTTCTGTAGAGGTAATTGCATCTGCGCTATGCGCTGTTCCTTATGAGTACGGAGAGAAAGTTTATGCATATATTTAGTGTGATGGGTGTGCGCTGCTCAACGGATGTGCTAGTCCTTATGCATACGGAAGAAAAAGAAAAGTTATGCTGTACATACAGTTATTAGGTGTGCGATGCTCGCGCTTTTCACCCAATGCGCTGATCTTTACAAGTGTGGAATAAAAGTTATGCTATGCATACAGTTAGTCTAATAGGTGTGCGCTGCTCACGCTGCTCACCCTATGGAAATCCAAAGTAGCTCTCACACTTACCCGTCGTGAGCTCAAGTCGGTCTCCCCCTCGCTGTCCGGCAGGCGAGGGTAAGATCACGGCGGGCCTAGGGGGCGAGAGGTCAGGTGGTGGAGGTCTGTCGCTGGAAGTAGATGATGACATTTACAGATGATGATTGCTCTCCGACTTATACGAAAATTCAATTGTGCTTCTTGATAGATATAAGCGGCTATGTGCTCCTGATATGGTGGTGTACTGAGGAACCTGGCTAGCCTTGTTTCGAGACTTCCTTAGTCTCTTTTTCAATAGCTGCTGATGTAGTTTGAAAGACCATTCTCTTATATGGTCTGCAAGTGTGTGATTGATGGTTAATCATCAAGCTCTGCAAAAAATCTGAACTGGACCAGAAAACCAGAAATGGCCCAGGGGGATTGAACTTTGCATATACACATGATAGTATGCGATGAAGTATAAATAAATAGAATAGAATAGAATGGATTAAATATAATAAGTAGAAATGTAAGGTGGATACTCTGAGGTCTTATAATGATCATTATATTAAAATGAAATATAATAAATAAAAATAAAATAGGTAAAATGGGACAAAATATAATTGGCATTAAATAGGCACTGTCAGATATAAAAAGTTTTGATATGTTGTAAAGCATGCAAAACCAATAGGTTTTGCAATTGCTTTCATTAGAACATTTTCAGTATTTCATAGTGAAAAAGCGAGTCAAAGAACTGCCCCCTCTGCTTCCAGGAATGCATTCAGTGCTTCTGTGAACACTGCTTCGTCCTGGATTCCAGGACGTTTTGGAGGGGGGAGGGGCTGTACACACTGCAGAGACTCATGTGAAGAGAAGGGGAGGGGCAGGAAGACTGCTGCCGTCTCTCACACAGCAGACATCAATGAGAGAGGCAGAAACATGCATTGCAGACGAAAAAGTAAGTGTCCAAGCATGTGTGTGTGTCTATATATGTGTATATATCAGTGTGTCTATTTAATGTGTATGTGTAAAAATATATGAAGCCTGTGTGTGTGTGAGAGATAAAGGGGGACTACCTCCAGCTGTTGGAAAACTACAGCTCCCAGCATGCCCACACATCATTTGGCTGTGCAGGCATGCTGGGAGTTTTAGTTTTGCAACAGCTGGAGGCACCCTGGTTGGGAAGCACTGGCCTGAGGAGAGGGAGGGGGGTGGGTGGCTACCACAGTGAGTACCCACCGGATTTAGGAAGCCCCCATGGTGCCAGAACAGCAAAAAGAAAAAAAAAATTGGCACATGGCACAATATTTCGGAATCTACAACCCTCAAGGAACGTAACAAGGGGTACAGTGAGCCTTTACACCCAACAGGTGTTTGACGAATTAGACGTGAAAATGAATGAGGGATCTCAGGCCAGTAGAAAACCCCTTATATCTTTTAAGAGATTCTGCAACAACCTAGTGGGTGCGGTGAAATGGTTCAAGGAAAAATCACAGAATATAAATTGGTTGCAAATAAACCTCCCCGAAGGGAATATTCATTGTGGGAGATGTAACCAATGCAGATTCCTACAGCACTCTAGAACCATATATCTAGGTGCACAGGAGATGGTAAAACGCCATAAGTTATTTATATGGTGTTCTGTGAGTGTATGAGATAAAAACATTTGTAAAGTTATATTCTCTCTCCATAAGAGGTTTGTGGACCATCAGAGATCTGTACAAACAGGCAAGGGCAGCCTAAGGCTAATAGAGCACATCTGTCAAGTACATCAGGAGGACACAAATAATCTAAAATTTATGGAACTTACATACATAGACAAGATGGATTCAGGAGGTGATCACCACCATTTCCTTAAAATAATAATAATAATAATAATAATAAAAAAGAAAAAAAATCAGAAATCATTTTACTTTCCAAAGCATTAAGAACTGGATGGTACCAGAGGCTGAACTGTGCTGATACTCAGGCAAAGAAAGAGAGAGCAAACAGGGTTTATAAAGCAGATCCTGAAGTCTGCCTACAACAGATACCTAGAAACAAAGTTCAGAGTAAGGCAGAATTAACTGTTATCCAGCCCATGTAACAAGGTGTGGCTGAAACAGTACAGTGGGATTTTTTAAAATTCTTCTTTATTGGGATTTTTAAAAGATTTTTTACAGGGAGAGAAAAACAGGTTGACACAGAAAAGTACAATAAAATAAGACCCATGCGGTCTAGAATACAAAAACGTTAGGTAGATATCATGGGAGTGCATCTGACCCATACTTCCTAAATTAGCACAAATGGAGGAAGAACAAAAAAAGGGAAATGTGAGGAAAAGAGGGAAAGAAAAGGTCAGCAAAGAAAGATGGGACCGAGATACAGAACAGGCAGATCTGGCAAAACTCTATCTGGCAAAATCAACAATTAGGATAACAATGCGCTAGCATTCAACAGAAAAAAAGGGGGCATCACGAATCAAAGAAGCCACAGTCAACCAATCTATACTTCATCTTGGGGACCACACAGTATCTGTTACCCACCTAAATAATTGCCTGTACATACCACAAAGTGGATTACAAGGGGCAGACTAATGCATCAATAAATATAAAGGTTTTCCATTTAGGGAAGAAAGTTTTGGTCGCTTTCTCCCTATGTCACTCAGTATCGATCCTGTCAATGCCAATCAGTTGTTTTAATTGGACAATCAGTTCAGGAATAGTGGGTAACTTATCCTCACCTGACGGTGCACCCTCTTTGCAACCAGTAACACAATGTAGGCCATTTTTGGGATGAATCTCACTGGGATGTGTGTACTATTTTGTGGATGGAGAAAATGAAAAATGACACCCTATAGTTCTTTGAGGAGGTCTACTGACCATGATCATTTTAAGTAGGCCAACACCATGTGGGTGATTTATCAAAACCTGTGGAGAGGCAAAGTTGCCCATAGCAACCAATCAACCAAAAGATACCCAAGCACCAAGTCAAACAAGAAAGGAGGTTTGTCACTTTCTGCACAGGAAAGGGGTTGGAGAAGAAACCCAGTGTATGGATTCTTGCTCCTGCTGTGTCATATAATCCTGACAAAAATGTTTGGAAGTGGCCATCAATTTCAAACCTGTCCAGCCACATGCCCAGCCAATCCCAACACACGTTATGAGAAGCCTTTTCCTCATCAAGCGCTAGTAAAATCAGTGGAGCATTTGGCTTGGCATGATGCCCGTACCATCAGCCCCTAATGAAACCAACTTGCGACTTACCTGCCAGGGACGGCAAAAAGATATTGAACCTATCTGCCATCAATTTAACTAGAAGCTTTAAATCTTAATGAGAGAAATCGGCCTGTAAAAATTTGGGTCAGATCTGTATTAGGTTTTAGAGCAATTTAACATGGGCTATGTTGGAATGCAGGGGGAGAAATTAGTAAAATCTCTGCTATCAGGGTGGCCAACATGCCAGGCGTCATAGAGATTAACTGCATCCAGAAATGGTCGCTGTAACCTATCTCTAAGTTGGTCCGTCGGTGTGAGAGTGGAGGATCAGTCTGTCATCGGCTACTTAACAGACAGTGTTAAAGTTGCCTCCTATTACCTTTAAATACACAGAGCGCCACATCTAGTAATATCGTCTTTTGATCTTTTGGAATTTTCTATCAATTGATCATATTGCTGCTGAAGCCCATAATGGGTCTGATATTTTGCACAAGCATGAAAGTATTGGCTTTTTAAATTAAATACACTCTCCCAGTATGGGTTAAATAAAATGATAAGAGAGTAATTTTTAATTAATTATATCATAGTATGAACATTCCTTAACATACATTTTTATTATTTTAACAGGACTTCTATACATTTTTTTTATATTGATTTGTTTACATTGATGCATTTATTGTCTTTGCATTTGTCTTTTTTATTTCACACCATTCATGTTGAGACAATTAGGATACTGTTGCTTTAATTTTTGTATGAACAGATTTGATAGTTAACCTCATACTTTATAATTATTTCTCTGAAGGGGTTCTAACCTATCCTCTTTTGTGCATTGTATTTATATTTCCTGCAGCATTAGCTTTCGTGTGCCAAGCTGAATTATCTGTTTCTGCTCCACACAAAGTCTTTGCTGTTACCTTGGTATCGTTTTGCGGTTCACTGTATCTTTCATGTGTTCCATCTATAAAGGAAATGACGATGATCAACTGACCAGCTTTTTGGTTAGGTGACCAGCGGTTACGGCACTTCTAGTTTTTGCACGGTCCTAGAACACACAAGAGATCATCTCACATGTAAGTTTATTTCCGTGTTCTATTTCCATATGGAGAGACTTGTACCCTATAGCTAACAACATTATATTAATAAGTTGCTATATGATACTTTTTGACACCATACACAGGTTCTCTTTTTCACTGGAAAACCCCTTTAACCTCCATGAGGAGATGTGGACTTTGTTGTTGGAAGAGCTCAAGGTTGCAGTCCCCTGAATAGTTTTAGATTGCTGGCAGCAGCGTCCTGGAGGGATGACAAAGAGTAGAAGCTGCTTTGTATTAGTAATAAAGATGAGCCGGATATGTAAGTCAAAAGAAGAATAAAAAAAAAAAAAAGAGTCCAGAAGCAAGCCAAGGTCAAACCCCAGGAGTTACACTATAAAGTGTGAAAACAACAGAGAAAGAGGACTAAACAAGTAGCAAAAACAAAACTATGCCACAGTCAAAACAAGGATTGAAGAGGACCTGACGGCAGTCTAGGATTTTTTATTTCATTTTGTAGCTTCGGATAACCTGATTTTAATGCTATTTTCATTTTGTTGCTATGATCCTTCATTTTTAATATATAGGGATTTTACCATTTAGTATTGCCACTACTTGTACTTTACTGTGAATTGTCAAATGGGCAGAAAAAGTACAGAACCAAAAAGCAAAATCCTTTTATTTTGGGAACAGAGGGGCGAAGAGACAAAATAAAAACATCACTGAAATCAGGGCACCTGAGGCTACCAAATGATTTAAAAAACCTGACAATGTGTCCCTCTTAAAATCATAATACAAACATAAAGTAGGACCTAGAAAGATATGTAACTTAGTCACCAGGCAGTGTCCAAATGGATAGTCCCACTTTAAACAAGGCACCTCGCATGGTGTCTTTCCAAGGAACTTATCGTTGTCTGTACAACCCACTGCTATATACTATGAATATAGCTTGAGTTTTACTTTAATTTTGTACAGTATGTAACAGGGCAATTGTTGTGTAGATAAAAGTTGTGTAAAGTGTTCAAAATTAAATTCTAAATGTAAATATTTTTTATCTGTTAAGCAAACTTGTGCTCTAACGCATGTTATTGAAGGGACACGGAATCTTACCATTTGGTGTCTATAATACCCATGGAGACCTATGTGTATACTGTTACGTTATGCACTCCGGCTGCACACGCTGGCCGTGAGCGCATGGTCCCCTTACCTGCTGCTGCCGACGGGGCTGGGACTCGCATGGCGGGATGCGCCCGCATGCGAGCCCCAGTCCGTCACTCTCTGGATGTTTCTCCTGCCTCCGTCTCCGCCTCTCTGCTCCGGCACGCGTGTCCCCGTCTCCTAGGGGGCGTGCTTGCCGGAGCTTTAAGATTTAAAGGGCCAGTATGCTCATTAGTGTAATTCACCTGTGGCTCATTTATAAATTCCTCCACCCTCCTCACTCCCCTGCCGGACCTTTGTTGCCTTGTGCCTTAGAGAAAGCATTCCTCAATATTGCCTTGCCGTGTATCTGATCCCTTGCTTTGTGACTTTGACCTTGCTCCTCTGCCGCCTGCCTACTGAACTCCTGCTACATCCCGACTACGCTACTGCGCCGCCTGACCTGACCTTCTGCTATCCAGACTACGAGCTGCCTTATCGCTCCTGTGCCTTGCATCTCCTCAGCCGCCTGTGTGGTCGAGCCGTGCCAGGGGTAGCAATCTGGGTGCCGCCTGCCAAAGCAAGTCTATCCCGCTTTGCGGCGGGCTCTGGTGAAAACCAGCGACACCTTAGACTCCGCTCCATGGTACGGTCTGAGTCATCTGCTATTCAGGTCCTGATACACCTACACCGGAGTTCCTGTCTTCAGAAACGTGTTACATATACACTCAAGGTAAATGTATCTGGTATGTTTCTGTAACATGGGTGTAAATGAGTACATGTCCTTTATTGAATAGCCTTTGTTTGCGCTCACCTTTGCATCAACTCTTACCAAATAAAATGTGTCCCTATATGTGGAATTCAATGCATATTAGCAAGAAATGGTATTTTACAGAAAAAAATTAAATACATAGAAAGGAATTTTAGATCAGGAAACTAAATTTGTATTTGCAATGATTCAATACTCTTTCACATTGTGTCTGTATTACGTATCATAAATATTACTTTGTGCCCCTATGCTCTCACACAACTGTTAAAAGTAAAATAGCAAAGTTTATCATTGGGGAAGAGATTATCATCCCCAGTCAGTTACATTACCAGTGAACAATTCACAGCAGACTACACTCCATGGACAGTCTAGCGCACTGTGACAGTATGTTTATTAGGGCAGGGAGGGCACAGAGTAGTCAGTGCATGCTTAAAGTGTACCCGTCAGATCCAAATATATCACTCAGTACCTAATCCTGACCATGTACATCTAATTTTTATGTGTCTAGCACCTTTATTTTATTTTTTTAATACACTCTTAATTTAGCTCACTAGTCTGAATTCCTCTCAAAGTGAAGGGGCGTGGCCTCACTGTGCAGGTCTCCGCCCCCTCCCTCAGTATGCTGTCTGTTCACATCTCCCCTAGCATTAGCAAAACTACAACTCCCAGCTTGTCCTCACGGACACAAGCTGACAGTGGAAGGATTTATCCTCCAGCAGTTAGCCCTGCGCTCACAGCTGTCAATCAATGAAGTGTGTCCATGACGTAGGTGATGACGCATGGACACAGCAGGACTAGTATGTGTCCAAGCAGGCAGGGGGGCAGTTGTTTGACTGGCTTTTTCAGTATGAAATACTGAACATTTTCTAATGAAGGCATTTGCAAAACCTATTGGTTTTACATGCTTTACAACAATCAAAAGTTTTTGTATCTGACAGTGCCCATTTACAGACTCTTAATAGTTATCTATGGCTGTGTTCACTAAAAGTGAATCTGTCATTTCTACATCTCTATATGCTTAGCACCAAAGTGTCCAGGAGGTGATGCTGAGCTGCAGCATGCATGCCTCCTCCCTTATACACTCCTCACTGCCCTGATTGATATACAGAACATATGTACAATGCTGGAAGATGAGTCCTATACATCAATCACTTAAAGGGGTACTCTGCTGCTCAGCGTTGCTGGAGCCCCGCCCCTCATGACATCACACCACGCCCCCTCAATGCAAGTCTAGGGGAGGGGGCGTGGCGGCAGTCACGCCCCCTCCCATAGACTTGCATTGAGGGGGCGGGGTGTGATGTCATGAGGGGCTGGGCTATGACATCACAAGCTCCCGGCTCCAGCAGCGGAGTACCCCCTTTAATGCAGACATGAAGTAGCAGCTTGGTACCACCTCCTTGACACTTGAGCAACTGAACCATAATATGGAGCTGATACCGGCTCTATACAGAACCATAAAGACAATCTACATCTACCTACAGGTTCTTTTAATATGAGACCATCTCTAATAGTCTCATTTCAGTCCACTTTACATTCTGTACAAAGAGAAGTAACATAATCTTAAATAAACATATTCTCAGTGTATTTTATTTGAAGCACTGTATGATCACATTATTTAGCCATCTGGCCCCAGTAGCTTTGAAGGGGTTAAAAGTGCATAGTTAAAAAGTTGAAAACGCTCTTAACACATAAAAAAGCATGCAAATGTCACATTATGACTGCGAAGAATCACTGATAGTGTTAGAGGTCTTCATTTACAGTTTGCTGTTATTGCATTACTTTTCAAGAATCAGTTCAAGGATCACATTCTCTTTCTATTTCGTTCATTGCCTGCGCATGGCGCACAGGTAGGCAGAAGCAGGTGGTTAGAGGAAGCAGCATTCTACAACATCTGGTTTTTAACATCAGTGGCGATGGAACATGTGGATCCAAATGTTATAATTTGAGTTATATAGGTGTAACAGTTCTGGTTCACAGTATAGTCAGTATATGGGTAAATATCCCGTGATCTCTGAAGAGATGAAAGAGATACATTCCTGTTTTTATCTTTCATGCTTAGTATTAGCATCATTACGTTCCACGGTGACACCATTGGCTTTAGTGGTTAGATCCTTCTTATTGCAGTCTTTCTCCAGATAGAACTCTGCCAGTACAGGACAGTGCTCTGATGCCACTCCTCCCCAAGACCAGTTATCTGGAATCCATGGATTAGTTAACCCTTCTCTTACCACCAAAGAATAACCTGTATAGAATGAAAAAACAAACAAACAGAGACAGTGTCATTCTAACTGTAGGATGCATATTTTCCACTGGTCGGCATATTTGTTATTTTACCAATATCTTATTGCTACAATAGAACACAAACCATTGCTAGCATAGGGGTTTATCACTCAATTCCTATGAAAGGGAAACTGACAACCGGTTCACCCACACTCAACCCAATACACAGGGTTATAGTGCGAGTGAACTGGATTAAAATCACGTATTACTCACGCGGACCGGTGCCGCCATTTTGGAAATATACAATGTATTAGCCGACCTCGCTTATATGTTAATCGCCAGCTTTGCGCAATGGAGGCAGGAGCCAGCATACCCAGCATCTCTGACTCCTTCCCCTCTATTCCGATGTGCCTGCCCAGAGCATGGTCACATGGGCGAAGGGGGTCTCATAAATATTCATGAGATGGACTGGCATATCGGAGCAGAAGGATGCTGGGTATGCAATTAAAGGAAAACTGTCAGATATTTTCTCCTGCACTATCCACATACTGATGGATAGTGTGGGAGACACTGATTCCAACAAGCCCTACCTTGCCAGAATCCGCCCGGCCGTTCGCCCGCAATTGTAGTTTTATTATATGTGGAAATCTTGCTGTAACTGGCACGGGCGGGGCTTCTGCAGCTTAACTGGAACTGACGTCAGCGCCACTTATGAATTTTCATCCCCCCTCCCTCCAGTTCTCCCTCTCTTCGACACTTCTAGCTGAAGGGAGGGGGGGATGAATATTCATAAGCGGAGCTGACGTCAGTGCCAGTTAGCTGCAGAAGCCCCGCCCGTGCCAGTTACAGCCTGGCATATAATAAAACTACAATTGCGGGCGAACGGCCGGGCGGATCCGGGCAAGGTAGGGATCATTGGAATCAGCGTCTCCCGCACTATCCATCAGTACCTGTGGATAGTGTGGGAGAAAACATGTGACAGGTTTCCTTTAACATGTAAGCAATGTTGCCTGCCAGCTAATACATTGTATATCTCCAGAATGGTGGCATCGGTCCAGGTGAGAAATGATTTTAATCTGATTTACCCGCACTATAACTCTGTGAATTGGGTTTAGTGCGGGTGAATCAGCTGTTTTTCTTTAAAAAGTAAGAATTGAAGGGTTTATATTATGATATTTTCTCACTGCCAATTCAGTAGTGCCAGAAATATTCCAATGCCACCTAAGCAGAGGAAATCAGGCAGCCAAGCCAGGCTTTTGTAAGGGGATCTGCCAACTTTCCAGACTATTTTAGTACAAACTTGTATTCTCCATCAATTAAGAATTCTGGAGATTTTTTGTGCCGATCCTATGTTATTCCTCCTGGAAATGTAGAGTTACCTTGGTCAATTAAACAGAACAATGTGCCTGCCAATAATGACTAGAACACTAGAGGAAATGTAAATGACTAAAAAGGAGGGCACCGTTAATGGCACTGTGGGGATGAGATGGGTTATTGTGGCCAACTCTCAGGGTGGTGATGTCTGGAAGTTTACCGGTAGAGGAAGGAACTGCCCTAACAAACTTGAACAAAACTACATCCTGTCCCCGTGAGTCAAATATTTTAATATCGGCTAAAAATAACACATATACTTCTGGCACTGACCTGTGAACACTTTCTTCAAGCTCTTGCTGATCCAGATATTGTCTAAGGACCTGTTGCCTTGAGGGCTTTTTGTGCTGATATTGGTATGTGTGCTAGCTGGAAGCAAGTTCTGGAACTTTTCTTTTCTTAGAGAATCAAAGTTATTGCTGTCTGGTGGTTGGCTGAATCCTCCTAAAATGATCACATCTTTTTCCCCTAGAAAATTAAGAAGAACATTTTAGCCACAGAAAACGGCTCTTTGTCTTAAAGCACACCAGAAGTCATATCCATAGATAGTTACACACACCTTACGAATTGCACTGCTTATTATTACGCCATTTTTTTAAATGCCCTCTAGAGGCCGCTGTTGCTCCGGTCTCCAGTTTTATGTATCTTAATAGCGGACCATAAATTTATAAGGCAAATATATTGCTATAATTTTTTTTATATATATATATATATATATATATATATATATATATATATATATATATTTTTTTTACATTAGGCCAGCACAGCTCAAAGCTGTGCAGCTCATAGAGCTTCTATGTCTTGTACATGAGCAGTCTCACATACCTTAAATTACATAAAGAATATACTGCAGTAATGCTCTATCCACATTAACAATTTTTTTTTTCCCATTATTTATTTATTTTTTTAATAGACAAACATTGATATTAATGACTCTATTGACTTAAAGGGGTACTCTGCTGCTCAGCGTTCGGAACAAACTGTTCCGAACGCTGGAGCCGGCGCCTGGGTGCTCGTGACGTCATAACCCGCCCCCTCATGACGTCACATCACGCCTCGCCCTCTCAATGCAAGTCTATGGGAGGGGGCGTGACGGCTGTCACGCCCCCTTCCATAGACATGCATTGAGGGGGCGGGGCGTGACATCATGATGGGGTGCGGCTATGACGTCACGAGCTCCCAGCGCCGGCTCCAGCGTTCGGATCAGTTTGTTCCAAATGCTGAGCAGCGGAGTACCCCTTTAAGTTTTATTTTTCTGATGGTAAGTGCCATCAGTTGGCATTAGCCTTTATTCCATCAGGTTACTGTTGCTTTTTAATCTGCCATGATATTTTCTGCAAAGCCTGTTGGCTTCCCTTAAAGGGATATTCCAGGCCAAAACTTTTTTTTATATATCAACTGGCTCCGGAAAGTTAAACAGATTTGTAAATTACTTTGATTAAAAAATCTTAATCCTTCCAATAGTTATTAGCTTCTGAAGTTGAGTTGTTGTTTTCTGTCTAACTGCTCTCTGATGACTGACGTCCCGGGAGCTGTGCAGTTCCTATGGGGATATTTTCCCATCATGCACAGCTCCCGAGACGTGACATCATCACTGAGCAGTTAGACAGAAAACTTCAGAAGCTAATAACTATTGGAAGGATTAAGATTTTTTAATAGAAGTAATTTACAAATCTGTTTAACTTTCCGGAGCCAGTTGATATATAAAAAAAAGTTTTTGCCTGAAATACCTCTTTAAGGGGGCATCTTTGAATCAATGGTGTCTCATTGAGACCAGAGGATATGATTCAGTGGCCCCTCCCATGCATTAGGGATTTACATAGCTTGAGCCCACCAGAGGACTCTCTAGAGCAGTGGTCTTCAACCTGCGGACCTCCAGATGTTGCAAAACTACAACTCCCAGCATGCCCGGACAACATCTGGAGGTCCGCAGGTTGAAGACCACTGCTCTAGAGAATCAGTCCAACCCTGATACAAGTAATAAGAAAAATGTATTAGAGCCTCTTCTGTGTCATAAAAAAAATAAAAATAAATTAATCTAATGAAAAATATGAAGCTGCAAACAATGTCTTCTATACAATTAATGGAAACAAACAAAACCATCTGAATATTCTACATGAATGACTTTAGCTGCTAAGATGTTCTGCATAAGAGGTTTATAAATTGCAATGTGTGTATTACGTTCAGCTGCTATGTGATTGGCACTGCCTTTCCTTTTTATAATGATTTAGGATATTTATTATATCATTGAGCCCATGAGCCTAATACAGATTATTTATTGCTCAGCTTTGCATGCTGGATGGTAATAAATGATCTAGGCTTTAAAAAATAATAATAATAATAATACAGAATCATTCTGACACAAAAATGTGAAAATATGTGGTAAATAGGATTGGGTGAAACTTGTAGTTAAAAAGGTTATCCAGGTATAGAAATGCAAAGTAACATTTTTTCCAAAAACAGCACCACCCCTGTCCTCAGGTTGTGTGTGATATTACAACTTGGCTCCATTCACCGCAATGGAACTGAGCTGCAAAACCAATTAGCTCTGTCTTTCTATCCCATTAGTCAAATGTGAGAAGGGTACCGTGTGTTACCAGTAGCTGGGCACTGCAGCAGGTATGTCATCTGACCACAACTTCACAGAAGGGTTTATGTATTGGCATCATTGGGACACAGATCCATTTAGATGGATACACCTTAATAAAATGGGAATGGTTGATATTACCTTCCTGTTTGTGGCACATTAGTATATGTGAGGGGGGAAACTTTTCAAGATGGGTGGTGATCATGGCGGCCATTTTGAAGTCGGCCATTTTGAATCCAACTTTAGTTTTTTCAATAGGAAGAGGGTCATGTGACACATCAAACTTATTGGGAATTTCACAAGAAAAACAATGATGTGCTTGGTTTTAATGTAACTTTATTCTTTCATGAGTTATTTACAAGTTTCTGACCACTTAAAATGTGTTCAATGTGCTGCCCATTGTGTTGGATTGTCAATGCAACCCTCTACTCCCACTCTTCACACACTGATAGCAACACCACAGGAGAAATGCTAGCACAGGCTTCCAGTATCCGTATACACTGCTATATACTACTATATACACCGCAGGGGAAATGCTAGCACAGGCTTCCAGTATCCGTATACACTGCTATATACTACTATATACACCGCAGGAGAAATGCTAGCACAGGCTTCCAGTATCCGTAGTTTCAGGTGCTGCACATCTCGTATCTTCACAGCATAGACAATTGCCTTCAGATGACCCCAAAGATAAAAGTCTAAGGGGGTCAGATCGGGAGACCTTAGGGGCCATTCAAATTGCCATCTTGAGATGCTCCACATCATTTTCTTTCCTCATAATGCCATCTATTTTATGAAGTGTACCAGTTCCCCCTACTGCAAAGTACCCCCCCAACATACTGATGCCACTCATCCTTCACAGATAAGAGTCACCTTCTCTATACATTTCTATATGAACGAACAGAGAAAGTGACACAACTGACACTGTGGTATTCAGCAAGATCAGATCAGATCAGTAGTCACATGGTGTATGAACAGGACCGCAATGGGACATTATGCAAAGTACTAGAGGACGGGGGAAATATATGCTTTAATATGTATTAAAGGGGTACTCTGGTGGAAAACATTATTATTATTATTTTTTTTTTTAAATGAACTGGTGCCAGAAAGTTAAACATTTTTGTAAATTACTTTTATTTAAAAATCATAATCCTTCCAGTACTTATCAGCTGCTGTATAATACAGAGAAAGTTCTTTCCTTTTTGATTTTTGTTTCTGTCTATCCACAGTGCTCTCTGCTGACACCTCTGTCCATCTCAGGAACTGTCCTGCACAGGATAGGTTTGCTAAGGGGATTTATTCCTGCTCTGGACAGTCCCTGACATGGACAGAGGTGTCAGCAGAGAGCACTGTGGTAAGACAGAAAATAATTTAAAAAAGAAAAGAACTTCCTCTGTATTATACAGCAGCTGATAAGTACTGGAAGGATTAAGATTTTTAAATAGAAGTAATTTACAAATTTACAACACAAATAGAGAAACATAGCCGCACATCCACCATTTGTATTTTGATCTACTTGCTTCTCAGCATAATTAAAAAAATTAACAGGTTGTTAGTATACATTTTGATCAAAAAAATACAAGCCCACTCGCCACGTCAAGGCCACCTAGTCAGAGTGGGTCCCTAACCTAACACTGGCATAGCGCTGGGCGGCAACCACTGACTCCGAAACACCATGCCCACAGGGGAAAGACCCAGTGGCCAGGCAGCCCCACTGCTGCCCGACCTAGCCCCTGGCTTTGGGCCGCACCACCTCACAGACAAAGCATCACAGAAACAATGGCCGCCACAGGGAACCACAACAGTGTGAACACCTACTATAATTTACAAATCTGTATAACTTTTTGGCACCAGTTGATGTAAAAAAATGTTTTCCACCGGAGGATCCCTTTAAGTATACACCGGAGGGCTTCTATAAAGAATGTGCACATTTTTCCATTCCCATTCATTTTTACCCTCTCTATATTTTCTTTATTCATAACATACTTTATTTTTTCAGAATTTCTTTGCTTGAAAAAAATGTAATGGATTTTGAGGGTTTTACATTTTCTGAAGCATTTTTTCTTTTCATTACATCATATTTGTGACACACACATTTCTATAGAGTAGCCTATAGAAACAATGCCAAAAAAAACACTGGCCCAACTTTATTAATCTGTCTGAAACAAAAAATGTCTGGTTTTGCCTTTAGATGGGTACGCCACCCCTAGACATCTTATCCCTATCCAAAGGAAAGGGGATAAGATGTACGATCGCTGCCCCCCCCCCCCCCCCCCCCCCCGAAATCTCTGCTGCGGCACCGCAGACATCAGGTGCACAGAGCGAACTTCGCTCTGTGCCTTATGACTAGCGATGCGGCGCTGACGTCACGGCCACACCCCCTCGTGACATTACACCCACCCTATCAATGCAAGTCTATGGGAGGGGGCGTGGCGGCCGCCACCCCCCTCCCATAGACTTGCATTGAGGGAGAGTGGCCGTGACGTCACCAGCCTACGGTGCAGCAGCCGTCGTTCTAAACAAACACCCGGTGCTGCACGGGCCCCCCGCGATCAGACATCTTATCCCTATCCTTTGGATAGGGGTTAAGATGTCTAGGGGCGGAATACCCCTTTAACAACCAATCACAGCTCAGGTTTCACATCTTAACATGCTCTGGTAAGATGAAAACTGAGCTGAGATTGAGCTGAGCTTCAGGCAGATTAATAAATCTGGGCCATTGTTTTTAATATGTTTAATATATTAATCTAAAAGTTCACGTAATATCTGGCTGTGGTCTTATAACAAAAGAACACAGGAAATCTTGTCAGGAAAAGTGCCAAAAAATGCAGAAAAAACAACAAAAAGCTGCACCTAGACATCCAAATACAAAAGACATCAAAAAATATGATGTTCTACTATTCTGCGAAGAAACAATGCACAGGCATGGGTATGAATACTTCAGTAAATGCAGCTAAAAGCATTAGAATTGCACAGTGATTGATTATCCTATCGCCAGTGATAACGTTCAGGCTGCCAGGAAGCATTCCAGGAATGACTCTCAGGGACAGGTTACATCATGTCCTGGTAGCTGGGACTTACTACCTTACATACCTTTCAGGGTCTCCTGCAGCGTTTGTCCAAAGGTGGATGATTTGTGGCCGTCGCCATGTTGCTTTCCACCCTCATGTGGGGGAGGGCGCAGATGAATATTTACCAGGGTGACATCACTGACTCCAACCTAAGTAACATAAAGCAAAAAATATATAAAATGAATGACTGGAATCTTTATATAAAGCCAACATATTAAGCAGCACTTTACAATACAGAGGGTAGATAAACTTATGAAATTTCACAATACAGAGTCAAAAACTAAACAAAAAAATATTTAACTACTCAACCAAGAGACATGAAAGCCTTGCTCACAAGAGCTTACAATCTATGAGGAATTGGGGTAAAAGTGCTTGAACCTTTTATACAACTAAAAATATAAAAGAGAGCGCTCCATAGAGTAAAACCAACTGGGTAGGTATTGGTAGAAGGATTATTTTTAAAGCCTCTTACCCCAAGTGGTGGTTTGAGCTCACACACAACAATGGACAGCGTGTAAAGATTGTTAGAGCCCGGTCTGCAGCCCCCCAACCAAGTAGATAGAGACAAATGGACTTCAAAGGTGCGGTGGGTCTTTTGCGGCGCTGATTCGGAACAGGCACATCAGGTGAGTATAAAAGGTTTATTAAAATGCAACACGTTTCACCGCACATGCGCGGCTTCATCAGGCGATGCCTGATGAAGCCGTGCATGTGCAGTGAAACGTGTTGCATTTTAATAAACCTTTTATACTCACTTGATGTGCCTGTTCCGAGTCAGCGTCGCAAAAGACCCACTGCACCTTTGAAGGCCATTTGGCTAAACCTTTTATACAAAGCAGAGGCGAAGAAGGAAAATTTGACCCTTACAGAGGCGCTGCTAGTTCCAGAGTAATGTAGATGCCAACCATAGGTATTGGTAAAAAACACCGGAGTGGTTTATTAGAGCATAAGAGGACAATGAAGTACACAGATGACGCGTTTCGGGGGAGCCACCCCCTTCCTCAGATCAGTGTGCAAGGGTCTGTAAGGGTCATATTTTCCTTCTTCGCCTCCACTTCTATGAGGATCGGATCTTTTCCTTCCCTGGGACCCAGGCTCAGCAGTAGCTCCAGCCTTTCTGTCACCCACGGTGTGGGTTATAAGCGAATATCCTATTCGCTCAAGGTGAGCGGCCACTACCTAGGGGCAAGTCCTGCCCGTTCACTGTGACTTTGTTTTAATTTGTTATCCTGTTTAGTGGTAACGCACAAGGCGCCTGTGTCGGTCTCTCTTTTTTTCTCTCCCACTCTCAGGTTTATACAAAGCAGGGTAGTAGACATAAAGCTATATGCATCAGTTACTAGCCAGTGTGTATGTACTGATATAAATCCCGTGGAGAAATCAATGACAAGTAGTAAACATAATAAAAGCCCTAAAGACCCATGCTTCACTTTATCTACCATTACATATACATTACTTAGTGAAAACAAACATGTTGAATTTGTTACGAAGCGCCCCACAGGCAAATAAGCATATATACAGGAATATAACTAAGCCGCCCCTAGGCTTCAGCATATTATACCTACACCAGAGAAGCATGAAATACTAATACATGAAAAGATTAGGAACTTAGCATCTGAAGACTTTTCATTGATATTACTGGACATAGAGAAGTCGGACCGGCACTGCGTTAATCTGCAAGTATAGGATCTCACTATGCGGGTTTGATGAGGAACATTTACAATGCGAGATGCGGAGGTGCTCTGACGTAACAAACACTGCATCCCCCCCGGTGTGTGTTCCTCTCCGCAATTTGTGTTTATGCGAGTATTTCCTACAATAAAGAAGACTGATAAGAAGCGGTGAGTTGCCGACATCTTTTGTTCTCCGTTCCTTATTGATATTACTGGCACAGGGATCTGGAATCACAGTTCTGCACAGGTTACCAAGCTCAGATGTAGATTTGTGTAGCCAAATCTGCTGCGGATCCTGATACTCTTGTTCTTACACCACGAGAAGACATCTCAGGCGGTCCAAAAATATGTGTGCACCCAGCCTATTTTAACCTATTAAGCTCACTGACTGGAAAGTTAATTGGTTGGTGTAGCATTTTTTTTTTTTTATTAAAAAATGTTCTGCTGCTTCTCTGTATGCCGGCCAAAATTTCCTGTTTAGTTCTTATCCACTAGGCAGGTATAAATTCAGCTCATACTGTGCTTTTTTGTGAAAAAGGACTGGCATAAAGTGTTCTTTATTTTTATGTATGGGTTACAATGCAACTTTTTGTAGCACTTATAATTGATTTTATCTAGCAAGATTCAGTTGCAGCCAATGTTGTACACTGAGTTATATGCAAACTTGAGGACTGCAGCTGTCACTCAATCGGTAGCGCTACAAAACCAATGCAGTGTTGCCCTAGCATTACAAAGATGGTGGGTACAGCAGAACCCTTTCAAAAAGAGATGGTGGATCTGTCTGTACTACGGTCTGGTGAAAGGATATGCAAAGCAATTATCTACCAGAAGGCAAAGAGCTTGCTCTCTGGTGCCACTAGTGGGCGGTAGCATTCAACAGCCTTAGAACATACAGATGTAGTAGAGTCAGGGCAATTTCACACAACAAAATTTCCGAGCAGAATCCGGAGGGAAAAAATAACACTGCATCTCGTTCAGTTCGATCTTACAAATCTGTATGGAAGATGTATGACAGATGAGTTATAAATTTAAGTGATAGTTTGATAATCTGTGTTTCCTTCCTAATGCTGTGTCAACATTTTTCTCTGTATGATGAATGTTAAACTGTAAGTTAGCTTGGAAAAGGAGCGTGTTCTCTCTGTATTTTTAGCTGTTGTGAGGTGAGATGATAAATTTACTGTAGGTGTAATGCACATAATCTTTTGATCTAGGTGATCAGGAGAGCTGGCATGATGTATGGGTAGAAAATAGCACCACAATAAGACTTGTCTTTATCAAACTGTAAGCCGTCTAAATAGTACTTATAACCAGGAGCTGTGTGCTCCTTCTTATTGTGGGCGGCATGAACTGGGTTTCTTACGTTCCAAATCATATGGAACATGCTCTCTGGATTTGGTAAGGTTGAAATTGTGGAGAGATTTAAAGGGGTTATCCACCATAAGGTGATTTTAGTACGTACCTGGCAGACAGTAATGGACATGCTTAGGAAGGATCTGCACTTGTCTTGGGCTAAATGGCTATGGCTAATGACTATTTCCTCTTGAAGTTCCCTCAAACAACAAGTCCCAAGATCCCTTGTTTGTACGTTTGAGTTCCCTTTTCTCTTTCACACACATCAGTCACCCCACCCTTTGCAGCACACGTGAGCTATGTGTGCTGTTCATTAAACTACAATTTCCTGCAGCCCTGTGAAGAATGATTCCCACTCAGAAGTTGCTCCACCCAGCATAAGCAGTGAGGGCGAGTAGCCGACACTCACTGCTCTGAAGCGAGCGCAGCTCCGGCACTTGCCTTAAAGCCGTTTAACCCCTTAAGGACTCAGGGTTTTTCCGTTTTTGCACTTTCGTTTTTTCCTCCTTACCTTTTAAAAATCATAACCCTTTCAATTTTCCACCTAAAAATCCATATTATGGCTTATTTTTTGTGTCGCCAATTCTACTTTGCAGTGACATTAGTCATTTTACCCAAAAATGCACGGCGAAACGGAAAAAAAAATCATTGTGCGACAAAATCGAAAAAAAAACGCCATTTTGTAACTTTTGGGGGCTTCCGTTTCTACGCAGTGCATATTTCGGTAAAAATTACACCTTATCATTATTCTGTAGGTCCATATGGTTAAAATGATACCCTACTTATATAGGTTTGATTTTGTCGCACTTCTGGAAAAAATCATAACTACATGCAGGAAAATTTATACGTTTAAAAATGTCATCTTCTGACCCCTATAACTTTTTTATTTTTCCACGTACGGGGCGGTATAAGGACTCCTTTTTTGCGCCGTGATCTGAAGTTTTTATCGGTATGATTTTTGTTTTGATCGGACTTTTTGATCACTTTTTATTCATTTTTTAATGTTATAAAAAGTTACCAAAATACGCTTTTTTGGACTTTGGAATTTTTTTGCGCGTACGGCTTTTGGAATTGACCGTACGGCTTAATTAATTATATAATTTTATAGTTCGGACATTTACGCACGCGGCGATACCACATATGTTTATTTATTTTTTTTTTTACACTGTTTTATTTTTTTTATGGGAAAAGGGGGGTGATTCAAACTTTTATTAGGGAAGGGGTTAAATGACCTTTATTAACACTTTTTTTTTACTATTTTTTTGCAGTGTTATAGGTCCCATAGGGACCTATAACACTGCACACACTGATCTCTCATCCTGATCACAGGCGTGTATTAACACGCCTGTGATCAGCATTATCGGCGCTTGACTGCTCCTGCCTGGATCTCAGGCACGGAGCAGTCATTCGTCGATCGGACACCGAAGAGGCAGGTAAGAGCCCTCCCGGTGTCCGATCAGCTGTTCGGGACGCCGCGATTTCACCGCGGCGGTCCCGAACAGCCCGACTGAGCAGCCGGGATACTTTCAGTTTCACTTTAGAAGCGGCGGTCAGCTTTGACCGCCGCTTCTAAAGGGTTAATACCGCACATCGCCGCGATCGGCGATGTGTGGTATTAGCCGCGGGTCCCGGCCGTTGATTAGCGCCGGGACCGACGCGATATGATGCGGGATCGCGGCGCGATCCCGCTTCATATCGCGGGAGCCGGCGCAGGACGTAAATATACGTCCTGCGTCGTTAAGGGGTTAAAGGGGTAGTCCGGTGGAAAACTTTTTATTTTTTAAATGAACTGGTGCCAGAGGGTTAAAATGATTTGTAAATTACTTCTATTAAAAAATCTTAATCCTTTCAGTACTTTTAAGCAGCTGTTTGCTACAGAGGAAAATCTTTATTTTTTGAATTTCTTTTTTGTGTTGTCCACAGTGCTCTCTGCTGACACCTGACGCCCGTATCAGGAACTGTCCAGAGCAGGAGAAAATCTCCATAGTAAACCTATGCTGCTCTGGACAGTTCCTGACACGGACAGAGGTGCCAGCAGAGAGCACTGTGGACAACACAAAAAAGAAATTCAAAAAGTAAAGAATTTCCTCTGCAGCATACAGCTACTAAAAAGTACTAAAATGATTAAGATTTTTTTAATAGAAGTAATTTGCAAATCAGTTTAGCTTTCTGGCACCAGTTCAAGTTTTCCACCGGAGTACCCCTTTAAGGATTCAGGGCATACATGTTCACCCTTGGTCCTTAAAGGACAACTGTAGTGGTCAAAAATCCCTGCCCAAATGTTCCCCAAACAAAAGTTATACAATTCAGTCAATTAGTTCTATTTACCTATATGCAGCCGTTTCTGAGATATTAGAGTTGCCAGCATAGCCCAGTCCTGCGTCCGTCCCCTATTCATTACATTGCAGCCGCCATCTTGGGGACGGAGATCTCTTCCTCCCAGCAGTGTTTGTGCTCCCCCTAGCCTCTGTCAGGTCCTCCCTCTTATGCATATGCATGAGCGGGTGCTTTCTGAGGCAGCCATAGGCTCATCCTCAGAAACGCCCCTATCTGTAAGATTCAAGCAGGGGGAGAATGAGGACGTCCACAGCTCCTCCCCCCTCCCCTGCTCTGTCTACATAGGACCTCACTTATCACGGGGAGGATTCAAGTTTTCATGGGGGAAACACAGAGCAAACCACAGAGCAGGGAGGGGAGGGACGTGTATGTGGAGGAGACATATTACACTGCACGGGCTGGTGGTGTATAGACTACAGGGAATAAATATCACACTGGAGATGATTCTGTGTGTGAGGGGGGGGGGACTACTGAATGACACATGCTGGGAGTTGTAGTCCCTGTTATGTGTGTGTGTATGCCAGTGTTTCCCAACCAGGGAATGCTGGGAGTAGTAGTTTTGCAACATCTGGAGGGACCCTGGTTGGGAAACACTGGTGTATGAACTACAACTCCCAGGAGACTACAGAGATACAATAGAGGTGTTTGTGAACTACAACTCCCAGGAGACTACAGAGAGACAATAGAGGTGTTTGTGAACTACAACTCCCAGGAGACTCCTGATACAATAGAGGTGTTGGTGAACTACAACACCCAGGAGACTACAGAGATACACTATAGGTGTTGGTGAACTACAACACCCAGGAGACTACAGAGATACAATAGAGGTGTTTGTGAACTACAACACCCAGGAGACTACAGAGATACAATAGAGGTGTTTGTGAACTACAACTCCCAGGAGTCTCCTGATACAGTAGAGGTGTTGGTAAACTACAACTCCTTTATACACTCAAACAGCAGAAAGCTGACAGGGCATGCTGGGATTTGTAGTCTTGCAACAGCTGGAGGCACCACTGGAATTCCCGGCATGCCCGAACAGCATATAAAATAACTGGGCATGCTTGGAGTTGTAGTTGTGAAAAAGATGGAGGGACCCCTATCAGGACAGTTTTATAGACAAACAATTATGGGTTTTTTTTTACCATTTTTACTTTCACTATCCACTTTCCAGAGCCCACACTACAGTGAGCACGGAGGCAGCTGCTTCATCACTGGACAGGAGCCAGCATGGGGAGGGGGAGATGAGCAGAAGGGGAGGGTGTATGCATAGGGAAGGGAGATGTGGGCGTTACAATATAATAATTTGCTCGGGGGGACAGAACAGGGGGAGGGCAGCAGCTTACAGGAAGTAAGCACAAGGCATGATGGGAGATGTAGTTTTACTTTCACTTCTCCTCCGTAATTCGTGTGCTGATAACGGGAGAACGACTGGGCCAATTTTGATGGGGGAGACATTGTTGGAAAGGTCTTTCAAAGACCTATTAAATGAGGTAAAAAAAAGTTTTTTTGCCCAGCACTGCAGATGTCCTTTAAGTAATCATAAGTTATAAGTTAGTCATAAGCTATTAACCTGTGGAGCGAGCAGCATGCCAAGCCGCTCCGCTCCCCAGCAATAGATACATTTCACATTCATAACTTTAAAGTCAACAGTGTCTGTTCTATGATGGGAGCTATAGTAGGATAGGCGGTTCCTGTTGGGGAAGTGGGCAGCATTGTTTCGCAATCCACCGCCAGCCAACTCTATGAAAAACCATCATGTACACTGTAGAATTTAAAAAAAAACTGCCAGGAGCCCTAAATGGCCACACGGTGCTGGCCATTCAGGGCTCCCAACAGGGTATTTGAAGTTATGAATGTGAAATATATGTTGCTGTGGAGTGGAGCGGCATCGCATGCCGCCCGCTCCCCAGGTTGATGACTTATTATCGCAGCAGGTCTCAGAATCGAGACCCAATGCGATCAATCCCTCCGCCCCTGTACTACTACCCCCAACATGGAACAGACTGCAAAAAGAAAGGAGAACTCTGTTCCATGATGGGAGTAGTAGTACTACAGCAGACTCAGTAATTATGTGCGAATTCTGCACAAATTCGGCAGAAAGTCAGCCACATTGACTTCAATAGGACTCTGCAGCCGAAGTCCGGAAAAATATAAGACCAGACTTATATTTTTCCAACCCGCACAAAACTGAATTTCAGCAGCAGAATTCCACATGCGGAAATTCTGCTGTGTTAATGACAGTTCAGAATCCCATTAAAGTTGAAGGGGTATTCCGGCTTTATACATCTTATCCCCTATCCTTTGGATAGGGGATAAGATGTATAAAGCCTGAATACCCCTTTAATGGACAATTAATTCACGCAGAATATTCACATGGATTTTCCGCCATGTAAACGTGGCCTAAGGGGAGACCCCGAAATGGCAGCAGGAGGAAGCAATGGACAGGGCCATATGGAACTAAGGTAACTCAGCAGCTGTGCCCTCCAAAATGAGCAAAACACTGGCAATATCAGACCGCCGACTCAGCACAGTGTTTCTGTCATTGAAATTAAAAACCTTGCAAAAAAAAAAGAAACCTGTGTTCTGAGCAGAGGGCGACACCACTATATAAGCAGAAAAAACTAAAGTCATGGCCCATTAGGATAAATCTGTAGGCAATTATTAGCAGTCATGTATTTTCACACTTTAAGATCATAATTCCTGGGAGAAGAAGATAAACACAGGTAAAGTGCTGCAGTCTCTACGTGGTGTATTTTTTGAGAGGACTGGAGATGGACCAGCAGGGGACTAGGACTTCAACTGCATGATCAACTAAGGCTAAGTTCACATGTGCCTTTGTGCTCTCTGAAAAACAGAAATGAACTGATCATTTGGATTTCAATGGGCCATTATTATTATCATTTAGAGCAGGTTCGCACAACAGACTTTGAGTGTAAGCTCGGAATTGATTCTGCTGTATGTTCTGGTGGGCAAGTTAGTTGTTGGTTTCCACCCAGAATTTTGTTCTTTCAAAACGGAATGAAGGCAGATGTTGTGCACTGAATTCCAAGCGGACAATCTGCCCGCATTATTGGGCCAAAAGTCTAAGTGGAAACCAAGAACCAACTCGTTGGCCAGAAACATACAATGGAATCAATTTCGAGCTTACACTTGGAAAGTCCGTTGTGTGAACCCGGCTTTAATCTCAGTTTACATCAGTCCAGTCTTTTTCTCTTTGTCCAATAAAACAGAACTCAAACATCTGTAAAAATGTTCACATTGAAATCTATGGTGAAGGATGCAAACTGGGGGTCCGTATGCATCAGTTTAGTATCTGTTTTTAACATGATCCGTTCAACTGCAGGAATGGATCTTAACTGAACGGATCTCATACGCTGTGAACTTAGCCTTACATCAAATTACTGAAGATTAGATTTCATGGCTGAACTCACAAGTGAAGAAACTGGAAAAGCACAGAATTTCTGCATATGAAATATTTCATGCTACAAAATGTTTATCAAATCTAAAAATATATTTCACATTTAGTTTTTAAACAACAGCATACTTCTGATGGTATTCTTATCAGCTCTTCATCAACAGGATGCTGATGTTTCACAACAGGAAGCTCTTTCTAGATAATAAAATTCTTCATTTTAATCATGGAAGGGAAAATAATTCAATGTTTAATCACCAGAATATCCTAAATGTGCACAGAACCAACTCATTCCAAATCTTAAAGGGCACCTGTAAGCAGGTCAAAATGTACTTGTCTTTTCAAAAGATTCTTAAAACCTTCAGAGCAGACTGGTGACAAAGTGATTTTAGTTCTCTCACTTTTATTGAGCCCCTGAAAGTCCTCTTCATGGTGCTCAGCAATTTCTCATTATCTCAATTTTAGGGGACTGAACCAGAGCTCGGCTGTTCACCGGAAGAACACATACAGTTTCTTTCTCCCTTAGATGTCTGGTCAATCACAGCACAACAGTTACTTCTCATTGTTATGCAGCGACATAGTGCTGGTGAAAATCCATAGCACCGAACTGGCTGCATTGTGTTGGGGGATGATTTACAGTATACTACTATAGATGACATGTAGAAAGAGCAAGCATGACTAATGCAATAAACAGTGGCAGTACAGAAAGGGCAGATGTTATAGTACACCCGGAGCTGCAGCTACTGCTGCTAAGATGAAATGTAAAATTGTCCTCCATACTGCCGTCAGAAAAAAAAAAAAAGATGTACATACCTTCCTTCGCTCCCCCGAGGCCTCTGGTAACCGGCTCCGGTCTCCGCCACGATCCTCTTCCTGGTTGCTGGTGGTTGGCGAGTCATACTGCGCTCAGCCAATCACCGACCACAGCGAAGTCCCGATTTGGCCGGCGATAGGCTGAGCGGCAGTGTGAGAACGCTTCTAGACACAAAATTCTTCACTACACCGGCACCTGCTGCTGGGGCCGAAAACGTCACACTGCCGCTCAGCCTATTGCCGGCCGAGTCGGAATTTCGCTGTAACCGGTGATTGGCTGAGCGCAGTATGACTCGCCGACCACCAGCAACCAGGAAGAGGATCGCGGCGGAGACCGGAGCCGGTTACTGGAGGCCCCGGGGGAGCGAAGGAAGGTATGTACATCTTTATTTTTTTACTACTGGCAGTATGGGGGACAATTTTTATATTCTGGAGTTCTCCTTTAATTAACAGGGTCACCAATTGCTGAGACACAGCCCAGGCTTGTTCTTTTCCTCTTTTCTGCACATAGCAGTAGCTAAGATCTGCCCACCTGTGACACTCATTTTCCCAAACAACAGGCAAAGGACAGTGGAATGCCAAGAAGGGAGACACCTAGTGGTCATAACTTTAGGGCTCTTTTTCAGGGGTAAAAAGTCATTAATTGTAAATGAAGTTATATTTTATCTTGTGCCTTACACAAGACATTATACTCAGCATTAAACCCCTTAAGGACCACAGGTTTTTCAATTTTTGCAATTTCATTTTTTGCTTATCACCTTCTAAAAATCATAACGCTTTCAATTTTGCACCTACAGACTCATATGAGGGCTTACTTTTTGCGCCACCAATTGTACTTTGCAATGACCTCACTCAATTCACCACAAAATTTACGGCGAACCCAGAAAAAAAAAAAATTTGTAGGGCAAAATTGGGGAAAAAACACCATTTTGTAACTTTTGGGGGTTTCCGATTCTACGCAGTGCACTTTTCGGTAAAAATGACACCATATATTTATTCTGTAGGTTCATATGGTTACAATGATACCCAATTTATATAATTTTTCTTTATTTTACTACTTAGAAAAATAATTAAAATAAGTATACGGGGTTAATTTTTTTGGCCGTTATCTGAAGTTTTTATCAGTACCATGATTGTTTTGATCTTACTTTTTGATCACTTTTTATAATTTTTTCTTAGGGTATACAAAGTGACCAAAAATACACAATTTTGGACTTTGGAATTTTTTTTATATGTACGTCATTGACCGTGCAGTTTAATTAACATTATATTTTTATAGTTCGGACGTGGCGATACCACATATGTTTATTTTTATTATGTTTATATATTTTTTATATGGAATTTGGGAAAAGGGGGGTGATTTAAACTTTTAATAAGAAAAGGGTTAATGTGTGTGTTTTTAAACTTTTTTAAAACTTAGGGGACTTTTAGGAGGAATCATTTGATTCCTCATACAGATCAATGTGGTTCCGTGGAACCACATTAATCTGTGTGCTGTGCCCTTGATTGATAAAGCCTGGTCCTGCCAGGCTTTATCATTCACAGAACAGCAGCCAGCACTATAGGAGAGTTAAGCCCTCTGGCTACCTCAGAAGTGGATCGCGACCGCGCTGCGGGGTCACCCCACATGACCACCAGGGAGCAGTTAGAGGTACCTTTAGACGCCGCTGTCAGCTTTGACAGCGGCGTTCTAAAGGGTTAATAGCCAGCTGCATGTTGGCTATTAACGCCGGCCCTCAGCTACAAAAATCAGTCAGGAGCCCGAGTCGGGAGCCCGCGTCATACCCCGTTAATGGCACATGGACGTGAATACACATCATTGGTCGTTAACCAGTTAAAAATCTCTATTAACCTAAAGGTAAAAAATCAGACAGCTTGTTACCTTAAAATGCGCAATGTAAGGTTGTGAATATGTGTGCTTGCCATTGCCATTGTTCTGATAGGCTTCATGTAAACTAACATTCTTCAGTTCAATGCCAGCTGTTGTATCCCACAGAAATCCAGAATACATTCCTTTCTGTGAAAGAGAGCAAACAAGAAAATCAAAAACTGAATTGAAGGAGCTTATCCAGGACTAGATAAAGCCTAGCTGCTTTCTTTCAGAAACAGCGCCACTTTTGCCTTACATTATTGTATGGTATTGCATTCAGTTCCATTGCAGTGAATGGAGCAGAGTTTTAATACCACACAAAACCTGCGGACAGGTGGGGTGCTGCTTTTGGAAGAAAGAAGCTAAGGTCTTTTTAATCCTGGATAACCCTTTTATTTAATTTTTTTTATTATATATATATATATATATATATATATATATATATATATAACCCCTTTAATTTCTAATAAACATTATTTTTTATGTGAGGTAATCGGAAAATGTAAAGATGATAAAAAAAAATCTTTGGCCACCATTGCATACATATACTAGAAGATAAACTGGTAGGGTAACTGCCTTCATATGAGTATAGCCAAAGTATATATAATGTCTGAGACAAAGAAATTAAATAGTGATTCCCATTGGATAAAGGGACTAATGTAAATGATGGCAGTGCTGTGAAATATGTTGCTGCTATATAAGTAACAGAAATAAATTTCATGGCATAAAAAAAGACTTTCAGGGCAACTAGCATTTAAAGGGGTTCTCTGGTGATTAGACATCTTATCCCCTATCCAAAGGGGGACCGCTGGGGACCCCCGTGATCTTGCACGCGGCACCCCATTTGTAATCAGTCCCCGGAGCATGTTCGCTCCGGGTCTGATTACCGGCGACCACAGGGCCGGCGGCGTGTGACGTCACGCCTCCGCCCCCGTGTGACGTCACGCTCCGCACCTCAATACAAGCCTACGGGAGGGGGCGTGATAGCTGTCACACCCCCTCCCATAGGCTTGCATTGATGGTGGAGTACCCCTTTAACATAGGGCAAAATGGGATCATGAAAAAAATGAAGTTATATGAGCTTTCATTCGTTGGTTGGAGTTTTGTATTCAGTGGCTCTTTAATATACCATTATAAACCTTTTTATCTTTTACATTCAAGCAAAAAATCCATAATTTCTGTAATCTATCCAAAACGTAATGTACTAAAAAGCTCTCAGACCTTCGGCATGTTGCTCTCCAGCTATTGGCAGCTACAAATTCTCCTGTGCTCAAGGAGTGTTATAGCATTACTGAAACAGCATCAAGGTCAGAACCATAAGAAACATATTACTGTCACTTGGTTCCTAGGCCAAGATCGTATATCATGAAATAGGTTCTGAAGCCAACACTGTACACAATATCATTAGCACATATTACAATAGGTATTTCCACTGTAACATTTTCACAATTTTCTCTTTTTCTCAATAATTGGCCATGAATGTAAGGTATATTTAATCTTGGTGTAGCTGAAACCTCCTATTATGTTTCTTATTCAGGTGACATGTTTCCAGCTATATTTAGGATCAATGTCATTCGGTTCCTAAATATGGTACCCTTAGAATGTTATTGACTTAAATTGTAGCTCTGATTGCCATTGTGTAAAACTGGTGGCCAACAGATTTTTTTTTTCATTAGAATCAATATTTTCATGGAAGCCTCCTGTCAAAGTGGAGCGTCAGGACTCGTGTGTAGAAGGCAGAGTACATGGTTTGGCTATCTCTGACAGCTCCCATAAAGAATGAATGGGAAAGCAAAGTGTACACACATCCCACCACGCCATCCTGACAGGAAACTCAGATCCTCGTTTTTGAGACTGCAGGGGGTCTCAGCAGTTGAATACCCCACAATCAGATTGTTATCCCCGATCCTGCGGATAGGGGATAACTTAGCAAGTTGGGACAACCGCTTTAAGATTCATCTATCTTGCCAATGACATGAGATATGAATTTGTAGACTATTGTTAGACCCAATTAAATTTTGTAAGATCTAATGTTGTCTGTGATGGTAATGCAAATAAAATATACAACATATGCTATTATAATAAGCTCGATGTGCCAATGAAGATAAATATCTAAATTTAATGGGCTACTAAACATATACTACACAATAGTAGGTGATTCAAGGTAAATTCAGATGCCATTTGGTATTTTTAAAACAATTTTGCAAATTTAGCAGATATATGACAGATACAGGTCAGTAGGTGTTCTGTATAACCAAAAACACTAGATATCACTGGCAAACTATGAATGTCTCTTATTCGATTTCAAGGACTCTCTGAAGGAATGATTTGTAGCCACACTGCCTTTCACATAGAACAGACAGATTTGTTATGTTCCAGGTTAAATCAATATCACCTGATGACATCGAAGGACTGTATGCCCTTTGGAGTATGTCAGTGACATGAACTCATCTGTTTCAATAATGGATAATGGATAAAATGGCTATTGAGACTTACAAAAAGAAGATAGCACTTTTCATACAGTGTAGGCTGATAGAAGTTTTATCATGCTGGGTATGTTTTTTCAACCATGGCCCTTTCATGTATATCCCACCTTCTTTTCTAACTCTCTCTGGAGGGACAATTATTTTTGTTTTCATATTTTGTCCATTATGTTCCAAACATGTTTCTTTTTTCATTACCGTATATACTCGAGTATAAGTCGACCCGAATATAAGCCGAGGCCCCTAATTTTACCCCAAAAACCCAGGAAAAATGATTGACTCGACTATAAGCCTAGGGTGGCAAATACATCCTCCTCCCATGTAATCATCCAGAACCCGTCATCATCCCCGCCTTCATAGAAACATAGAATGTGTCGGCAGATAAGAACCATTTGGCCCATCTAGTCTGCCCAATAATCTGAATACTATGAATAGTCCCTGGCCCTATCTTATATGAAGGATAGCCTTATGCTTATCCCATGCATGTTTAAACTCCTTCACTGTATTTGCAGCGACCACTTCTGCAGGAAGGCTATTCCATGCATCCACTACTCTCTCAGTAAAGTAATACTTCCTGATATTACTTTTAAACCTTTGCCCCTAATTTAAAACAATGTCCTCTTGTGGTAGTTTTTCTTCTTTTAAATATGCTCTCCTCCTTTACCATGTTGGTTCCCTTTATGTATTTAAAAGTCTCTATCATATCCCCTCTGTCTCTTCTTTCTTCCAAGCTATACATGTTAAGGTCCTTTAACCTTTCCTGGTACGTTTTATCCTGCAATCCATGTACTAGTTTAGCAGCTCTTCTTTGAACTCTCTCTAGAGTATCTATATCCTTCTGGAGATACGGCCTCCAGTACTGCGCACAATACTCCAATTGAGGTCTCACCAGTGTTCTGTACAGCGGCATGAGCACTTCTCTCTTTCTACTGCTTATACCCCTCCCTATACATCCAAGCATGCTGCTAGCATTTCCTGCTGCTCTATTACATTGTCTTCCTACCTTTAAGTCTTCTGAAATAATTACTCCTAAATCCCTCTCCTCAGATACTGAGGTCAGGGCTGTGTTAAATAATCTATATTCTGCCTGAGGGTTTTTACGCCCCAGGTGCATTATCTTGCACTTATCCACATTAAATTTCAGTTGCCAGAGTTCTGACCATTCTTCTAGTTTGCCTAAATCCTTTTCCATTTGGCGGATCCCTCCAGGAACATCAACCCTGTTACATATCTTTGTGTCATCAGCAAAATGACACACCTTACCATCGAGACCTTCTGTAATATCGCTAATGAAGATATTAAACAATATTGGTCCCAGTACAGATCCCTGAGGTTCCCCACTGGTAAAAAGACCTTGCTCTGAATATTCTCCATTGATTACAACCCTCTGTTGTCTGTTACTCAGCCACTGCCTAATCCACTCAACAATATTGGAGTCCAAGCTCAATGACTGTAGTTTATTGATAAGTCTTCTATGTGGGACAGTGTCAAAAGCCTTACTAAAATCTAGATATGCGATGTTTACTGTCCCTCCACCATCTATTATTTTAGTCACCCAGTCAAAAAAATCAATAAGATGTGTTTGACATGATCTCCCTGAAGTAAACCCATGTTGTTTTTCATCTTGCAATCCATGGGATTTTAGATGTTCCACAATCCTATACTTTAGTAGGGTTTCCATTAATTTGTTTGTTTCCATTTAATATTGATGTCCGACTTACTGGCCTATAGTTTCTTGATTCCTCCTTACTACCTTTCTTGTGAATGGGCACAACATTTGCTAATTTCCAATCTTCCGGGACGGCTCCTGTTACCATTGATTGGTTAAATAAATCTGCTAACGGTTTTGCTAGCTCACCACTAAGCTCTTTTAATAATTTTGGGTGTATCCCATCAGTCCCTTGTGACTTATTTGTCTTCACTTTAGACAGCAAACGTAGAACCTCTTCCTCTGTAAAGACACATGCATCAAACGATTCCTTAGTTTTTCTCTCTAATGGAGGTCCTTTTCCTTCTTTTTCTTCTGTAAAAACTGAACAGAAGTATTCATTAAGGCAATCGGCTAGCCCCTTATCCTCTTCTACATACCTTCCTTACTTTGTTTTTAATTTAGTTATTCCTTGTTTTGATTTCCTTTTTTCACTTATATATCTGAAGAATGTCTTATCCCCTTTTTTCACAGACTGAGCTAGTTTTCCTTCTGCCTGTGCTTTAGAAGTTCTTATAACTTGCTTGGCCTCTTTCTGCCTAGTCTTGTAGATTTCCCTATCTTCATTGCTCTGGGTTGTTTTATAATTACTAAATGCTAGTTTTTTGTTTTTATGATTTTGGCCACTTCTGCTGAGTACCACAGTGGTATCTTCCTTTTTCTGCTTTTACTGACAAGTCCAGTGCAATTTTCTGTTGCCTTCAATAAAGCGTCTTTTAAGTAGTCCCATTTCTCCTGAACTCCATGTAATTTGTTCCAGTCTGATAGGGACTCATTTATGACTAATCTAATTTTTGAAAAGTCTGGGGGCGTTTTCAGCACGAAAAATCGGTATATATCGGTATATATATTACAGTATATAAAGAAAAATCCTTTCTAGGACCCCTAAACCTCATTTATGGTATAATGGTGATATTTTCTGGAGGCTGGCAACAGAAAAAAGTTCTCCTGAGAAAAGAAAGTGTCAAGTATGAAATTCCAACATGAAAGGATTGGTGCAAATCCTCAATGTAAATTCACATTAGCATCCTCACCCTGTTCGATATTTTGAACCTACACAACAGTCAACAAACTTGTTACTTACACAGGTTACAATGTCCTCTTTTTATGTTGCACACCTCCAGTCTCAAACTATCCTCAGTGGTGCAGGTTCCTCACTAACTCTCACCTAGTTTTAAAGCCCAATGACGATCTTCAGCACCTGTGCTGATCTGGTCTACTCAAAAAATCTGGAGTGTCCCAGAAAGGGGATGAAAGGCAGAACTACCAAATCTGCTGTAGATGGCATGCTGCATTGCCAATCACTGGCCAAGGTGGGACACCGCTGCGGCTAGTGATTGGCAGTGTGATATATCATCTAAATGTTTGGAAAGTAAAATTCACTGTAGACCAGGTGCTGTGATAACAAGGCTGCAGAGGAGCGATGGAGGTAAGTATGAGTTTTTTCTTTTTCTTTTTTTTTTATTATGGCACAGCCTGAGCATTTGTTTGAAACACATTTATGCGGAAAAACCCCTTCAACTATTTCTGGATTTTCTATATCTCACCCAGCTTTGCCTGGACTAGATATGCACTTCCTCAAATCTGGTATCCTCCTGCACATTTTCAATGTGTCAGGTTTGCCTTAACCCCTTAAGGACCCAGCCCATTTTCACCTTAAGGACCCAGCCATTTTTTGCACATCTGACCTCTGTCACTTTAAGCATTAATAACTCTGGGATGCTTTTACTTTTCATTCTGATTCCGAGATTGCTTTTTCGTGACATATTCTACTTCATGTAAGTGGGAAATTTTTGTCGATACTTGCATCATTTCTTGGTGAAAAATTCAAAGATTTGATGAAAAAATAGCATTTTTCTAATTTTGAAGCTCTCTGCTTGTAAGGACAACAGACATTCCAAATAAATTATATATTGATTCACATATACAATATGTCTACTTTTTGTTTGCATCATAAAGTTGACATGTTTTTACTTTTGGAAGACATCAGAGGGCTTCAAAGTTCAGCAGCAATTTTCCAATTTTTCAAAAAATTTTCAAAATCTGAATTTTTCAGGGACCAGTTCAGGTTTGAAGTGGATTTGAAGGGCCTTCATATTAGAAATATCCCACAAATGACACCATTATAAAAACTGCACCCCTCAAAGTATTCAAAATGACATTCAGTAAGTGTGTTAACCCTTTAGGTGTTTCAAAGGAATTGCAGCAAAGTGAAGGAGAAAATTCAAAATCTTAATTTTTTACACTCGCAGTTTTAGAATTTTTACAAGGGGTAAAAGGAGAAAACGCCCCCCAAAATTTGTAACCCAATTTCTCTCGAGTAAGGAAATACCTCATATATATATATATATATATATATATATATGTCAAGTGTTCGGCGGGCGCAGTAGAGGGCTCAGAAGGGAAGGAGCAACAATGGGATTTTGGAGAGTGAATTTTGCTGAAATGGTTATTGGGGGGCATGTCGCATTTAGGAAGCCCCTATGGTGCCAGAACCGCAGAAAACCCCTACATGACATACCATTTTGGAAGCTACACCCCTCAAGGCACGTAACAAGGGTTACAGTTAGCCTTAACACCTCACAGGTGTTTGACGACTTTTCATTAAAGTCAGATGTGTAAATGAAGAAAAAAATTTTTTCACTATAATGCTGTTTTTTCCCCCAAACTTACAATTTTTACAAAGGGTAATGGGAAAAAATGCCCCCCAAAATGTGTAACCCCATCTCTTCTGAGTATGGAAATACCCCATGTTAGGACTTGAAATGCTCTGCGGGCAAACAACAATGCCCAGAAGGGAAGGAGTCACATTTGGCTTTTGGAAAGCAAATTTTGCTGAAATGGTTTTTGGTGGGCATGTCGCATTTTGGAAGCCCCTATGGTGCCAGAACAGCAAAAAAAAAAAAAACATGGCATACTATTTTGGCAACTACACTCCTTAAGGAACACAACAAGGGGTACAGTGAGCCTTAACACCTCACAGGTGTTTGACAACTTTTTGTTAAAGTTGGATGTGTACATGAAAAAAAAAAACTTTCACTAAAATGCTGATTTTTCCTCTAATTTTACATTTTTACAAGGAGTAATAGGAGAAAATGACCCCCAAAATTTGTAACCCCATTTCTTCTGAGTATGTACATACCCCATGTGTGGACATCAAGTGCTCTGCTGGCGAACTACAATGCTCAGAAGAGGAGGAGCGCCATTGATCTTTTGGAGAGAGAATTTGTTTGGAATGGAAGTCAGGGGCCATGTGTGTTTACAAAGCCCCCCGTGGTGCCAGTACAGTGGACCCCCCCACATGTGACCCCATTTTGGAAACTACACCTCTCACAGAATTTAATAAGGGGTGCAATGAGCATTTACACCCCACTGGCGTTTGGCAGATCTTTGGAATAGTGGGCTGTGCAAATGAAAAATTTAATTTTTCATTTTCACTGACCACTGTTCCAAAAATCTGTCAGACACCTGTGGGGCAAAAATGCTCACTGTACCCATTATTACATGCTCACTGTACTTATTACTCTGGAACTGTCCAGAACAGGAGCAAATCACCATAGCACATTACTCCTGCTCTGTTCCTTACATGGACAGAGGTGTCAGCAGAGAGCACTGTCGTCAGACAGAAAATAAATTCAGAAAGAAAAGAACTTCCTCTGGAGCATACAGCAGCTGTTAAGTGCTGGAAGGATTAAGATTTTTAAATAGAAGTCATTTGCAAATCTGTATAACTTTCTGGCACCAGTTGATTTAAAATCCAATACAACAGGTAACACTTACAGCTCCTTGCCCCCAGGGCATTTGTGGTCTGAGCTCTCCCTTTATTTAGGGTCTCATCTAGAGGTCTAATTTTGAATTCATTTTGGGTCTGGCCTTGTGTCTATATTATTACTGTGGGGTCTGGTCTGGGGTTAAGTGTGGCTGATAGTGTCTGATACTACTGTTCCTGTATTTATCCCTGAAGTCACTAGGAGTAACTTGTTACCATTTAAGGGAGGCAGTCAACGCAGCCTGGAGAAGACAACAGAATACTAGCATGGGCCATACACACGCAGTTTTTTTCTGGAGTTTCTGCAGTTTTTGAGCCAAAGTTAGAAGTGTATTCAAAAGGAATGGCAAATATTAAAGAAAGGACTTATACTTCTTCTGCAGTGGCAGTTTTCCAAAAAAAAAAAACGTGTGGAAACCTAGCCTGAAAAACATACTCCTTAGTCTCCACATCTTTCTGGCTAAGAGCAGGAGTATGGAGGACTAGGAATCTCCCATGCTTTGGAAGAGTTTGGCAAACAGAAGCTTAGGGACACAGACATACACGTACATTTCTGAGTTTGTCCCTGGTATTTCCAATTTGACAATAGAATCCCAATAGAGAGAGTTTTGGAACCTTACAGAAATGATGAGTTCTAAGTTTTTTTTTTTAAATCAACTGGTGCCAGAAAGTTAAACAGATTTGTAAATCACTTATATTAAAAAAAATCTTAATCCTTCCAGTACTTTTTAGGGGCTGTATACTAAAGAGAAATCCAAAAAAGAAATGCATTTCCTCTGATGTCATGACCACAGTGCTCTCTGATGACCTCTGCTGTCCATATTAGGAACTGTCCAGAGCTGGAGAAAATCCCCATAGCAAACATATGCTCTGTATAGGTCAGCAGAGAGCACTGTGGTCATGACATCAGAGGAAATGCATTTCTTTTTTTTTAATAGAAGTGATTTTTTTTTATAGAAGTGATTTACAAATCTGTTTAACTTTCTGGCACCAGTTGATTTAAAAAAAAAAAAAAAGTTTTCCACGGGAGTACCCCTTTAAGTCCTATAGTAATCCTTTTCCCTGTGTCACTTCAATGCTGGTACAACATTGATATGATATTGCAAGAGTTCAAGGATAGTGGGCGTAAATATTCGGAACATTTAGTCATGCAGACATGAACGATATGCACATTCGTCCCCATGCAGATGATCTGAAGCACTTTGTAAACTATTAAAAGAAATTATGCTGCTGCCAAACGCTGAAACAATATAGTAGCTTAATCAATAATATTCCATTAAAGTGGTATTAATGACAAGCAAACTTCCTGCCAAGTTACAGCACTCATCAACAATGCATAGATTGTATCTCATCTCATAAATGATGGCTTGAAATAGCTTTACTAGCCATTGTCTTCCTATACAGGTTATACGCACTTCAAGCAAAAGCTTTTTATTCGATCATTTCACTGGCCCACAGTGCTGATGAAAGGAATAAATGGGGCAGATTTAATGTGCTGAGTAGACATAGGAACAAGGAATAATGCAGCCAAGGATGTCAGTAACATATGAAGTTCTCTAGGACATGTAGATAGTTTTCTCTCCGAAAGACGTAATCCTGGCATGTGACACAATGTACCGTCAAAGCCAAGTATAACAGGATGTTGGCTTTTTTGCATACCTGTGTGGCTTATACCGTATATTCCTTTCCCGGTCTCACTGCTGCATTCACCAACCTACTCATAGTCTATGGCTATGTAGAAAAGGGAAAAAAACTATTTCAGCTCACCACTCTGCGATGCTGGAAGATCAGAAGTCCTGTAAGGTGCGGAGAGCAGGGCAAGCAAACAGCGGGCCGGGTCCCGGAATAGAATGGACAAGGAATGGGCAAAAAAGCACGGACCTCCAGCTGCTCCACTTGAGAGGTGAAAAATATGTAAAACTTGACTTTTAATCCATCAGGTTAAAAACATAGGATATCCATGGACATACGACACAAAAAGAAGAAGAAACCAACGCATTTCAAGCCTAATCTGGCTCTTAGTCTTGGCACTACTAAGAGCCAGATTAGGCTCGAAACGCGTTGGTTTCTTCTTCTTTGTGTGTCGTATGTCCATGGATATCCTATGTTTTTAACCTGATGGATTAAAAGTCAAGTTTTACGTATTTTTCACCTCTCAAGTGGAGCAGCTGGAGGTCCGTGCTTTTTTGCCCATTCCTTGTCCATTCTATGGCTATGTGCACACTTTGTATATTGAGACTAATTTTCAGCCTGAAGATAATACTTTTATATTTCTTTTCCAAATTTTTTTTTACTGTTTGTTTTTGGGACCTTTCAACTATATTTTCAACTATTTTCTTCCTTTTCAGATACAGCAAATGCATCAGGCATCTTTTAGTTGTAAACGTCCTAAAAAAACATGTTAAAGGGGTATTCCAGGATTTTTTATTTGACTATGCTACAGGGGCTGTAAAGTTAGTGTAGTTCATAATATAGTGTCTGTACCTGTGTGTGATGGTGTTCTCACAATTCTTCTGTGATTTTCACCCCAATATTTATTTTTACCAGCATACAAAATGACTGTTGTGTCCGATTTTTGACAAGTTGCAATGTGGCCGAGACCTGACTCACTAGTCAGCTGATGACAGGGAGCCTGTTTGCTTCACTGGGTGGAGCGATTGCTTGGTGGGAGAGAGATCAATCTGCAACTAATGCAACAGCTGTAGGCACCCTGATTGAAAACCACAGGTCTTTTGATTGGATGCAGCTCATTTATGTTTCAATGGGTGGGGTGGCTGGTGTGTGGGAGGGAGGAAAATGTAATTGTGGGATTTGTAGGTAAAAAGGAAAACTCAAAAAAGAAATACCAGTTCACAAAAAGCTAGGCACAGTATTATGGTAATCTCACAACATAGCCATTTAGCCCCAAGACAAGCACAGATCCTTTCTAAGCATGCCCATTACTGTCTGCCAGGTATGTACTAAAATCACCTTTTGGTGGATAACCCCTTTAACAAAAGTAGAAGAAAACATAAAAACACAACAGACCTTTTAAATGAAAATGGTCCAAAAGAAGTCCTTTACTCTTAGGTTAGGTTTCCACACAGGTTTTTTTCTAGTGTTTGTTTTTTAAACTGTCACTGCAGTTTTTGAGCCAGAGTCAGAAGTGGATCCAGTAGGAAGGAGAACTATAAGGGTATGTTCACATGCGCTGATTTTTTAGCGGGTTTTCCTCTGCGTATTTGAAAGTGGGCGGGCTCTTCTCGGCTGTCCGCAGCCGATATTCCACGGCGGAATGTACACTGCGGAAAATCTGCCGCAAGCCCCATTGAAGTCAATAGGGACTGTGGCGGATTTTCCGCAGCGTAAATTCCGCCGCGGAAAATCTGCTGGGGATCGCCGAGAAGAGCCCACCCACTTTCAAATACGTAGCGGAAAACCCTCTAAAAAATCCAAGGGTACGTTCATACAAGTGGATCCCCAGCACGTATTACGCTGCGGGTCCGCCGCTGAAGGACCACTATATGCCGCCTTAACAGGTGCCTGCTCGGAGCGGCAATATGCCGCTACGAGCAGACACACTGCGATGTGCAAGTTGACGTGCGCATGCACAGTATGCTCGCACATCACGGCAGCTCTTGGCCTAGCTCATAGAGCAGGGGGAACAACAGCGATGTTTGCAAGTACGCCGCGCATGCGCAGCGACTCGCACATCACTTCAGTGTGTCTGCTTGTAGCGGCGTATTGCCGCTCCGAGCAGGCACCTGTAAAGGCAGCATACAGCGGTCCTTCAGTGGCGGATCCGCAGCGTAATACGTGCTGGGGATCCGCTCGTGTGAACATACCCTAATTCCTTATTTTAGGGATCTCATTCCTTTTAAATGCACTTCTGACTTTGGCTCATAAACATTATACCTGTGAATATATAAGCATACAGAGAACTGTTATACCTTCTGTAACCAACAAGGTTCTATGGATTTTGTAAATTTGCTAAGGAGGGTATTGTTTCAATGATTTGCTATTTTGGAGAGTTTCCTTGGGCCATGTTCACACGTCAGAATTCTTTGTGCGGAATTGTGCTTGGAATGTCCACACGAAAATTCCGCTGCAGCAGAGTCCCATATAATTCTCCCAAATCTCAAATTTTTATTTGTTAAAAAGAAAAAAAAAGAACAGAAAACCTCTTTGTTACCTTTTTACTTTGAGCAAACATGGACATCATCAGAATAATTTACACATATAAATTAGAAAAGTGTTAAGCCTTCCTAATGTTAGGAAATTAGACTTGAAGACATGGGCGGAGGACTCCTCAATTAATTAAAGTAACAAAACATAAGGCACACAATGAATTGCTCTACTTTCGAGCGAAGCTGGCTCACCTTTACAGAATTCAAAATAACAGCTGGATAAATATTCTATGCCAAAAAAACATAAGAATAACAACTCTAGAGAGATCATTGCCAAAATAAATTAAAGCCAACTCCCATGTAGAAGAGGAAATTTCTAAGAATCCAGAAACGGCAGTAGAACCAGAAAGAAGAATGTTGCATACCTCACTGGGGCAGGATGATGGCTTTTCAGAAACCACGCACTTCCACGACCCTCTGACACCTTTCCATTTGCGAATGTTAGGTAGGGATGGCTGGTTTAATTCTGAACAGAACTGCAAACACAGAAATAAAGAGGCGATTAGAAAAAAAAACATGTATAATAACATCCAAACTAAGGTATATTATGTTAACATGTACATCCCACATATACCTAATAAATCCACCTGCAATTTAAAGGGGTACTCCACCCCTAGTACTCCACCCCTAGGGGATAAGATGTCTGATCGCGGGGGTCCTGCTGTTGGGACCCCCGTGATCTCTGTGCAGCACCTGGCGTTCGTTTAGAACGCTGGGTACGAGTGGCGGAGTTATGACGTCATGGACACGCCCCTTCAATGCAAGCCTGGGAGGGGGCGTGGCAGTCGCCACGCCCCCTCCCAGACTTGCATTGAAGGGGCGTGGTGTGACGTAACAGGGGGCGTGCCCATGACATCAAAACCTGGGGCAGCGGAGTACCCCTTTAATACTTTACCTACCATTCCCTAGGCTTCAGCATTGTTCTGGCATGTGACAAGGAAAACTTTTATGTCATGAATACGTGACTACCATGGTGGTCCTTTGATCTGCGGGCCATGGTTGTGGTCACCTCAGCGGCTCAGCTTACAATTTTAATTTCTTCCCCCATACGATTTAATTATAGGGAACAGAACATACATTCTGTCACTAGTTCTTGTTTAGGCATAATATGTAGTTTGCAGCATTACACATTTTAGTAGGGACCCTTTTTTTACTGAAGTTACCTTTGAATCTAAACATTATACTTGACCTAATATGTACACATTAAATGTGACATAAAGCTTTGCCTAAAGTTCTAAAAGGGAAGTTATAAGCAGAAAAAGGATATTCTAGATCTGAAATTCCCTTAGGCTGTCAAGGACAACTACATTAATAGGAAAAGTATTATGGAGAATCGACCATCACTCTCTAACCATATGATGTAAGTGTGCTATGACAAACATTTAGTGGAGCAAAATAAATGATTTACTGTTTTAGAAAACCTTAAAAAAGGGCAAGCTATTGAGAACAAACTGCTGCTATACTCGGTGGGTTTGCAACGTGCATTAAAGTGCGAACAAATGGTATATCTAATATTAATATGTTTCACTTACCAAGCATTAAGAATGTAATGTTACCAAAACGTACAATGCATGAAGAACATAACATGTGCAAATACTAAAATCAGTGGTGTGTTAGGCTCCTTTCACACTGTGTTACATTTTTACGATTATACAATATATATATATATATATATACATATATATGTGTGTGTGTGTGTGTATATATATATATATATATATATATTTTTTTTTTTTTTTTTTTTTTGTGCGGAAAGGCTGATAACAGAAACCAGATCAACTGTGTACCTATAGATTCGACTACATTATCCTAAGACATACCATTTTAGCTTCCACTATGTTATACTGACTAGCAGAAGACAACGTGGATTAAACATTAATGGACTAATAAAAGCTGCTTGTTCTTCCTTGTTTGCCCACGAAGCTATTGATTTGTACAGAAACATAGCAACAGCGAAGTAGTTGATGCCTACAATCTGCAAATTACAATGTAACATAAAACTTTGACATGAAAAGGTTGAGTTATATGGACATTTAATGGATTTCCTGTTTTTATGTTCTCCCAGAAACAATGGGCCTTATGTATTAATTTGCACATATTACCAAAACCACCAAGGTGTATGTATTAATTTGTACATATTACCAAAACCACCAAGGTGTGAAAAGGTGCAATGTCATGCGATTCATGGCTTTATAACATTCTCTCATTATCATTTCAATGTTCCAGTCATTAAAAGAAATCTGTCACCAGTGTCACCTGCACTAACCTGTCGGTACATACAGGTAGTGCAGGTGGCACTGATGACAATGGTACTTACCTTGTCCCGTTCCGTGCAGGGGCACTCACGTAATCTTGTCTATTAGCTTTAGCTCTGGGAACCCGCCTTGGGGCACGGGCGGAGCAGTGGGACCCAGCAGAGAACAGCAGCGGTTACATCACTAAGCTCCGCCCATGCTCCAAGCTGGGCCCGGAGCTGAACATACCGGAGAACGACTGCACGGAACAGGACAAGGTAAGTACCATTGTCATCAGTGTCACAGGATAGTGCAGGTGACACTGGTGACAGATTTCCTTTCATGTAAAAAAAGTACACAGCAAGTTAACCAAGGCATAAAGTGCTGTACTACTTGTCAGCTCTATATCATGCTCAGAGCTGCAGACATGGGCAGATAGGGAGATAAAGGAGATGACACCTGTATTCTACCTGGTGTCTGTTTGCAAAGTTATAAAATCATGTTTTTCTTCTAAGCTACCTCCCTCTAGAAGCCACATCCTTTACCTCAATCATAAAAAGCATGAAGAGCATGAAATGGTGGGGAAGGAATGAGGAATGTCTGGTGCAGCTCAGCACATCCTCTATGACACTCAAGCTTAGAAAGAAAACATGACTTCGTAACTTTGCAAACAGCCATAAACTAAGAGACAGGTATCTTGTGTTTAATCTCACTTGTCTGCAGCTTTGAGCATAATATAGAGCTGACAGATTCAATTTGAACTGCATATAGTATAGTTTATTGCAAATGCTACTACTTTACAAACAAGATCAACTTTCATACAAGTAAGGCTCTGTTCACATTGCCTTCATGGTTTTCATTATAATAAAAAACCATAAAGGAAGTGCCTGACCTGTCAAATAACACGCCAATGGCATTTAATGGACCAATCTGATTTGTCAGAGGTCTGCTGGGTTCTGTCATGATGTCTGTCACTTTGAGACAAAGCATATTGCTTTACACTGTGGCACTCTGTCAGATCTAAAGGAGCAACAAAGAGAGGCTCTAAATGAAGCATCTAACAGTAGTGTGAACACAGTCTAACTGTGACCCTTCAACATGGAAAAACAGACTGAACCATTTTCTTAAATTTTCACAAAACAAAAAAAAGACTAATTTCCCATTTTTTCTCCTCCATATTCATATTAATATACTGGGTCTTTGTTAGACAACATGATGATTATATTAGGGAATTCCATAGCTAATAATTTCCTAACAATGTTATCATCTTATCTGCCACCATTACAGCTGGAATCATGTCAATCGGGTGTTTTTTCAGAGTCTTGCTCAGTTTTGCTTCCATCTGTAATAAGTGATAGAGTGGGAGGGGGGGGGGGGGGGGGGGTTAGTCAATCAGTTTTGACTTGCAGAGACAGCCAGACGGCATAGGGAGTGCCATAGACAGTTTTTTGTTTTTTTGCTGGCAATACTATAAAAAAACAAAATGAGTTATACTTACCTTACTAATCCCCTGCCTCTTTCATGCAATGCTTCCATTTCATGGCACTATACCAAGTCATTACTGGCATCAATGATGGCACAGGAGCGGAAACGAATTGGTAAGTTTACTATTACGCCTTTTTATTATTTGATACCATTGTCAGCTGTTTGTAATAGATTTCATAGTGCTAGAAAATCTATTTAGGGTATGTAGGCACAATATGGATCTACGATTAATTTCCTGCAACATAAATCTGCAGCTAAAAATCCACAAATCAACTGAAATGATTTATGAAACCGTCAAAAATAAAAAGTATTTCTTGTCTATAGCAACTAATCACAGCACAGTTACCATCCTGTATGGACATACCCTTAAAAAGCCACCTTACACATGCCATATAATGTAAATTAATTGTATGACCTATATATTACTAGTAAAAAAAAAAAAATACTAATACATATTTATTTTTGTCTGATTTTACTTTATGATAGATTTTTTTCTTCTAGCTTTCTGTCCATGATTATGGGGGCAGCCATCATGCCTGAATGAATGTTAAAAGCATACTTTCTAGTAGCCACATGGACCACAGGAACCTGAAGTTAGGAGATAAGCCATTGACTTCTATAGGACAGTGTTATGTGCATGCCCTGAGACCTGTGCTGATGTCAGTGTACAGGGAGGGAGAGGAGGTAAGCAGTGTTCATCATCTATTGTTAGTGTTGGCTCCTGTGTTTCCTATACAAAGGTGTCACCTTTTCATCTAGTAATGCTGTCTGTGATAATAATCCCTATGGAACAAGAAGTGTTAGACTAGAATTTAACATAGAAATTAACATGCAAAATAAAATAAAAAGTTACAAAAAAATTCTTAAAACATGTTAACTATAAAATCAGTAGGTCATTTTCTGATGACATATTACCTTTAAAAAGTGGAAAAAAAATACAAAATCTCTATGGTTGTCCATAGCAACCAATCAGATGGCTTCTTTTATTTTTAAAAGGCCTTTTTAAAAGTGAAAGAAGCGATCTGATTGGTTGCTATGGGCAACTCAGCAACTTTTCCTCTGGGCAGGTTTTGATAAATCTCCCCCTTTGAGTGTATACATCCATTTATGAATACTTTTTATATCCTTCGATATGAGTACCATTGTACCACTTGAACATTTACTACGACTAAATAAAAACACACTCTAGCTGCTAAATAAAGAACTGCAAGTCTATGCCAAAGAGCAACACGCCTGCTTTTCAAGGACAATACTTCCATCTCTATTCCATAACAAGCTCTGTGGGCTAGAGGGAATCTTGAACATTTTCCTTAAGGCCAGGAAGCCCTTTGTGAAGCCCAAACTATCTCTCAGAAATCCGATTTCTGCTAGAAAAGTATTGCTTAGCTTCTTGCCAGCAACTTATGTACAGCTAACATTAGACAGAACATCACTGTACAACATGGGAACACATTCTTAGGTTTGTTTCCATCAGCGGGGGTTCTATTGTGCTATGACCTGTCATGGCAGGTAAAAAAAGAGCAAACGTACCAGGACAGGGCCAAATGTCCCTGTTTGTTTTCAATTAATAAAGCACATTTTTTTTTATGCCATAAAAAGTTAACTGTTATTGGGAAGTCGTGCATCCAAGAAATTCATTAATTTACTCCATTTAACTTAAGGCTTGGGCCACATGGGGATTCTGGTTCGGTGACATAAAGATAACAATATTGCACTGTGACATCAATACTGCACTGCGATTGTCTATGTGCTTGCTCTGCAGCAGATAACATAATGTCACCGTGACACAACTGTCACCGAAAAACCTGCTGGATTTTTGGTCGTAGGTCAACTGACTTTTTATTCCTTACATACAAATTGCAAATGTAAAAGTGTTGCAACACAGCAAAAAACATGTTTTCTCTGATTTTAAGTTTGCTTTCTTTCATTTTTTACTACCTAAGCCTTTTTATTCCACAATAACAAATAATGTTCTTAAAGGGATTTTCCACCATAAGATGATTTTAGAACATACCTGGCAGGCAGTAATGGACATGCTTAGGAAGGAGCTGCGCTTGTCTTGGGGCTAAATGGCTATGTTGTGAGATTACCATAATACTGTGGCTAGCTTTTTGTGAACTTGTATTTCCTGTTTGACTTTTCTTTTCTTGACTACAAATCCCACAATTCCATTTTCCTCCCTCCAACACATCAGCCACCCCACCCATTGAAACATAAATGAGCTGCATCCATTCAAAGAGCTGTGGTTTTCAATCATGGTGCCTACAGTTGTTGCATTAGTTGCAGATTGATCGCTCTCCCACCAAGCGATCCCTCCACCCATTGAAGCAGACAGGCTCCCTGTCATCAGCTGACTAGTGAGTCAGGTCTCGGCCACATTGCAAACTGGGAAAAATCCGAGACAACAGTCATTTTGTATGCTGTTAAAAATAAATAATGGGGTTAAAATCACAGAAGAATTGTGAGAAAACCGTCATACACAGGTAGACACTATATTATGAACTACACTAACTTTACAGCCCCTGTAGCATAGTCAAATAAAAAAAATTCCTGGAATACCCCTTTAAGGTGTGAGGAAATGCTATACTGAAACATACATTGAACTGGGATTGAGATCTTCAATTACGTTACATAACTTTACCCAATTAATCATGAAGGACTTGTGATGCTAACATTAGGCTTTATTCACACTGCATCTCTAGTGCAAATTTGGTGTATTTGGGAAAGACCTGGGACATATAGTGTCCATTAAACTATAACAGGTTGGAATACGTTTGTATAATTTAAGGGGAATCTGTCATCAGTGTCACCTGCACTAACCTGTTGATACAGGTGTGTAGTGTGGGTGAAACTAATGATAATGATACTTACCTGTCCCCGATCCATGGCCCTTTTTCCTGTTATCCTCCTTATTCAGGCTTAGTGCAGGGGTGGAGCTCCAGAAGCTCTGATGTGCCTGCTCACAGCTGAGCCAAGAGAGAAAGTTGTGATGTCAGAATGCTCTTGGAGCGTCGCCTCTGCACCAAGCTTGCCGTTTGAACGAGCATGATACCAGGCGAACAGGACCACGGATCGGGATAGGTAAGTATCCCTATAATCAGTGTCACTAGCACTACCAGCCTGTACCAGGTTAGTGTGGGTGAGACTGATGATAGATCCCCTTTAAAGTGAAGTTGACTGTGTTTTTATAAGTAAAGGCATACAAATATAGGTATAGGTATATGTATATAGGATTTATTTTGTATCATTGATGCCTGTAATAAACATATGCTGCTGTATAAACATACAATGCTATACAGCAGAGCCTTCCATCAAATGTACACATTGCAAAATATTCGCTATATTTACCTCTAATGGAAGGCTTAAACACAGTGCAGACAAAGCCTTATTTAAGTACAACTTTAGCAACATATGCTCACTAAACCTATGTAAGAATTAACAACAGATTGACCAGCTGTTTAACCACATTGGACCTCCAAACCGTGCACAGATTTCACACTAGCTCTTGAAATCAAGAGAACTGGATCCAGAACTGTATCCAGTAAAACCAGGTACCTTTATTAAATTCATGCTGACAATGATTTCCATTATTGATTTTAATAAATAACATCGATTACTCATTGCAGCCCTAAATAAGACATCCGTTACTATAGCCTAACCATCCACGTTTAAAGAACATTAACATTTTTTTAATTAACATTTAATTTGTATTTCTACTGCCCCAGTGTTTGTAACAGTTTGTTCCGAACGCTGGGTGTGCACTGCGGGGGTGCTAACATCACGGCCACGCCCCTTATGATACCACACCCCACCCCCTCATTACAAGTCTATGGGAGGGGGCATGGCAGCCACCATGCCCCCTCCCATAGACTTGGATTGGGGAGGCATGACGTGACAGCACAAGGAGGCATGGCGGCCTTGACATGACGACTCCCGCAGCGCACACCCAGCGTTCGGAACAAAATGTTCCGAATGCTGGGGCAGTGGAGTACCCTTTTAAGCATGTTTAAAATGTTTTGCCATTAATGTGTAGTACTATTGTTAACATTTGTAAGGAAAACAATCAGCTCAGGTAATGTGCAAATGGTCAGGGCAGGAAAAGTATGGCAAACACAGAAAAAGGTCAGGGTAGGCAGGGTTTGGTCATCACAGGTGTCACGATCACACCCTATCGGTCCAGCCAAGATATTAGAGAGAGTGTGATGGTGCAAGGGTTAAAGCCGCCAGACCTCTGGGTATCCACTACTAGTCCCAGCAAGTCACCAATTAACCCTTAGATAAACGTGTTTCCACCAGAGCTGCCTTCAGAAAGGTGAGCTCATATATTTAGAGATCAAAGACCAGAGCTGATTAATTAAACATTTAATCTGATAAAAGGTATCACAGTGCTATATATATAAAAATACAGAAACAAATGACATACAGGTATAAAAATATGAAAGAGTTTAGCAAGGCAAGTTCAGAAAACAAAAGATGAAGTTCTTACAGCATGATGATATAGCAGTCCATGAGTTTGCTGTTCTTAGGATGGTCTTGTCAGCTTGTCGCACAGCCTTGAACACCCTGAGTCTAGCATTATATATCTGCCTTTTTGGAGGGAGACTCCATTCCCCGCTCTGATCCCACCAGGGGGGCATCTCTGTTCCTGGCCCTCTTATCTGGTTGATTATATGATGGGACCAGAGTGCCCTTACATCCTGCTGCTTCAAAAGAGCCTCTGACTTCAAAGGAGATACAAACAAACAGCCAGACCCCCAATAAAATGCGATACACAAAAGGATACACCGTCTGAATGACCTCTCACCCATGTCTTGGATAATCCATCACACACAGTTATAATTTATAATACACCTACAGGATTTTAATAATCAGGCCATGGGACTGACAACAGGTAACAGCCGGAAGGTCAGTGCTGGGAACAAATACTGAAGACACAGCTGGACTTTAGTCTCCAATATCAGTAGCTAGTGTCCTCATGTGATACCTCAGGAGCAGACAGAAAATGTAGTTGATTAGGCTGAGGTCAAGGCAAGAGGAGTTTGGTCATCACATGTAATAGGCAGAAAGTCAGGGGAGGCAGAGTATGAACAACATAGATAACAGGCAGAAGGTATGGCCCGGTGAAATAAAGTCACTGCAGGCAGCAAACGATGAGACTGGTCAGGAAACTAGAGTGTTTCTGGTTCTTTGGAACCATATACCACATGCATGGACCAGAAACAGTTATTTTAAAATAAAGTATGGTGCATATTTAAAGAACATAGCATTTTCTTTAAATACATGTTAGGCATACTTAAAGGGGTTGTTTGGGGATACATGGCTAGGAATAGTGTAAAAATAAAAAATACCGTATGTCATACTCACCTCCCCTAATCCCCTGCAGCTCCTGGGCAGAAGTAATCTAGTCCTTGCTCATCACTGCTTCTTTGTGCATCCAAGAAGAGCTGTCTCTTGACTACTCACTGTCAGTCACTGATTGATGTGAGACCCCGCTGTGGCCATGAAGATGACAAGTGTTGACAAGCATAATGTCACACCAGTTAATGTCACACAAGAAGCTACTGGGGATTGGAGGAGGTAGGGCTTATGTTTTCTTTTTACACCATCCCCAGCTATGTATAAAAAAAAAGTGTATGTTCACTAAAGGGGTTATCTGTCCTTATAAAATAGATAACTTATTCTTAGGATAGACCATTAATATTATATCAGGGGAAGTCTAAATCCCAGAAATCAGGTTTGAATGGGCTTGTTATTTTGCCAGGAGTTGGACCCTCATTGATGTAATATCAATAGCCTCACCCGAGCATAGTTCAACAATCAGGATAAATCCTTTAAAGGGTTATAAGTAGGACATGAGAAATAGATGCTTCCCATACACCTGCAGCCAAATTGTAATGCCAAATATTTAAAAAATCTAGATAAAGAATGTTCTGGCCTTTTTGAAAAAAAAAAAAAAAAAAAAACATGCTACAGGTGTAAGAGGCTTCACTGCTAGATTACATAACTTCAAAGTAAAATGTCATAACGATAGTACATCCGAAAACAAAAGCTCATGTAAAATGCATGCAACCCATCTGATCTGCCACTTAACCTTTAAACCACAAGATTAGGGAGGTAAATCGTATTATATATTCAAGTGACTCAACAAGATCCTATTTTCCCCTTCTGAAACAGAGCCTTGAGAACAGCTCCTTGTGAACATGAAAACAATGGCTGGCTGGAGATCTGTGCTACACTGAGGTCACCCTCACTTGGCAAGCTTTGTTTCACGAGGGCTCTCTGCCAAAAGGTATGTTTAGTTTTCACCCAGAACAGCTGTGAAATCCAAACCTCCACCAAACCTGACAATAGATCTCAGGGGTGCTGACAGATTTAACCTTAACAACAACAAACCCTCAATTGTTCATTTATTATGATGTTCATTATTGTGTCCATCCCACTGAATAACTACCAATGTACGTGGTACCAAAACAAGATAGTAGGAGGTTAAAGTTTACAGCCTCTAAAAAATATCAGGGGGGGGGGGGGGACTTAAATGGGCATTGTAATTTGCTAAATAATAATAATATAATAACTTTATATGTATATTTGTAATATACATTGGTTAAAAACGTGTATTTTTCGTGCCTTTTCTGTGTGCAAGATACAGAAAGAATGGGCAGAAAAAGCAGGGCTCTGTACACTGAGGACAAGCAGGGCTCTGTACACTGAGGACAAGCAGGGCTCTGTACACTGAGGACAAGCAGGGCTCTGTACACTGAGGACAAGCAGGGCTCTGTGCACTGAGGACAAGCAGGACTCTGAACACTGAGGACAAGCAGGGCTCTGTGCAGTGAGGACAAGTAGGGCTCTGTGCAATGAGGACAAGCGGCGCTCTGTGCACCGAGGACAAGCAGGGCTCTGTACACTGAGGACAAGCAGGGCTCTGTGTACCGAAGTCAAGCAGAGCTCTGTACATGAGGACAAGCAGGGTTCTGTGCACTGAGGACACACACAACTCTGTGCACTCACTGAGGCTCTATGGCATGCTCTTGGCTCACACTGCAGGCTGATTTACAAGCCAGGAACCTGCAAAGAGCCCTGCTTGTCCTGCCCTCACTTCGTATATTTTGTCTCTGCACAGACACAGGCAATAGCTGCAGGGACAAGACAAGACCCCCCCCCCCCCCCCCCCCCCCAAAATGTACACATTTTTTAAAAGGAAAACAGTCTCCCGTTCACCCACACTAAACCCAATACATCGGGTTATAGTGAAGGTGAACAGGAGACCGATGCGGGGTCTCTGACTCATATACGAATCTGAAGTCCGTTGCCTGGTCCCTCTGAAGATCCTCTTCTGTCTTCGGTGAATTGCGCGCTGGAGGCGGACCCGCCGGCTGGATTTGAATATTCATGGGCGTTGGTCACGTGAGCGCTCAGTAGGCACAGGCGCTCACGTGACCAGCACCCATGAAAATTCAAATCCAGCTAGCAGGCCCGCCTCCAGCACACAATTCACCAAAAACAGAAGAGGATCTTCAGAGGGACCAGGCAAAGGACTGCAGGTTCGTATCTGAGTCAGAGACCCTGCATCGGTCTCCTGTTCACCTGCACTATAACTTAGTGTATTGGGTTTAGTGTGTGTGAATGGGTGACCGTTTTTTTAACCAAGGTATATTACAAATATACATACTGTATAATGTTATTATCTACATTATATAAATGTTTTTGAAAATAGCAGTGCCCATTTAAGTTAATTCCAGATGCTGGCAAATTGATTCAGAGGAGCAAGCCTTTTCATAAATGTGGTGCTTGAGTGGCTGCTTGTGCACCATATTTTAAAATCTACACCAACTGCTGGCAGACATAAATTTCAGCTATAATTGACACTAGTTACAGTCATAAATTATAGTAAATGTGGTGGGCTGTGGGGGCCACGCACCCTCTGTCACAAAGCCACACCCACCTTTTCAAAAGTGGCAGGAAAGTGCTTTAAAGTAAAAAATGTTTATGTAAACAAACATAGGACACATAAGGTGCACCAGTAAATCAACTGTAACACGAAATTCATGGTATATCTGTTTTCGTGTAATATTTGCTAAAACCTATATGTGGGATGTACCACGAATGCCTTAAAAGTCTGAGTGAGAAAACATCTCTAAGACGTACCACATTTTGCGTCCAGGAATCTGTCCATGGTCTCCAGACGTGGAAGAACATGGTGGAGATTTCTCCAACATGATGGTCCAGAGAATAGAGAGAGTTACTGTCCCAGTGAGAGGGGAAGATCACCGACAAAAGCTTTTAGATCGTGAGGTTTATCGGTTCATCATGCTGGGGACACGCTATCCCCAAGGCCTTAATAAACGCCAAGAAGTATTGTTGCATTATTGATGTAACACGTGTGCGTATATTTTATTATGGCTATGGACAGGCCATCAGTCAGTGCCCTATCACATTCACAATAATGTGTATTAAAAAACTTTCTAAGGAGCACTTATCATTATACATCTAGAACCTCTTCATTATATATTACTCCTTGGATTAAAGGACATCTGCAGCCCTTTAACACTTATTCCCTATCCACAGGATAGGGGATAAGTGTTTGGTCGCGGGGGGTCCGACCGCTGGGGCCCCCTGTGATCCCCTGCACGGGGCCACGGCTCTGGCATTGCAGCCGACAAGCCTCCTCCATGTAACTCCTCGTCTCTATCATAGAACTGTATGGGGAGGGGCATAACCATCAACCGTCCAGGTCGACGCTACATGCATTAGCGCTCACACTGTGCGCTAATGCCGCGTCCCCGTTTAGGAGATCAGGATAGCTGATAAGTGTTAAGCGGCTGCAGATGTCCTTTAAAACACACTGAAATATATTATATACTCAGATTTTTTTTCTTTCTTTGACCATCTGCTATAAAGATCGCATTAATGAATTTATATATTCATATTCTGCATTTTCTTTATTATTTGTTGACATTGATGCATACAATTATAGTACATGTTGCACATACATTATGTACAAAACTGGTTTCCATGTAATATGCATGACATTCAGTGATAGGAAGAATACAACTATTGTTTATTTTTTGGCTATATATTGCTATACACATATTATTATTTCTTCACATATCCTGAATGTCACGCATAAAGAATTATCCTTTTTATTGTTTACGATATATATTTTAAGTGTAGAACCATTTTTTTTCGATACACCACCTGGTTTTCATGCTTTTATAGAAATCTGAGTGATTCTCGATATGACCGTTGCTGTTAGCAACAGCCAAAGATATGCTAACTGAGCATGTACTTGTGAAAATCAGGTGCTGTAGAGAAGCATATAGGTGAGGGTGATCACCTGTCCAGTGTCAGGTGTGTACAGGCATATGTCTGTAGACTCCCTCCCCTATAAAAAGGATCCATTTGCCATTATGAGTTAGTATGAGTAAGGCCTCAATGGAGGCTGAAACGCGTCACTTTGGCTAAGTCTTCTGTATTCCTGCTGTGATTCAGTAAAGACGCAAGAAAACCTCGCGAGACATCTACTTATTCCTATTGTAAACAAACTTTTAACACAATTTTATGACTTTTTAATACAAAACTGGTGTAAATTCAATAATGAATCTCTCCTATCTATCTAGCTTTAAAAATGACTTCTGTATTCTCACTGGGCAAGTGGTAAATGGATCTCTGTTTATTTCCTCTTCTGCATACAAGTTGTAAGCCAAGCCCTGCTTACCCTGTGGGCACGCTCAACTTGGACAAGTGTGCATGCCTTCTGAATGGGAAAGAAGAATAAGCTGGTGTCAGATGCTATTGGCTGCGGGTTATCCATAATCAAAGAGAGGGGCCCAGATTAATCAATCGCCTTAAAACCCAAACTGTCTGGTTTTGCCCATAACAACCAATCACAGCTCAGCTTTCATGTCTTATTGAGCTATAGTAAAATAAAGCTGAGCTGTGATTGGCTATTATGGGCAAAACCGGACAGTTCTGGTTTCAGGCAGATGGATAAATCTGATGAATTATGTTGAAATTCCTGATTCTTTTATTCCCAGACACACTACCACACATATAAAAACCGTTAACCACTCCCAATAAGATCAACATGTTGGGCTAACTTTGGTGATTTCATGCTGCAGATCCGCTGCTGAAGGACCTCTACAGGGTGCCTTTAGATGTTCCTGCTCAGAGTGGCAATACACTGCTACAAGCAGACACACTGCTGCGATGTGCAAGTTGCCGCGCATGCGCGGTGTACTCGCACAAATCGCGGTCACACTCCCCCTGCTCCCTGAGCTAGGCCGAGAGAAGCCGCAATATGCGAGTTTATTGCTCATGTGCGTGGCGACTCGCACATCGCAGTGTGTTTGCTCGTAGCGGCGTATTGCCACTCCGAGCAGGTACATGTACAGGCACCCTATAGTGGTCCTCTGGCGGCGGATCCGTAGTATAAAATACGCTGTGGATCCACTCGTCTGAACGTACTCTTAGGGTGTATACAAATACACAGGATCTGCTGCAAATTTGAAATGGTAAAATCTGCAGTTGTGGTTTTGAAGTTGTAAAATCCACAGAATGCTGTGTATTCTCCTATGAGCAAACACACAGGGCTTTCTGACAGCAGCCCTGTGTGTGCAGTGATCTTTAGAGGCAGGGCCAGTGCGCCAATGTGACTGTGACGTGCAGGCCCGCCTTCAAACCTTACTGCGCACACAGGGCAGCCCAGGAAAGCCCTGTGTGTGTCACGATGCCGGCTGGCAGGTAGTGGATCCTCTGTGCCAGAGAGGGATTGGCGTGGACCGTGCTAGTGAATCGGTTCTAAGTCACTACTGGTTTTCACCAGAGCCCGCCGCAAAGCGGGATGGTCTTGCTGCGGCGGTAGTGACCAGGTCGTATCCACTAGCAACGGCTCAACCTCTCTGGCTGCTGAAGATAGGCGCGGTACAAGGGAGTAGACAGAAGCAAGGTCGGACGTAGCAGAAGGTCGGGGCAGGCAGCAAGGATCGTAGTCAGGGGCAACGGCAGGAGGTCTGGAACACAGGCTAGGAACACACAAGGAAACGCTTTCACTGGCACGATGGCAACAAGATCCGGCGAGGGAGTGAAGGGGAAGTGAGGTGATATAGGGAAGTGCACAGGTGATAACACTAATTGGAACCACTGCGCCAATCAGCGGCGCAGTGGCCCTTTAAATCGCAAAGACCCGGCGCGCGCGCGCCCTAGGGAGCGGGGCCGCGCGCGCCGGGACAGGACTGACGGAGAGCGAGTCAGGTACGGGAGCCGGGGTGCGCATCGCGAGCGGGCGCTACCCGCATCGCGAATCGCATCCCGGCTGGAGGCGGTATCGCAGCGCCCCGGGTCAGTGGAACTGACCGGAGCGCTGCAGTGAGGAGAGTGTAGCGAGCGCTCCGGGGAGGAGCGGGGACCCGGAGCGCTCGGCGTAACAGTACCCCCCCCCTTGGGTCTCCCCCTCTTCTTGGAGCCTGAGAACCTGAGGACCAGACTTTTGTCCAGGATATTGTCCTCAGGTTCCCAGGACCTCTCTTCTGGACCACAACCCTCCCAATCCACTAAAAAGAAGGTTTTCCCTCTGACCTTTTTTGATGCTAAAATCTCTTTGACGGAGAAGATGTCCGAGGAGCCGGAGACAGGAGTGGGAGGAACAGATTTGGGAGAGAAACGGTTAATGATAAGTGGTTTAAGAAGAGAAACGTGAAAGGCATTAGGAATACGAAGAGAAGGAGGAAGAAGAAGTTTGTAAGAGACAGGATTAATCTGGCGCAAAATTTTGAAAGGACCAAGATAGCGTGGTCCCAACTTATAGCTAGGGACACGGAAGCGGACATATTTAGCGGAGAGCCATACCTTGTCTCCAGGGGAAAAAATGGGAGGAGCTCTTCTTTTCTTATCCGCGAATTTCTTCATGCGTGAAGAAGCCTGTAAGAGAGAATTTTGGGTCTCTCTCCATATGATGGAAAGATCACGAGAAATTTCATCCACAGCGGGCAGACCAGAGGGCAAGGGGGTAGGGAGGGGAGGAAGAGGGTGACGGCCGTACACCACGAAAAATGGGGATTTGGAGGAAGATTCAGAGACTCTGAAATTATACGAGAATTCGGCCCAAGGTAGAAGATCTGCCCAGTCATCCTGGCGGGAGGAAACAAAATGTCGTAAATAATCACCCAAGACCTGGTTAATTCTTTCTACTTGTCCATTGGATTGAGGATGATATGCAGAAGAAAAATTTAATTTAATCTTGAGTTGTTTACAGAGAGCCCTCCAGAATTTAGACACGAATTGGACGCCTCTATCCGAGACGATCTGCGTAGGCAACCCGTGAAGACGAAAAATGTGTACAAAAAATTGTTTAGCCAACTGAGGCGCTGAAGGAAGACCAGGAAGAGGGATGAAATGTGCCATTTTGGAGAATCGATCAACGACCACCCAAATAACAGTGTTGCCATGGGATGGGGGTAAGTCAGTAATAAAATCCATACCAATCAGAGACCAAGGCTGTTCGGGGACAGGCAGAGGATGAAGAAAACCAGCGGGCTTCTGGCGAGGAGTCTTATCCCGGGCACAGATAGTGCAGGCTCGCACAAAGTCCACCACATCAGTCTCTAGAGTCGGCCACCAATAGAAGCGAGAGATGAGTTGCACAGATTTCTTGATGCCCGCATGACCTGCGAGATGGGAGGAGTGACCCCATTTGAGGATTCCGAGGCGTTGGCGTGGAGAAACAAAGGTCTTTCCTGGAGGAGTTTGCCTGATGGAGGCTGGAGAAGTGGAAATCAGGCAGTCAGGAGGAATGATGTGTTGAGGAGAGAGTTCAATTTCAGAAGCATCTGAGGAACGAGAGAGAGCATCGGCCCTAATGTTCTTATCGGCAGGCCGAAAGTGAATTTCAAAATTAAATCGGGCAAAGAACAGAGACCACCTGGCCTGACGAGGATTCAGCCGTTGGGCAGACTGGAGGTAGGAGAGGTTCTTGTGATCGGTGTAAATAATAACTGGAAATCTTGATCCCTCCAGCAGATGCCTCCATTCCTCAAGTGCTAATTTAATGGCTAGAAGCTCTCGATCCCCGATGGAGTAGTTCCTCTCCGCCGGAGAGAAGGTCCTAGAAAAAAAACCACAAGTAACAGCATGCCCGGAAGAGTTTTTTTGTAGAAGGACAGCTCCAGCTCCCACTGAGGAGGCATCAACCTCCAATAGGAAGGGTTTAGATGGGTCAGGTCTGGAGAGCACGGGAGCCGAAGAAAAGGCAGACTTGAGCCGTTTAAAGGCGTCTTCCGCTTGAGGAGGCCAAGACTTGGGATCGGCATTTTTTTTGGTTAAAGCCACAATAGGAGCCACAACGGTAGAAAAATGTGGAATAAATTGCCTGTAATAATTGGCGAACCCCAAAAAACGTTGGATGGCACGGAGTCCGGAGGGGCGTGGCCAATCTAAGACGGCAGAGAGTTTGTCTGGATCCATTTGTAGTCCCTGGCCAGAGACCAAGTATCCTAGGAAAGGAAGAGATTGGCATTCAAACAGACATTTCTCTATTTTGGCATAGAGTTGATTGTCACGAAGTCTCTGAAGAACCATACGGACATGCTGGCGGTGTTCTTCTAGATTGGCAGAAAAAATCAGGATATCGTCCAGATATACAACAACACAGGAGTATAGGAGATCACGAAAAATTTCATTAACAAAGTCTTGGAAGACGGCAGGGGCGTTGCACAGGCCAAAGGGCATGACCAGATACTCAAAGTGTCCATCTCTGGTGTTAAATGCCGTTTTCCATTCATCCCCCTCTCTGATGCGGATGAGATTATAAGCACCTCTTAAGTCCAGTTTGGTAAAAATGTGGGCACCTTGGAGGCGATCAAAGAGTTCAGAGATGAGGGGTAGGGGGTAGCGGTTCTTAACCGTGATTTTATTAAGACCGCGGTAGTCAATGCAAGGACGTAGAGAGCCATCTTTTTTGGACACAAAGAAAAATCCGGCTCCGGCAGGAGAGGAGGATTTACGGATAAAGCCCTTTTTTAAATTTTCCTGGACGTATTCAGACATGGCAAGAGTCTCTGGGACGGACAGAGGATAGATTCTGCCCCGGGGTGGAGTAGTGCCCGGGAGGAGGTCAATAGGACAATCATAAGGCCTGTGAGGAGGTAGAGTCTCAGCTTGTTTTTTGCAAAAAACGTCCGCAAAGTCCATATAGGCCTTAGGGAGACCGGTTACAGGAGGAACCACAGAGTCACGGCAAGGGTTACTGGGAACCGGTTTTAGGCAGTCCTTGGAACAAGAGGGCCCCCAACTCTTGATCTCCCCAGTGGACCAATCCAGGGTTGGGGAATGAAGTTGAAGCCAGGGAAGTCCAAGGAGAATTTCAGAAGTGCAATTGGGGAGGACCAAAAGTTCAATCCTCTCGTGATGAGATCCGATGCACATTAGAAGGGGCTCCGTGCGGAAACGTATGGTACAGTCCAATCTTTCATTGTTTACACAATTGATGTAGAGGGGTCTGGCGAGACTGGTCACCGGGATGTTGAACCTGTTGACGAGAGAGGCCAAAATAAAATTTCCTGCAGATCCGGAGTCCAAGAAGGCCACAGCAGAGAAGGAGAAGGCAGAGGCAGACATCCGCACAGGCACAGTAAGACGTGGAGAAGCAGAGTAGACATCAAGGACTGTCTCACCTTTGTGCGGAGTCAGCGTACGTCTTTCCAGGCGGGGAGGACGGATAGGACAATCCTTCAGGAAGTGTTCGGTACTAGCACAGTACAGGCAGAGATTCTCCATGCGGCGTCGTGTCCTCTCTTGAGGTGTCAGGCGAGACCGGTCGACCTGCATAGCCTCCACGGCGGGAGGCACAGGAACAGATTGCAGGGGACCAGAGGAGAGAGGAGCCGGGGAGAAGAAACGCCTCGTGCGAACAGAGTCCATATCCTGGCGGAGCTCCTGACGCCTTTCGGAAAAACGCATGTCAATGCGAGTGGCTAGGTGAATGAGTTCATGTAGATTAGCAGGGATTTCTCGTGCGGCCAGAACATCTTTAATGTTGCTGGATAGGCCTTTTTTAAAGGTCGCGCAGAGTGCCTCATTATTCCAGGATAATTCTGAAGCAAGAGTACGGAATTGTACGGCATACTCGCCAACGGAAGAATTACCCTGGACCAGGTTCAACAGGGCAGTCTCAGCAGAAGAGGCTCGGGCAGGTTCCTCAAAGACACTTCGAATTTCCGAGAAGAAGGAGTGTACAGAGGCAGTGACGGGGTCATTGCGGTCCCAGAGCGGTGTGGCCCAAGACAGGGCTTTTCCAGACAGAAGGCTGACTACGAAAGCCACCTTAGACCTTTCAGTGGGGAACTGGTCCGACATCATCTCCAAGTGCAATGAACATTGGGAAAGAAAGCCACGGCAAAACTTAGAGTCCCCATCAAATTTATCCGGCAAGGATAGTCGTAGTCCAGAAGCGGCCACTCGCTGCGGAGGAGGTGCAGGAGCTGGCGGAGGAGATGATTGCTGAAGCTGTGGTAGTAACTGCTGTAGCATAACGGTCAGTTGAGACAGCTGTTGGCCTTGTTGCGCTATCTGTTGTGACTGCTGGGCGACCACCGTGGTGAGGTCAGCGACAACTGGCAGAGGAACTTCAGCGGGATCCATGGCCGGATCTACTGTCACGATGCCGGCTGGCAGGTAGTGGATCCTCTGTGCCAGAGAGGGATTGGCGTGGACCGTGCTAGTGGATCGGTTCTAAGTCACTACTGGTTTTCACCAGAGCCCGCCGCAAAGCGGGATGGTCTTGCTGCGGCGGTAGTGACCAGGTCGTATCCACTAGCAACGGCTCAACCTCTCTGGCTGCTGAAGATAGGCGCGGTACAAGGGAGTAGACAGAAGCAAGGTCGGACGTAGCAGAAGGTCGGGGCAGGCAGCAAGGATCGTAGTCAGGGGCAACGGCAGGAGGTCTGGAACACAGGCTAGGAACACACAAGGAAACGCTTTCACTGGCACGATGGCAACAAGATCCGGCGAGGGAGTGAAGGGGAAGTGAGGTGATATAGGGAAGTGCACAGGTGATAACACTAATTGGAACCACTGCGCCAATCAGCGGCGCAGTGGCCCTTTAAATCGCAAAGACCCGGCGCGCGCGCGCCCTAGGGAGCGGGGCCGCGCGCGCCGGGACAGGACTGACGGAGAGCGAGTCAGGTACGGGAGCCGGGGTGCGCATCGCGAGCGGGCGCTACCCGCATCGCGAATCGCATCCCGGCTGGAGGCGGTATCGCAGCGCCCCGGGTCAGTGGAACTGACCGGAGCGCTGCAGTGAGGAGAGTGTAGCGAGCGCTCCGGGGAGGAGCGGGGACCCGGAGCGCTCGGCGTAACAGTGTGTTTGCTCATAGGAGAATGTGTTTTCACATGTACTGTATCCTGCGCATATTTGATGCTGCCGATTCGATGTTGTGTTCAGTCATTTAATTTACATTAAAATCTGTAGTACAAAATCTGCAACTTCAAATCCTGCACATCAAATATGCACCGGATACTGAACGTGTGAATAGACCTTTAGGGTGGTCCGATAATTATCCAATTCGGCAAACAATACAGAAAGGCTAGTGGCCCCTTGAATTTAGCTTCCCACTATATTATCTCTATCTCAATGATTTACTAGAATTTTGTCCGTTCACAACTGCATAAACAAAGTAGTTTTCCATAGACACCTCCTTTTAAGATCCACATTTTCAGGCCCTGATATGCAAACAATATATTTTAATGTCATGAGGATTTGTGACCATAACATTGTAATGTTATACATGAGGTCCATTGAGTTTACAATATATTTTAATAAGTATGTGGCCATAAAGCAAACTGAACAGCCGCTGACAAAGACCAGGGACTGTATGTGTATGTGAAAAATGCAATGTCCTTCCGAATTACTAGCACTGCACTATTTCTATGTCATCCGTGACCTCTGATAGCCACAAGTAATATTTAAACTTCCACAACCTTGGTCCATTTTTTATATATTAAGTAATTGAGCGAACACACTTAAAAAGGGGAGATAAACATAATGGTCTAGATTTCTCAAACTGCTAAATCGGTCTTATTAGCCCATAGCAACCAATCACAGCTTAGCTTTCATTCCTCAAATTGCTCTATTAAAATGAAAGTTGAGCTGTTATTGGTTGCTAGGGATAAATACGACTGTTTTTGTCTCAGGCAGTTTCATAAATCTGGGCTAGTGGGCAGATAAACTGATACATTTTAAACACTGTCTAAAAGTTATCCATAGCAACCAATCAGCGCTACTTTTAGGGCAATGAAGACATTTTTTATTGTCAGACAGTATAGATGTGTTATGTTTCCATGTTATGATGGAGGGAACGGGGTATGGCGGGGAGGTGGTTTGACGGAGGGAACGGGCTAGCGCCGTAGCGCCGCATGGCACTAACTTATAGTTTATCTACACAGGGTGCCTCCAGCTGTTTTACTACTACAACTCCCAGCATGCCCTGACAGCCAATAGATATCAGGGCAAGCTGGGAGTTGTAGTGGTGAAACAGCTGGAGGCACCCTGTGTAGATAAACTAAGGGCGGAAGTCCCCCTCCCCAGCAGGCATCAGTGACGTGGTGCCTGCTGGGGAAGTCTGCCTGGTAGTGAGCACGCTACCAGGCAGAAAAAAAGTTATTTTTAATATAGTAAAAATAAAAATTTAAAGCAGGGAGGGGGTTAGGGATAGATTGGCAATAGGCAGGGAGAGAAAAAAAATTGGATGGTAGGAGCTACCCTTTAACTGTACATCGCATTGGAATCCAGTGTAATGAAGAAAACTGTGTCTCTGTAGTGAAATATGACCCACCGCAGAGGGAAATAGTTTTCTGCTTTATAGCCCGCTCCCTTTCACTCCATCCCCACTACCCACTCTCAGGGGGATGTCTCCACGCCACTTAGACAGACTGTAGAGTGCAGCCAGAGGAGCGCTCCACAGCCTTTCTCCCATGTGCCCGCACCTCTATCACCAGCCTACGCTGCACATCTACCATCTGCCGCCACCTGTTGACTACAACTCCCACAGGGTGTCCTTACAGTGAGGACAAGCTGGGGGTTGTAGTCTTGCAACAGCTAGTGGATGTGCAGAGTGGACATGCAGCGTGGAAAAAGGCTGGGAGAGGGTAGCGGAATAGAGTGAGAGAAAGGCTGTAAAGCAGAAAACTGTGTCCCTGTGCGGAGGGTCATATTACACTACAGGAACACAGTTTTCTTCATTACACAAGCACGGAGATTACACTGTGGCATAGTTCTGTTGAATTCAATGGGATTCTGCTGAGCTGTGCACATGGCGGAATTTCTGCGCCAGATGTTTCCATTTTCCCGGTCCACACATGTTCATTCTTTGCGTGGAGTCCGCACAGAATGCATAGCCATCTATAAGATGGTGCATTCCTGTGTGGTCCTAGCGGAGATTCTCCGTGCGGACATTCTGTCATGTAAACATAGCCTAACAGTACTTCAAAGGCCTGCAACACAACTGTATCATGTGAATATGGCTGTCTCTGGCGACCTGAGGAAGTGCACTTGGGCGCAGAAAAAAGTCTGTTGCTGTGAGGTTTGCTTAACTGATCTTACCTGCTGTACACCTTCTGCTTTTATGGAATAAAGTTTCTTTTACCAATTTTACTACGGGTGAGTGCAACCTTTCCTGTCTCGATACCACATTGGATATATGATCCTAATGACATTGATTGTAAGTGTAAAGCTAAGAAAATGACATTATTTCTGAAATTGATGAAATGTTCTTTTATATTTTCCTAGCCTTCATAGCATATTTATGAGATGCAAGTATATTAAATATCACCACATCAGCAAATAAAAAAAATAAAAAATCAGTTACCTTTTCTAGAGCATCTTTATCTGTCAGCTCCTGAACAGCTACGAGCTTGATGCTGAGGATGAAAGGAAACATGAGTAAGTGAGTGACACAGAGACTTGTACGTATTATGTAGAATGCCTGCATAATCTTGACTTATTATTAATAGAGTTGTATAGAATCTTGTTTTTATCCATAACCAGAGGCTCCAAATTTGAATGGACTTAAGATGCAATACCAGACACAGTCAGTGGATGAGAGTGGCGCTGTGTCTGGAACAAAAAGCGGACTTTTTTTTTTAATGTAATCTAGGCCAACCCAATGATGTTTCAAGAATTTAAAAAAAGAGGTTCCCTTAAGAACAAAATATGAAAGATTATTGTCTTTTTTTTTTTTTTACAAAAAAAGGATGACTGCTCAAGGAGATTGATATAGTGACTGGTATAACTAGTGCCCTTTGTGCAAAGGTTATGCAAATCTTCTTCAAAAGGATGGATTGAGGTATGTTAACACATGGAAATACATTGCATAACAGAGTTTTATAAGATCCGTATTTTAAGGGTCTATTCTCGGCATAAGCCATCAATATTGCTTTTTGGGGGTCTGTCTCTCAACACCCCCAATCATCCACCCAAGCGCTTATTGACAACAAACAGGAATATAAAACAAGATAATATCTGGTAATACAGGTTGTTCAAATATGAGGTAAACAGGGGTTAACCGTCACCATATGCACAGCATAATGTAACCGCAACCCGCACCAGCCACATAAATCCAGTCAAATTGGTTTTCCGAGCTTCATCCAGCATTTTACTGTTTGTACTCTGCGTTCTCAGAAGGCATGTAAGGCTGTTTTTCATCTGCATATACTGTAAAGGATTGTTTAAAATACATATCGTTGGAATGGATTTTTCTTCCAGTAAAGTTGATTTTGCATTAAATCACTACAAGTTTCCTTTTCTCATAATCTGGGAATGCATAACTTGGATTTGGATAACAAGTACTACTGTCATACCAGGAACTACAGATATTCTAGGCCTCTATTTTAATAGTATATTAGTATTTCCTGTTAACTACATTGCTCAAGTCTCTTTCTATTGTGTTAAAAAAAAGACCTAAAGTCGTCAAGCATGGGAAGGAAAAACTCTTCACCATAAGACCTTTTTCACCATAAGGTTACATTCACACAAACATAATCTGCTGCAGACTTTCCACATCGGAAATTCTGAGGTGGATTTTCTGCAGAAATATTTCCATGGTCCCATTGAAGTCAATGGGTAGCAACATATTCAGCTGCTGATTATGTGAACATGCCCTAAGGGTATGTTCACACGATGGAATTTCTGAACTGTTCACACACTGCTGCACTGTTCACAAAGGATAGGGGATCCGTTTAAGATTGCTGGGGGGGAAGTGCTGTCCAACTGCTTGGACCCCCTGTGATCTCCTGCACAGCACCCCGGCAGTCTTCAGGAAGGGGCCATGTCGACCCCCGCACGTATCTCTATGGGAGAGCCAGAGATCCAGTCTTCAGGTATCTCTGGGTGCGGGGGTCAACACCGCTTTGTGCGGGGGTCGACATGCTCCCTTCCTGGGGACTGCCGGGGTGCCTTGCAGGAGATCACGGGGTCCCAGCAGTCGGACCCCCATGATCTAAAACTTATCCCCTATACTTTGGATAGGGGATAAGTTTTACTGCACTGGAGTACTTAGATTTCTTCACATATCCAGACATTAATGAATTCTGTGAGAACATGCTCATAACTTTATGGTATGGACAGTAAAGTAAACTTTGTGACAAAACTACTTTCTGCTACTGTAACTAATGTGTAACCTGTGTTCTCTGTTCACAAAATAAATCATTTATTGCCCTGATTTTTATTGTTACATACTGAAGGCTGGTGGATGGGAGGTATGTATTACTGAGTCTTCTTGCCTCAGTGACATAGGACTGGAGTTTGGGTCCAGGTTTTGGGACTGACTGAAGTTTCTGAGGATAAGGTCCCTCCCATGTTCCAGTTCTATGTGTGTTTGAGGCCTGAGCTGGACACAAGTGTGTGATCACTGCCAGAGAGCGGGAGCAGGGATTGCTCTGGAGCAAAAACAGTGTGTGTGGAATATTGGATGCTGATCACTGCACTAAAATGACTTATTGTTTGGGACTGACTCTAACAAAGTTTAGGCTGAAAACGTCAGAGGTTTATAGTGATGTAAAGAACCTGATGTAAATGACATTTAAAGGGTTACTCCGCTACCCAGGGTCCGGAACATTGAGTTCCGAACGCTGTGTGCAGGCTTCCGTGTTCACGCCCGCCCCCTTGTGACGTCATGCCCGGTCATGTGACGTCACGCCCCCTCAATGCAAGTCTATATTTAATGAAATAAAGAAAAAATTGTCAATGTGGATAGAGCATTACTGCAGTATATTCTTTATGTAATTTAAGGTATGTGGGCACAGGCCTGAACATGGAAGCCCGCACACAGCGTTCGGAACTCAATGTTCCGGATGCTTGGGAGCGGAATAACCTGTTAAGTTTCTGCTTTACTTCATGCTGCAAGTAAAACCTATTGCTGTGTGTGAACTGCTACAATAAAGCCAAACATATTAAACTGTAAACCAAGACTGTTTGAAGGGTCCGGTTCTACAATATTTATATAAAGATATCATATCCCCCTTCCAAGTCTTATATTGATTTGTTTGCCCTTCTATGAACACTCTGGTATCTTTTTTTCACCTGACCGTCTCTGTGTCGCCGCTCCCGGAAGTCGCAGGGGCCCGAGTGATTACAGCAAGCGCGCTGATATGGCTGGACTCTCAGGTGAGGGGTGAGGTAATTTTAAACTCTGTCATTTCATTGGGTGCCTTTTATATAAATACTCTGCCTTTCTGGATGGACACCACCCCTCGACAAAGGCATTTGCCGAAACGCCAGCGTTGGGGTGGTGTCGCTCCGGTGCCTGACTTGTTACTTTGCGGTAATGTACCTTGTTCCATGCTATGTATCATGATTGTATAAGCTATATGCTACTTGCATTTCAGGACTCTGTCCTACTGTACTGTTAGTGGTTCATGATGTTAGTATATATTTCTGTATAGGCATTTGTATGGAAACCTGAGCAACACCCATTTTTTCTTCCCCCTCTGGGTGGATTCCTCCTCATCTTTTAAATTTTATTGTGTCTAATAAAGATATTTATACATACCAATATACTTCTGTCAAATGACTCCATTTCTTGTGTATGCATATGCTATATGGGAGTTCATATAGCGGTTTTATATATGGGGTGATATATAAATTGAGTATTTACATTTTATTATTTATATCTACATATCCCAATCTATCTGGAATAGTGTATACTATCTTTTTTTTATGGACTTGTCCCAAAACTGGACTGCATACCCAATGGTGTATTTAGGAGTTGTGCTGCCCTAGGCCTGACTAAACTCATGCATTCTGTAATCTTAATTTGCCAACCTCTTCTGTCAAGACCCCACCTTTTCCTATTTAACCCCTTAAGGACCAGGCCATTTTTCACTGTAGGACCAGAGCGTTTTTTGCACATCTGACCACTGTCACTTTAAGCATTAATAACTCTGGGATGCTTTTACCTTTCATTCTGATTCCGAGACTGTTTTTTCGTGACATATTCTACTTTATGTTAGTGATATTTTGTAGATACTTGCATCCTTTCTTGGTGAAAAATTCCAAAATTTGATGGGAAAAATTGAAAATTTTGCATTTTTCTAACTTTGAAGCTCTCTGCTTATAAGGAAAATGAATATTCCAAATAAATTATATATTGATTTGAAGGGCTTTCTTATTAGAAATACCCCACAAATGACCTCTTTATAAAAACATTCAGTAAGTGTGTTAACCCTTTAGGTGTTTCACAGGAAGCAGCAAAGTGAAGGAGAAAATTCAAAATCTTCATTTTTTACACTCGCATGTTCTTGTAGACCCAGTTTTTGAATTTTTACAAGGGGTAAAAGGAGAAAAATCCTCTCAAAATTTGTAACCCAATTTCTCTCGAGTAAGGAAATACCTCATATGTGTATGTCAAGTGTTCGGCGGGCGCAGTAGAGGGCTCAGAAGGGAAGGAGAGTGAGTTTTTCTGAAATGGTTTTTGGGGGGCATGTCACATTTAGGAAGCCCCTATGGTGTCAGAACAGCAGAAAACCCCCCACATGGCATACCATTTTGGAAACTACACCCCTCAAGGCACGTAATAAGGGGTCCATTGAGCCTTAATACTCCACAGGTGTTTGACGACTTTTCGTTAAATTCGGATGTGTAAATGAAAATAATTTTTTTTTCACTAAAGTGCAGTTTTTTCCCCCAAATGTACCATTTTTATAAAGGGTAATGGGAGAAAATGGCCCCCAAAATTTGTAACCCTAACTCTTCTGAGTATGGCAATACCCCATGTTAGGACGTAAAATGCTCTGCGGGCGAACAACAATGCTCAGAAGAGGAGTCACATTTGGCTTTTGGAAAGCAAATTTTGCTGAAATGTTTTTTTGGGGGGCATGTCGCATTTAGGAAGCCCCTTTGGTGCCAGAACAGCAAAAATACCCACATGGCATACTATTTTGGAAACTACACCCCTCAAGGAACGTAACAAGGGGTACAGTGAGCCTTAACACCTCACAGGTATTTCACGACTTTTTGTTAAAGTTGGATGTGTAAATGAGAAAAAAAAAATTTCACTAAAATGCATTTTTTTCCCCAAATTTTACATTTTTACAAGGGGTAATAGGAGAAAATTACCCCCAAAATTTGTAACCCCATTTCTTCTGAGTATGGAAATACCCCATGTGTGGACATCAAGTGCACTGCGGTCGAACTACAATGCTCAGAAAAGGAGCGCCATTGAGCTTTTGAAGAGTGAATTTGTTTGGAATGGAAGTCAGGGGCCATGTGCGTTTACAAAGCCCCCCGTGGTGCCAGAGCAGTGGACCCCCCCCCCCCCCACATGTGACCCCATTTTGAAAACTACACCCCTCACAGAATTTAATAAGGGGTGCAGTGAGCATTTACACCCCACTGGCATTTGACAGATCTTTGGAACAGTGGGCTGAGCAAATGAAAAATTTTCTTTTTCTTTTTCACGGACCACTGTTTTCATTTTCCCATCCAACTTTAACGAAAATTTGTCAAACACCTGTGGGGTGTTAAGGTTCACTATATCCCTTGTTACATTCCGTGAGGGGTGTAGTTTCCAAAATGGAGTCACATGTCGGTATTTATTTTTTCAGTATTTATTTTTCGGTATTTATTGTTCAGAACCGCTGTAAAATCAGCCACCCCTGTGCAAATCACCAATTTAGGCCTCAAATGTACATAGTGCGCTCTCACTCCTGAGCCTTGGTGTGCGCCCGCAGATCATTTTACGCCCACATATGGGGTATTTCCGTACTCAGGAGAAATTGCCTTACAATTTTTTGGGGTCTTTTTTTCCTTTTACCTCTTGTGAAAATAAAAAGTAAAGGGCAACACCAGCATGTTAGTGTAAAAAATTTTTTTTTACACTAACAGGCTGGTGTTGCCCTTTACTTTTCCTTTTCATAAGAGGTAAAAGGAGAAAAAGCCCCCCAAAATTTGTAGTGTAATTTCTCCCGAGTACGGAGATACCCCATATGTGGCCCTAAACTGTTTCCTTGAAATACGACAGGGCTCTGAAGTGAGAGAGCGCCATGCGCATTTGAGGACTAAATTAGAGATTGCATAGGGGTGGACATAGGGGTATTCTACGCCAGTGATTCCCAAACAGGGTGCCTCCAGCTGTTGCTACACTCCCAGCATGCCTGGACAGTCAGTAGCTGTCCAGAAATGCTGGGAGTTGTTGTTTTGCAACAGCTGGAGGCTCCGTTTTGGAAACACTGCCGTACAATACGTTTTTTATTTTTATTGGGGGGGACAGTGTAAGGGGGTGTATATGTAGTGTTTTACCCTTTATTATGTGTTAGTGTAGTGTAGTGTTTTTAGGGTACATTCACACTGGCGGAGGCTTACAGTGAGTTCCCTGCTAGGAGTTTGCACTGCGGCGAAAAATTTGCCGCAGCTCATACTTGAAGCAGAAAACTTACTGTAAACCTGCCCGTGTGAATGTACCCTGTACGTTCACATGGGGGGGGCAAACCTCCAGCTGTGTCAAAACTACAAATCCCAGCATGTACTGACAGACCATGCAGGCTGGGAGGCTTCACTTGTTAAATATGAATTACATTTATTGCACATAAGAACTACATAAAAAACATTTCGACGCATTGCGGAGTTGCTTCTTTCCTCAGGGAATCCCTGAGGAAGGAGGCAACTCCGCAACGCAACGGAATGTTTTTTATGTAGTTCTTATGTGCAATAAATGTAATTTATATTTAACAAGTGAAGCCTTCATGAAAACCTTTTTACAAGGGCATAGAGCAAGACCAGAGAGAAAAAAGATGAGAGAAGCATATCCCGAGAAAAACATTTTTCTTTTTTTAAGCAATACTCGGTAGCAAAAATAATCAGTTATAAAAAGACACTTGTTTCGTTCTTATCATTTAACACATTTGTCTTTAATATCCATCTTGCCTCCTGTTGCATTAATAACTTATTCTGATCTCCTCCATTTTGGGGTATCTTTTGGGTTTCCAATCTTGCTAATTTTAAAACATTAAAATTACCCTGGTGTACCTCTTTTACATGTGAGACATCTGTCTGGAATACCAAACAGAGCAAATATTGCAAAGAAAACAAATGAGTTACACAAGTCACATGTGTGTAAAAGAAGCCACTGTACTTCTATTGTTTAAAAAAATTCACTTTTTATGTAATGACACTATTATAATAACAAGCTATGGTTATGTTCACATTACCATTCAGAGCTACCTAAGGCTCCATTTGTTAGATTCCATTGAAATGATGGGAATTTAACGGAGAAAAAAATCCTGGATGTCAGTTTTTTTACTCCATTAAAATGCTGAAAAATAACAGATCTAACAGAACCCAGATACACCACATTCAAAGTGAATGGGACCTGTCAGAATCGGTTGATGTCCAGTGTCACACCTACCATACAGCCCCTTTTATCAGCGAGGGTAACAGAGGTCAGGAATGGAGCTCTGTGACGCTACTAATGTGAACAGAGTCTATAACTGAAATCAGGTGACAACTGACTTCGTATACTGGCCCTCATTTACTTAGAAAATCGGGTTGTAAGTCTATGTTGCTTTCTTACCCGACTGCTTTTTCCCCCTGGTATTTATTATTATGTTGCATCCTGTTTGTCACACGTACGTCTTTTTGGCTTGGTTTCCAACTCCTCTGAGTTGTCGGGAAAAAATCCACAACAATTCAACAAATTTGGGTTGGAAAGCTTTATAAATATGTGGGAAAGCTCAGAAATGTCGGGTTACGCCCCTTTTTCGGGGTTGGGAGAATCCAAATCGGGTCCGTCTGGAAAAAATTTAGCATCGTGTCGCAGACTGGCGCACGATGTCTGCGACATGTCGCAGACAAAGATGCGACAAAAAAACCCGACAAAACAAGTCGGGTTTAGAATAGAAAATGAGGGCCACTGTTGTTCCATAAACTACTCCAGGCTTGCTTTCCCCCATTTATGGGGCAGTAAAATGTAGTCCCCTCAGAGCCTTCTGCTAGAGTCCTGGATGAAGCCCTTCTACTGACAACTAGAATTGCATTCCATTTTAGTCTTTAAAGGGGGTATTGCGGCCAAATACATCTTATCCCCTATCCAAAGGATAAAGGATAAGATGTCTGATCGCTTGAACCCCCAGGCTGCATCTCCAGGTGCCCCCTCCATTCATGTCTATGGGAGGGGGCGTGACGCCCCCTCCCATAGACATGAATGGTGAGGGCGTGACTTCCCGAGGGGGTGCTGCATGACATCACTTCTCCAGTCCCGGAAACAAAGAGGTTTCCGAGACTTGAGATGCAGCCCTGCATAGAATGCGGGTGCTGCATGGAGATCGCAGGGAGTCCCAGTGGCGGGCCTCCCGCAATCAGATATGTTATTTGGCAGGAATACCCCTTTAACTTATGTTATAAGATGTATTTGGCAGGAATACCCCTTTAACCTTCGCAGGTTTTCTAGAAAGTAAGAATGTGTTGTTCAGCAGAGGTAGCTATGATGCGCACTTAATATCGTATCTACCCAATGAATACTTTTTACTCACATTTGCAAGCTGAGTTTGCATAGCATTTAATGTTATGCAGCTAAGGGGTTAATTTCATCCACAACTAATTCACCTTCATACAACCAGAAGAAATGAGGCATAGAACACAGGATTCCGACATCTGCATACATAAATATTCAACTACTCAAGGTGCCTTTAGGAATAAAGGTCTTCTGTTATGGCACAAGGCTACATTTCCTAGATTTCTGTATATGGACATCATTTTAAATGTCTCTATAAAGTCACTGACTTCTTGACTACTACCATGCACACTACAGAAATTCGACCCAAATACTGAACAGAATCTTATTTCTCTTGATGGGATTCTACTGCAATGTGCAAACTACGAAAGTTCCGTAGTAGAACTATGTTACTGTGTTTTTACTGCTGCGCATTTTTCTACCTATTGAAGTCAATGGGTAGCAAAATCAGCTGCAGAAAATACACAGCACAATATCTGGCACGTGTGGCCCTACCCTAACACTGGTAGATGTTATACAAGACAGATCTTCCATGTCTGACACTAGGGGACATACAAGTCAGTGGGTCACCAACTGTTACAGGTAGCAAAACTATTGGCAAAAAAAATAAAAATCAATATGAAAACTCTATTGTGATTATGGGTCAAAATACTTTCGTATCATGGAAATATTTTTCTAAAAATGCACTTTTAATAAGAAAACACACTAAAATTGAATGTAGTGTGAACTGATATTAATCCATTTATGAGTCTCAGCTCTTTAGGTTTGTGGATGCTCAATGAATTTACTCCACCCCCTCTTTTTGCAAAGCCACAGAAATGTGGTCAGCATTACACATTCATTTCTGCTCTGAATCAGAAACGAACATGTCTGGAAACCTATGCCTGCCACATCAACTAAACCAGGTAAACACAAGGCATATACAAGAACCTTTAGATTGTTATCTAATAATAGCCTATGGGGCACTATACCCAAAGCAAAGCACATAGCAGTAAATTTATCAAAGCATGCCTGCCAGTTTTCTGATTTAGAAAAGTCACAAATTTCAAGGCTATATATTTTACGCTAGAAATTGGCATACATTATGTACATCAATTTAAAGGTAAACAGGCAGCCAAAGATGTGATAAATGTTTTAATAAGTGTAAACTTCTTAATAAATTTGATGCACCCTACTCCTATGTAGTTTTACTTGTAGAACACCAGTGACCATCCCATTTACAGTCTAAGGAGTTTCAGCCTGTGTACCTTTAAGGGGGCGGTCACCTATATCCTCAAAAGAGAGTGAACTTCAGTCTCCTCTATTTACAACTGATCAGTGGTGGCCGCCCACCTGACAGGTGATCATTTACACATCAGGAGCCAAATCTAATAAGAATGACTGCTAATAAACGGGGCCTAGTAAAAAAAAAAAAGTGTGGTGTATTGCAACTCAGTTCAACTGAAGTGATTGGAGCCAAGTTGTAATGCCACACATAACCTGACATCAGGTGTGGTGCTTATTTTTGGAAGAAATGAGCTTTGTTTTTCTACTCCTGGATAACCTCTTTAAGGGAAAGGTCAGGTAACATGGCTGCCTCCATAACAGAGCCGGACCTACTGGGGTCCCGCTGGGTCCATTGGACTTAGGCGGCACCTTCACAAGGGCGACAATTTGCAATTTGCCGCCCAAGAAGATTTTTTACCTCTTCGCTACCAATGAGGGACCTAGTCCATCATGGTGCCACTCAGGGTGTATGCAGCGGGCTCCTGACTCAAGCTTGCTCCATACCTGGCGGCCCCCAGCTGATTCTTGTAGCTGGGGGCTGCCTCTAATAGCAGCCATGCAGCGATCGCCGCAGCCTGCTATTAAACCTTTAGATCGCCGCTGTCAAAGCTGACAGCATCATCTAAAGGGACCTTTAAATGCTTTGTGGTGGTCCAGTAGGGTGGATCGCTCCTCTGCAGCATAATCGCAGGAGGGCGATCCACTGTAGAGGTAGACGGAGGGCTTACTTCTCTTCCTCTGCGGTGTGTGGATCTTAATTTGATAGAGCCTGGCTGCACAAGGCTCTACCAAATGATTGCAGAGCACACAGATCTATGAAGTTCTATGGAACTGCATTGTTCTGTATGAGGAATCTAATGATTCCTCCTAAAAGTCCAATAAAGTGTAAAAAAAAAAAAAACGTAATAAAGTTTAAAAAAAAAAAAAACACATTAACCCCTTCCATATTAAAAGTTCAAATCCCCCCTTTTCCATATAAAAAAAACGTAATAAAATACATAATGAAAATAAATATATTAGGTATCGCTGCGTGCGTAATTGTCCAAGCTATTAAAATATAACATTATTAATCCTGTACAGTAAATGGCGTGAAAGTAAAAAAATATAAAACCGCATAATTGCATTTTTTTTTAAATCATGTCCTCCTGATATACAATGAAACAGTATTTTTTTTGTTGTTTGGGGGTGGAGTGCAGAATTTCACATCTTGGGCTGGCCCTGCCCCATAATAATGTACAGATGAAATAGAAAATCTACAATCAGAATCTAGAAAAAGAATAAGTGACACGTTCATTTTAGGCTATAGTTGGATGTTAAGTTTGATGTTTCAAATATGTCCTAATGCAAATCCCTTCCATGCCAACAGTAATGATGTAAGGACATTGCCTCATTCTTTCATCAGTGTCGCCTGATCTAAGTAAACACAGAGCAGCAAATGAGCCACCGATTTATACATGTTACAAATATTTAACTATATCAGATATGAAGTAAGAAGATGAAGACAACAGATTGTTTACATAACATTTTCATGGGTCAACACTCGGACAGATATGATAGGAAGTGCCTAATCCTCTGCCATTCAGAAGGGCATTAAGAAGTGACTTAATCCATTTTATCTATCCAGTAATGCATTCCACTCTAAAACACAGCATGGCCCAGTGATAAATACAGCACTTAAAAAAACAGGGGGAAAAAAACAAATCAAAATATATTAGACCTAATAAATATAGAACAAACGATACTGTATATTCACGGTAAAATATTGGCCTAAAATAATTGTTAGCATATCTGTGTAGATCTTCTGTGGTATTGGACCAGATGGCATTGTTTTCGCTTCCCATGTACATTAACGAGCCTCTGGTGCCCATGACCCTGATGCTAGTTCATTGGTCGTACTACCTTGGACTACTTTTTGTAGGTATTAACCCATAACTTATTATTTTCACCACTGACAACATTGTTTTAGGGCTAATTTTTTTGTGTGTACTTTTGATTGGCACACTATTGTATCATATAATGTATTACGAAGCCAGACCAAAAATTATATGTAGGGCCAATTTGAAAAAAAAAAATGTAATTGCATCAATGTGTGAGGCCATCATTTTTTTAGAGTTTATTTTTTGAATCATGAGCTGTAGTTATTAACCATACCACTATTGTGTAGTTCTGGGATGTGTTCAAAAACCAGTCATTTTGGTATTAGGAATGTAATTATTTAATAGTTTGTGATACCAAAGATACCTAATATGTTTATTTATAAAAAAAAAAATTACAGTGTTTTGTTTGAAAATTGGAAAAGAAAGGTGATTTGAATTTTTATAAGTGGTGATTCTTTTATATTTAAAAAATGTTTTTTTTTCCAATTATTAATGGCCCCCTAGGGTTCTATTACAGGCCATCAGTCGATGGCTTACATAGATCAATGTAATGCTATTGCCTAAAATTTATCATATAGGGTTAGAAGGTTTTGTTTATATGTTTTATGACAATAAAACAATGACTTCAGTACTACAGGTAACAGTCCGTTTTGCGGTACATCCTGATACTGTTTGTACACAAATCACTTAAAGAGGCTGTCCAGTAAAAATTGTCTTATCCCCTATCTACAGGATAGGGATAGGTATCTGATCACGGGGAGTATGATTGCTGGGAGCCCCTAAGATCTCCAGAAGGGGGCCTTGGCTCTTAAAGAGATGAGATACTGTAGACGGCATGCTCTCCATTCATTTGTATGGGGCACCGGAGATGCCCGAATGCTCTACTCATACATCTCTGGCTCCCTATACAAATGAATGAAGCGCTGCCGCCAACAGCACGAACTCTCTCTGAAAGCTGGGCTCTTGTTTTAGAGATCGTGGGGGGGGGGGGGGGGGGGGGAACGACCCAGTGGTCGGACGCCCCTAGATCAGATACTTTTACCCTTTCTTTCCTAATCTTGAATGATGGCATCTAACACTTCATCATCAACACCTAATGCAAAGCAAGCATTTCTATGCTCACTGCAATAAGCTCCCTCATTGGGAATCAATGGATACTGAAAAAAAAAAGGTAAAAGAGTAAAGGGCTTCAAAAGGGGACAAAGTGACAGAGAAATTAAAGTTACATTTACCCCTTAAAGCCCAAGCCCATTTTCACCTTAAGGACCAGGCCAATTTTATTTTTACATTTTCGTTTTTTCCTCCTCTCCTTCTAAAATCCATAACTCTTTTATATTTCCATCTACAGAACTGTATAAGGGCTTGTTTTTTGTGTGACCAATTGTACTTTGTAATGAAACCTCTCATTTTACCATAAAATGTACGGCAAACCGATGAAAACCACAATTCTGCACATTTTGGAGGGTTTCGTTTTCACACTTTACGGTAGAAATTACATGTGTTCTTTATTCTGTGGATCAATACGATAAAAATGATACCCATGGCTAGATACTTTTATATTTTTGTACCGCTTAAAAAAAAATCTAAAACTTTTTGTACAAAATCAGTCATCTAAAATTGCCCTATTTTGACCACCTATAACTTTTTCATTTTTCTGTATATAGGGCGGTATGAGGGCTAATTTTTTGCGCCGTCATCTGTACTTTTTATCAATACCACATTTTCATATATAAAACTTTTAGATAATTTTTTAGAATTTTTTTTGGAATAAAATTCCAATTTGGACTTTTTTTTATTTTTTACATTTACGCCATTCACCGTACAGGATCATTAACATTCTATTTTGATAGTTTGGACATTTAGGCATGCGGCAATACCAAATATGTTTATAAGCCATATATGCTTTTTGGGGGTAAAATGAGAAAAACAGACAATTTTTTTTTTATTTGGGGGGAGGGGATTTTTCACTTTTTTTTACTTTTTATTTTTAGATTTTTCAAAATTTTTCACGGCATCTGAGGGGTTAATGGCCAACATCCACGCGATTGCGGATCTCGGCCATTACCGGTGGGTCCCTGGCTGCTGATAGCAGCCGGAACCTGCCGCGTATGACGCGAGCCCCACTCCGATGCTCGCGGTCATACACAGGACGTAAATGTACGTCCTGGTGCGCGTAGTACCGCCAAGCCAGGACGTACATTTACGTCTGTGGGCGTTAAGGGGTTAAAGAGCTAATATGGTTGACAATGGCAACTATCAGCCATTCCTTCTTCTGTGGAACATTTACATATACATTTATTTCCAACTACTTTATCATATGTTGCAGGGATATTGGTATCTTTATTATATGCATATTTGAGTTTTAGATTACTCGATCATTTAGTGATCAGATTATAATTAATAAAGGATATCGTCTTATTTCTTCATATTCTTAGTCATGTAAAACTCCTTACAACAAAACAATGCTTGCATTTATCAGTTAAAATACACGGAATCTTAGAATATCCATGATCAGAGTAAATCCAAAGCACACTGAAAGGATACAAGCTGTTAAAGGGGATGTCTAGCGAAAGAAACAACCTGTGAATGGTGTCAAAAATTACTGTATAATAAAGCAACTTACTAATATACTGTTATAAGCCAAATAGCACAGATCTTCCATCATCAGTTGAGCTATCTGGCTTGTAGCTGGGATGTCCTGTCACTGTCACACTCTCTTAAAGTGGTCTGCTCCCTCCCCCACTCCCCTCCTGTTTGCTGAGGTCCAAGCCATAGATGTGCAGCGGGGAGCTCATATTACTGGTCCTTGGATTTTAAGGCAGCAGAAAGCGTTTCCAAGAGTAAGACGGCAGTGAATCTGTTCTGACTGAAATTACTGTAACGGAAAAACGTTTCCTTATGCCTTGATATCTAATTACCAGTGATATAAGCTCCCCCTCTTTACATCAATGGACTGGTTCTCAGCAAACAGGAGGGGCAGGGGGAAGCAGACTGCTTTCAAAAAATGTAATGGGAGCAGGAGCTCTGAGTGATGTGATGTCGCAGCTACAAGGAAGGAGCAGACAGGTAGTAGGGGGGAGCAGGGATAAGAGCTGAGTTACATGATGTCACAGCTACAAGGGAGAGAGCAGAGCTGATATGGCAAGATCTGTGCCCTATGGCTAATAACATTATATTAGTAAGTTGCTATGTTATACTTTTTGACTTTTTGACATCATAGGCAGGTTGTTTCTTTCGCTAAACAACCTTGTTAATGCGATTGATCTGAACTCTTAAAAACAGACATTGACACAGTTCAGAAGGCAAACTGCAACAAGTTAAATCTGCAGCACTTTTGCAACACATCTGAAAAGCCTATAAATGCCTAAAATGTTTTGCACATTTTTTTTGCTCTGTAAGTGAACAGGGTTTGTCGAAACTCCATTCATTGACACTGTTCTGTACTTTGATGAAGAATAAACACATTTTGCACCAAATACACAACCTGCTCTAATAATGCCTTTCTAGAAATGGGCTGTAGGTCTACTTAGCACATTAAGCCTTCGTATTTCGATGCGGACATTCACCCAACAGCGGAGCGCCAACAGTGCTAGGACCACTCTGAAATGAGCTGTCTCATTGGCGGCAATGCATTTTCGAGTCCACAGAAAAAATATGATATATAAATGTTTCTCAGTCTTGTAGTGCACAGTTTTAATCACATCCCAGGTGTGGAGCTCCACCAAATGCTCCCTTAGAACATACTGGGTAAATTTAGCAAACACTTGAAAAAGAACAACATTTTTTTCTTTACTTTTGTTGCAGATTTACAAAAAATGCAAAGGATACAAACGATCAATGAAGGTGTGTCAGGACATACAAAGGAAGATCTAGTACGCATGAGTAAGGGGTGGACCCTGAAACGTCGCGCGTCAGATCCTGACTCTTTCTGATGCTTATACCTGACAGGAAGAAGCATAATTTGACGTGAAACTAGTCTCAGTGGTAATCCGCCAGCCAAAGAGAGCAGCGTCTCTCCGATCCCAGCTCCATGGATCGTCTCCATACGCATTGATTGATCCTTCACAGAATCATCTTGAGGTCCATCGTCTGATATACGAGTGAGTGCAACACATGTTTTCTCCTTCCCCTTACATTTATTTTTGCAATTTGAGTGTTGATTCCCCCAGGGTGTCCGTATTGTACCTACTTCCTAAGATCCACAAGGATCGCGACCGCCCACCAGGTCACCCAATTGTTTCTGGATTGGGTTCCCTGTTGGAGCCCCTCACGATCCTTGTGAACAGTTTCCTACAACCAGAGGTGAAGAAGCTACCTAGGTGTCACTAGCCAGTTCTAGTGTGAATTGAATCAAGTTGATGCGGTTGGTGTGCGGTTTCTGTGCACTCTTGATGTACAGAGTCTGTACACCAATATTCCCCAAACAAAAGGAGTCAGGAGTGTACAGGAGTTACTATGTAGAAATAATAGGCTTACAAATGCAATGATTGCGTTTTTGATGGCATTATTGGATTTTGTTTCAACAAAAAAAAAAATCCGTTTTGATCAAGTTTATTATTTACAAATAGATGGGACTTCGATGGGGTCCCCCGATGCACCCAGTTTGGCAAATGCCTTTATGGCAGCATTTGAGGACGATGCCATCTTCTCCTGCGGGGGAATGAACATGTCGCCCACTTGGTTCCGCTATGTGGACAACGTGTTCATGTTATGGAGGGGAGAGGAGGCAGAATTACTGTCTTTTGTTGAGAGGTTGAATTTCGTGCACCCTTCCATTAAATTTACCCTCACTTATGATAAGACTAGGATACAGTTTCTCGATGTTGTAGTGATTAAACATGAGAAAATATTTAAAACTGTGATGTACACGAAAAAAAATGATAAAAAATAATATGCTCCACCGACATAGCTTTCTCTCACCTAGTGTGTTTCGGGGGCTCCCAAAAAGTCAGTTGATCCGGGCGAAAAGAATATCTAGTAAAATCTGTAAAATCAGAAAAACAGATTGTGAAGAAATTTATGGATAGAGGTTATGATAAGAAACAGCTACTGGAGGCAGGAAAGGAAGTAAGGATAATGGACAGAAAAGAATTGATGAAAACTAAACCTAAAAAAAAGAAGGTATGTAATAGTGCCATGTATACAGGCACATATGACAGACATATCCCTATGATTCGACAGGTAGTGCAGAAATATTGGGGTTTATTTAGGTCTGACCTTAAATATGGCACCTTGTTCTGGGAACTCCCCCTTTCATACTAAAAGCAAGACGATTGGTGATAGACTTGTCAGAGGAGACATAGCTGTCAAAAAAGGAACGTTTGCATGCCTTTCATGCATGCAATGCAACGGGATAATAAAAGGGGAAAATATTCATCACCCCAAAAAAGGTCACATAATTCCAGTGAAAGGCTATTTCAGGTGTACCAGTGAAAATGTGATACACCTATTGAAGTGTCCCTGTGGGATGGGTTACGTAGGGCAGACAAGTAGAATGGTGAAAATTAGAATTTCAGAACATAAAAGTGCCATACGTAAAGCCCTAGAAACAAAATGCTGTCCAATGCTAGAAAACAGGTTTGGGGAAACATCTGTAGCTAGGCATTTTTTTTTTTGTTGAAAAAGGCCATCGTTGAATGAGCTAAGATGGCAGGTGATCTAACAAGTAACGCAAGGTGTGAACAGGGAGAGTAATAAGAAGCTGCTCCTACAAAGGGAAGTATTCTGGATTACCGAACTTTAAACTTTACAACCGTCAGGATTAAATGAATTGTGTAGTTTTAGAGCATTTTTGTAATACACGTGAAATCTGTGAATATTTATCTGGTCTTAAAATCTGAAAACTTGTATTTGGAATGCGTTTAATTTAGTCGATTCAATGAAGGTGTGTCAGGACATACAAAGGAAGATCGGCGTGAGGGATCTAGTATGCATGAGTAAGGGGGTGGACCTTGAAACGTTGCGCGTCAGATCCAGACTCTTTCTGATCCTTGAGGTGCTTCGGCTCTGTGAAAAATGTTTAGTCGTTTGTATCCCCTGCATTTTTTGTAAATCTGCAGCAAAAAAGAAGAGGACCAGTTCGTTGTGAACTTCAGAATAAATGTGAGTTCTTTTTCTTTCGTTATGTGCCCTGGGATTGTGTATTGTATCCACAGAAAAAATAGACATGTCTATTCTTTCTTCTGACACCAGAATTGAAATTTCTTCACCAGATGTTTTCGGCACAGAAATTCTGTTATGTGAACAGAGCAGCAGAATCCAAATGAAATGGGACTCTGCTGCTGCAGAATCTCTGTGCAGAATTCCAACATCACATGGCTTCCTTATGTTCATCATATATTGTTAACTGCAACCAAGAATACTTTTACAGTCTTAGAGTGGGTTCACACTACGATTTACACTACGACGATTTCACTCTACGGCTGCCAGATCCAGCTGGGGGAGCAAAAATTGGTGTTCCCGTCTGCCAGCCAGACCCGGCCCGTATCTAATTCATTTCAATGAGCCGACCAGAGTCATACGGTAACTCTGGTCGGCTAATTTTTGCTCCTTATCCGTTTTTCTGACCGGACCTAAAACCGTGGTATGCCGCAATTTTAGGTCCGGTCACCAAACCGGATACGGGGCAAAAATGAGCCGACCAGAGTCACCGTTTGACTCATTGAAATGAATTACATATGGGCCGGGTCCGGCTGGGATACGGGAGCGCCTGGTTTTCGCTCTCCCAACTGGATCCGGCGGCCGTAGAGTGAAATCGTAGCGTGAACCCACACTTTGTTATAGTCAACTGCTTAATATCTGGTAAAGTATACCATGAAAAAGTATTAGGACACTTTCACATGGGACTGTTACGCTGCAAATGAGATCTTTTACTGCATGTAAATCTACAGTGGCAAATCCACACCCAACAAAATAATCAAGATATGTAAACATCTGCAGGTGCAGATATTGTTGCTGACCCACAGCATTTCTATGGCAAAATCTGTACCAGGTCATTAACATGCAGGTACACTGTGAATTGTCTGCAAAAAATCTATGTTCGAAAGCACCTTATGTTGTGTCATTGTGAATAATTTGCATCAATCTTCAGTGGCAAATCCCACACCAAAGATATCTGCTGCTGATCTACACACTGTATGTGCCATACAGTGTGTAAATCAGTGGTAGATATCTTACGTGTGTGATTCTGTGCACAGCAGGCCCAAATAATTCAGTAGGCGCTAGGACTGCGTAAATGATGCCATCACTATTGACGGCAATGCATTTTGAAAAGAAGACGACAAAAAAACATGAACAGGTTCTTCATTCGTCTTAGTCCGGAACTTAAATTTCAGCAGTGTGCACGGTGGGGCAGAATCCCATTAAAAACAAAGGGAGTCTGAGCCACCGAATTTCTGATCAGAATTTTGCTTGGAATTTCCATAGTGTAAACCCAGTCTAAGAGTCCGTTCAGATGGGCAGATTTCCTGTGGATTTTGCGCAGCAAATTTTGCTACCATTGACTATATTTTTTGCAGACCCATTGAAGTCAATGGTAGTAAAATCTAGGGATCGACCGATTATCGGTTTGGCCGATATTATTGGCCGATATTCACGATTTTGGGCGTTATCGGTATCGCCAATTACCTTGCCGATAATCCGATAATGCCCCGCCCCCCACCACCCACCCCACCGCACCCCCCCACGCACCTTGCCGCACCCCCCACCGCACCACCCCGGCCCCATTGCCTCCCCCCATCCCTGATTTTATAATTACCTGTTCCCGGGGGCCGGGGTCCATGCTACTTCTGGCTCCTGCTGCTTCCTGCGTTACGCTGTGCGCAATGACGAGTGACGTCCTCAATGCAACGTCACCGTCAGTGCGCACAGTGACAGCTCAGGAGGACGCCACTGAAGCCAGATGAAGAGTGGACCCCGGGAACAGGTAATTATAAAACCGGGGATGGGGGAGGCAATGGGGGCGGTGCGGTGGGGGGTGCGGCGGTGGGGGACGTGGTGCGGTGGTGGGGGGCGCGGTGCGGCGGTGGGGGGCGCGTCGGCGGTGATAGGACTCAGGAGGACCCCCGGACGGGCAGGGGGAGAGAAAAGGGTGGCAGCGGCGGCCTATTGCACCGCAAAAGCCGTTGCAGTTCATTGATTTAAAGCGCCCGCTTTTAATCAATGATCTGCAGCGGTGTCGTGGGGGGGGGGGGATAAATAGCCGATAATTTATACCGGAATATCGGTATAAATTATCGGCTATCGGCCCTAACCTCCACAGATTATCGGTATCGGCCCTAAAAAATCGATATCAGTCGATCCCTAGTAAAATCCCCCAAAAATCTGCCCATAAATCCTAAATGCCTATTTGCAGAAGAGTATTGCAGCTCATTCTAAAGGTACCAGCCTATATTGCCAGGCTTTCTTGTTCCTATATAGGAAAAGGGTATTTGGACCTTTGCTATAGTGCTCCTTCTTCTCAGTGTCAGCAAACACTACAAATAGAAGCTTAGGAAAGCATTTACTAAATGTTCATGCTTTGCAACATAGCGGTTTTATAAAATCATTCAGAAGAGCAAAGAGTCACTTCAAAGCTGTGTTCTATGAAAACTAGTGTTCAAACATGCCAGCAGAGGCCTAAAATAAAATTCTATAAATACTCATGATTTCAATGAACAGATGGTCCCCACAGACAAGAGAAACAAATTTAGTATCCAAATAATTATAGGTAATTATATCTTACTCAACATGAAATAGTGAGGCTTAAACAAGGAGCACGTTCTTTAGGCATTAATTACATGAGAATGTTCAGCCTTAACAATAGGAATTGGAAGAAATTGTCATTGTTCTCAGGTGAACAGATTTTTAAGGAAATTTATATTATTACACAATAGTAAGTAAAACATGAGCCACTGAATCAGAGACCATAACAATATAAATATATATGAAGACCCCTTTATAAGAGATGCCCATCTAGAAAGCGATCGATGGTCTTCATTGGGTTTTCAGAACTGTAGCAATTCATCATGGCAGCTATCACAAATTTGATGACAATACTGACATTCTCTAAACAGCATCTTCTACATCATCCTATAAACGCTCTATGGGATTAAGATCTAGGACTGTAATGCCATGTTCACAAGATGGAATTTCTGTGACAAATTGCGCATTGGAATTTGGCACGGAGATTCTGCTGCAGCAGAGTCTTGTTGAATTCAACAGGATTCTTCAGCACTATGCACACGGCCGAATTTCCATGTCAGATGTTTCCAGCACAGATATTCAGTTTTCCATGTCTGCAGAAAGAATAAACACGTTCATTCTTTCTGCGGACTACGCAGTGGCTGCTTTTCTTGGATACAATTCTGTATAAGCGGACATTCTGTATTGTGAACATAGCCTTAAGGATAGGGATGTAAGGAAAACTGAGTCATGTTACTGGAACCAATCAATGTCTATACAATTTTTTTGGCTTGGTGCGCCATCCTTCTGAAAATCAAATGGAAGAAAAAAATTATAATAATAATGGATGTCCAGAATGGCGCCTAAACCATGGAATGAATAATACCAAGAGATTAAATCAAATGGTGTTTATTGAATAAAGCACTTTATTCAATGAACACCATTTGATTTCATATTTTGGCATTATTCATTCCGTGGGTCAAGTGCCATTTTGGACATCCATTATTCGATTTTTTTTTTCTTGATTTGATCTCACCATACTGATACTTGGATGTAAGGGGCAGAGACATCTAGGCAGCCACCCCGTAAGAAACACAGACATGCTACATGCTAAGGCAGGTGTGCCCTCAGCACAACATCATTTGGTAAGGAGATTAACCCCTTACGTGGCACTTCTACTAAAGTAATATTTCACAAGGAGCGCACCTCTTCCTTTTCCCTCTTTTCCTATAGATCCTTCTGAAAATGTCCCTTCTGCACCAATCCATGTCTATACCAACCATCCTGTGAAAATTGTCCCTTCTGCTATACTGCCCAAATGTCTAAGGGTATCAAAGGATCCAGGGTGTGCTAAGAAAATATTTCTTAAACTATTACGTGGCCTCCACTAGCTTGAACTAGTGGCTCCTGACATGGAGAATTCCTTAATTCCTGCTGATTATACCATATTGTGACTCTCCCTTCAGCATGGTGTAACAGGAATCTGGATTTATCTGGACAGGAAATGTTTTTCACTGTTCAATAGTCCAGTTTTTGAGTTTTTATTCCCATTGGGAGTCTTTTCTTTTTGTTTCCCTTACACAGAAATGGCACTTGAACTGCTGTTACAGCCCATCCATGATAAAGAATGACCGGTTGTGTGTTCAGACACCAGTGTCATATGTGGCTGCAATCTGCTCAACATTGAATAATAACCTCTTGACACCCTTCTCTGACACTTTAGTTATGTTTTTTTTAAGCTCACAGGATGCCCTTTCACTAGATTTTTTTTACCGCTTTTACCATTTTTTGGTACACTCTTGACAAGATTGCATGAGCACATGGTTGACATTCTTTGAAATGATGACCTTGTCTAGCCTAGCACAGGTAACTGTGCCTCGTCATGTTACTCAGATCATTACATTTTTCTATTCTAATGTGGATTCATATTGAAACTGATCCACAGAAAGCCTGTTCACTTCATTTTAGTGTTGCACTCTGGGGTCACATGTCCAATTCCCCTATATCAAGACTCCAAACAAGAAAGTGTCACTAATACGGTGGCCACTGAGTATTTATGAACATATTGTTAACATACATGTTAAGCCAGATATACATTTCATAGCTGCTTGACCAATATCTATTTTACTGATTATTTGTGTTTAAATCAATGGCCAATGAATTATGCTGACCTGCACACTGGAGACAAAAAGTAATTCTATATACTGCCACTCATCACACTGTGAACCAAGCCCTTCTACAATTCAGCAGTCCAGAACTGGAATGAATGTGAAGAACAGAGTTTTTTTTGGTCACAGCTTCCTTCTTGGCTCAGCTGGAGCTTAAGATAAAACAGAATGCCCTCTAGTAACCCTTGTACACACATAAAATGCTGAACTCTTATAACTGGCAAGACCAATAACCCAAGGAGACGTCTGTGGTTACATGAGGACAGAAAGTGAAAAAAAAGACAGCCAGCGAATCATTTAAAGTCTGGATAAATGGAACTCATGAGCGTATGAAGAGTTACTAAAGGTCTTTGAACTCAGCAGGTCACATGACTAGCATCTTACGTACGTTACAGCATTTTCAATAAAAATACCTTCCTCTTATAAAGCTCAGCTGACATTTGAAGTACTGAGAAATAGACTTAAAGGAATAAACAATCCGCCTTTATTTTCTAATGCTGTGAATCACTGTGACAATGTCTCTGTTTGTGCCATGGTTATTTTGCTGGTAAAAATTAATCTGCAGGCTATACAACTATTATCTTTCTTAAGACTGGACTGCATCAGCACAAGGCTGTGGTGTTGGCGGATCTGTTACATAATAAACAACACCAGGCCCTGGTAGACCTCATTTACCATGGTGTCAGGAGATTGACTGCTCAAAATAGAGCAGTATGCAATATATTGTCCGCCATTTTGCACAGAATTTGCAATAGAGAAACCTGAGGGATCCCCACAAAACACTAAATCAACCTTACAGCTTACAGTCTTTGTTGTCCCTGATCTTGTCCCTCTCCTGCCCTAATTTAGCAGCCAAACATTACCACAGCGCCCTCAAGACTACCCTGGACAAAGCAACCCCCCCTGCCCCCCCAATCTGAACCTTTCAACACAGACAGCAGCAAAACTGGTACACGCAAAGAACTAGCTTTCTTTAGCATTGCTCTAGTTGTGCTGAATGTCTGTGGAGGAAAAACCTATTACTTTGCCCTTTACCTCACCAAACTAACCTAATTTACCTCCATTATCTCCTGTCTAGCAACATTAAACGACTCCCCCAGTCTCCCAATAGAGCTTTAGCCTCCTCTCTTACCTACCGCGATATGGTACCTTACCATAGTTCCCCCACACTAGGTAGGCAGCATAGTTCCCCCCACATTAGGTTGTCAGCATAGTTCCCCCACATTAGGTTGTCAGCATAGTTCCCCCGACATTAGGTTGTCAGCATAGTTCCCCCGACATTAGGTTGTCAGCATAGTTCCCCCACATTAAGTTGTCAGCATAATTCCCCCACATTAGGTTGGCAGTATAGTTCCCCCACATTAGGTTGTAGTTCCCCCCCATTAGGTTGGCAGTATAGTTCCCCCACATTAGGTTGGCAGTATAGTTTCCCCCACATTAGGATGTAGTTCCCCCACATTAGGTTGGCAGTATAGTTCCCCCACATTAGGTTGTAGTTCCCCCACATTAGGTTGGCAGTATAGTTTCCCCCACATTAGGATGTAGTTCCCCCACATTAGGTTGGCAGTATAGTTCCCCCACATTAGGTTGTAGTTCCCCCACATTAGGTTGGCAGTATAGTTCCCCCAAATTAGGTTGTAGTTCTCCCACATTAGGTTGGCAGTATAGTTCCCCCACATTAGGCTGTAGTTCCCCCACATTAGGTAGGCAGTATAGTTTCCCCCACATTAGGTTGTAGTTCCCCCACATTAGGTTGGCAGTATAGTTCCCCCACAGACATACAGCCTTCAGCCATATACAGTGTATGGCTGGAGGCTGTATGTCTGTGTACTGCCCCACTTCAGTGCTCCGACCACCGCTCCTCCGGTCCGGGGCCATAGCTGTAGGTCCTGGGACCAGAGGAGCGGTGGTGGGAGCACCAAAGATGACAAGCTGGTAACTTACCATGCCCGCTTATCCTCGCTGCTCTGCTGTTGCTATGGGTGCACGCATGGGACATCAGTGACATTCTTGTGTGTGCTACCTCCCGGTGGCGCCTGCGTTTTTGAAGTTAACGCAGGGCCGCAGAAAAGTAACCGGGACATCCTTGTGTCCCGAACAGATCTTTCGGGACACAGGGATGTCACGAATGTGACGGGGCAAGTTAATCTCGGCCAGGACGCCTGGGCTATGGATAATCCATACCCCAAGCATCCCGGCCGACTGCAGCACCCGGCATATAATGTTTTGAGAACTACGGTACTACCATAACTCGCAAGCTTGCTTTCTTGGTAGTCATGGTAGACTCAGATTGGTGTTTTACTACCTATATTCAATCCCTTTCACGTTCCTGTCAACTGCACCTCAACATCTCCAAAATTTGCTCAAAAAACTCTCATTATTGCATCATCTTCAAATATTCTAATTACCTTGGACCAGAGGTTCCTACTCAAGTATAATGGGATAGACAGACAAATAGATGAGGCAGCAAAGCAAGGTGAAGTCATTTTTATAGGGGAATCTTAAAGGGGTATTCCAGGCAAAAACTTCTTTTTATATATCAACTGGCTCCAGAAAGTTAAACAGATTTGTAAATTACTTCTATTAAAAAATCTTAATCCTTCCAATAGTTATTAACTTCTAAAGTTTTCTGTCTAACTGCTCAATGATGATGTCACGTCACGGGAGCTGTGCATGATGGGAGAATATCCCTTGCATGATGGGAGAATATCCCCATAGGAGATGGACAGCTCCCGGGACGTGAGTCATCAGAAAGCAGTTAGACAGAAAACAGAAACTCAACTTCAGAAGCTAATAACTATTGGAAGGATTAAGATTTTTTAATAGAAGTAATTTACAAATCTGTTTAACTTTCCGGAGCCAGTTGATATATAAAAAAAAGTTTTTGCCTGGAATACCCCTTTAACTACACTGATATAGAATGGAAAGCTAGAACCTTCAGGTCCAGCAATGGAAACAGGTTTTTGGCAATAATAAAGGACAATTAACTTTTACAACTAGTGCAGGGTCCAATAAGAGGGAGAGAAGGGCACTTCTGGACCTAATACTAATCAATATATCAGAAAGACTATCCAAACTAGAGGTAGGGGTCACTTAGGTGATAGTGACCCCAGCATAATAAGTTTTCATTAATCCTTTGTTAAAATGTTTGGGGGGGGGGGGGGGGGGTACAAAAACACTACACTTTAGAGAGGACCTTAGTAACATAGATTGTAGTTGACTTGAACTGTTGCACAAAATTAAAACAGAAAGCGTTCAGACTGCTGAAGGTAGTAGGGAGGCATTAAAACATAATGCAAAGAATAAATTCTGTAGAAAATAAAAGTAGCAAAAATTTAAGAAAACTGAAAAATAATTGGCACAGAAGAAATGTAAGTAATGTAAAACTGAAGAAATGTAAAACAGTAAGAAATGCTAAACTAAAAATCATCTGGGTGTAATGGTGGAGGAGGAGGAAATTGCCAATCTACTAAATGCTTTCTTCTCTACTGTATTTACAAAGAAAAACCAATGTCACATGACTTGAGTAGGGATAATGTAAATTGTCCAGCAGATTTTACCTACTGAACTCAAGAAGAGTTGCTTTGAAGGGAATCTGTCTTCAGAAGCATCACTCACGCTATGAAGCCTTTCTCAATTGAAACTCAATCAAATTAACCTACTGCTATTGGCATGTGGTGCGGATGACACTGATGACAATAATACTTAAAGGGGTTATCCAGGAATAGAAAAGCAGAGCTACTTTCTTTTAACTTGCATTTCACGTATACCCAAGAGAACTGTTCATGGCAATTTTATATCACAAGGGAACATACTGCAATGCTTTCAACAGCAGAAAGTTTTCCCAAGGAGCAGATGAACATTAAGAAACATAATAACTCAGCAACATGTTATTGTGGGTAATCCCAATGCTTTTCCTCAGAACAATTTTTTATATATATATATATATATATATATATATATATATAAAAATACAGGGGTATGGAAATTTAATAAAAAACTACTAGCCCACGGGACTCAAACGGAGCAAAATCTACTTGTCCCTCATGACGATCCACTTGTCCGGCCAACTTTTGCTTTTTCACTCTCGTTTTTTCCTCCTCGCCCTATAATAGCCATAACTACCTACTATAATGATACCTTTTAATTTTTCAATAACATATTCTCCGAACCAAAATATATATATTCGGTGAAGTGAAATTGAAATAGTAATAGATAATTTAGCAAATTTTGTGTTTTTCTTTTCTACGCCATTTACCTTGTGGTTAAGCTAACATGTTGTTTTGATACTTTAGCCCGGCCTGATTACAGCAATACCAGATTTGTATAGTTTCCGTCATGTTTTACTAATTTTAAAAAATTCTGACCTTTTAAAAAAAAACTAAAAAAATTCATTGCCATTTTTTGACCCCTGTAGCTTTTTTTTTTATTCTCGCATACCAGCCTGTATGAGGGCTCATAAAGGACCTGCCAGGTGCGCGGAACTGCATGTCGGGCAATAGAAATTCCACATCCCTGTGTATATATATATATATATATACACACACACACACACACACACAAAGCATTCTTTTCAGCCAGGAAATCTTAAGTAATATAAAGAAAATCAATATTTGCTATATTATAATAATGGCATTATGTAAGTTCCTTGTTAGGTAATGACAGATAGTATCAGAGTTTTTCATGTGCGTCAATCAAGTAGTCACGCCATGAAGGAAAAATGTGCCCTTGTTTCTGGGTATATACCTTTTTATAAACCAATATAGAAAAAAAAACAGACCTGTATTATATGGGTCAGAAAAGTTCCTTATAGAAAAGCTACTCATATGTAAAGGATGGATGTAATAAGGTAATGTGAGGCTAAAATAACATTTAAAAAAATCTAGTTTTCTCCCATTATTCGTCACTCTCTACTCTATAATGAGAATGTGAAAAAATTATATAAATTTTTGAAAATGTATAAAAAAAATAAAAAATAAAATTTTAGTTATAAGATCCTTACCCTTTGAAAGTATTCAGACCCTTTACTACAACATAGGGCTGGGCGGTATGAGCAAAAACGTGTATCACGGTATTTTTTTAAGTGATGGCGGTTTCACGGTATTTAATGGTATTCCCCCCCCCCCCATGTTACCTGGGAGCCGCTTCTCTCCCAACACCCCCCCCCCCCACAATTAATTATCAGCTGCACTGTCCCCACATCATGTCACCCGCGTGCGCTCATCTGCTCATCCTCCTATGAGTTGCGGGCCGCAGGCGCTAGAAATCTGTACTACAAATAACGTTTCCTGGGCTGCAAAAATAAACAAAATAAACTTTAACTAACCTGCCTACGTTCCCCCGTTGCTCTGCTACTGTCTTCACTGTCCTGCGCTGTAGTCCTCTTGCAGTTACCTTGGGACGGGAAAGTCACAGAGCCAGCCTATCATCGGCCGGGGAGGGACATCGCTGCGGCCGGTGATAGGCTGAGCGCGCTGTCATGTATGCTCCTTACATGACACTGGGCTCAGCCTATCAGCGGCCGAGGTGGGACATCGCTGCGGCCGGTGATAGGCTAACGGCTCTGTGACATTACCATCCCCAGAACCGCAGCGGAGGGACCATGAGGAGGGACCACGTCGGAAGGTAAGTTAAAGTTTGTTTTGTTTATTTTTGCAGTGTTATTTGTAGTACAGATTTCTAGCGCCAGCGGCCCGCAAATCGTATGAGGATGAGCAGAGGAGCGCACGCGGGTGACATGATGTGGGAACAGATTATCTGCACTGATAATTCAGGGGGGGTAAGCAGAATAGCGCTCGCGGGTCAAATATGATTAGTTCCCCTATGTGGGGACAGCGCGCTGCGGCGGATAATTCACTCATTCGTGGGGGGGGAGGGGCCCAACCGGTATTGCGGTATGGGCAAAATTCATATCGTGAGGGGGAAAAAAATCGGTATTCGATATGAACCGGTATACCGCCCAGCCCTACTACAACACCTGAAATTTAGCTTAGGATCACCTTCGTGGACACCTTGACTGAAGTCTTAGGTTTACCTGTGGTAAATTAATTTGTTTGGACATGATTTAAAACACACAATGCTGTCTATATAATGTCTCAGAGTTAACATAGTAACATAGTTCATACGGTTGAAAAAAGACCAGAGTCCATCAAGTTCAACCTATATCCCTAATGAGTCCCTACTGAGTTGATCCAGAGGAAGGCAAAAAACCCTCATACTAGAGGTAAAAATTCCTTCCCAACTCCAAATATGGCACCAGAATAAATCCATGGATCAACCTTCTGTCCCTATAAATCTAGTATACATAACCAGCGATGTTATTATTCTCCAAAAATGCATCCAGACCCTTTTTGAACTCTTTTACAGAGTTCCCCATGACACTACCTCCTCTGACAGAGAATGCCATAGTCTCACTGCTCTTACAGTAAAGAACCCCCATCTGTGCTAGTGTAGAAACCTTCTTTCCTCTAGAAGTAGAGGATGCCCCCTTGTTATAGATACAGTCCTGGGTATGAATAGATCATGGGAGAGATCTCTGTACTGTCCCCTGATATATTTATACATAGTTATTAGGTCTCCCCTAAGCCTTCTTTTTTCTAAACTAAATAACCCTAATTCTGATAATCTTTCTGGGTACTGTAGTCCTCCCATTCCCTGTATTACTCTGGTTGCCCGTCTTTGAACCCTCTCCAGCTCCACTATATTTTTCTTGTACACTGGTGCCCAGTACTGTACACAGTATTCTATGTGTGGTCTGACTAGTGATTTGTACAGCGGTAGAATTATTTCCTTGTCGTGGGCATCTATGCCCCTATTGATGCACCCCATGATTTTATTTGCCTTGGCTGCAGCTGCCCGACACTGGTCACTACAGCTAAATTTACAGTTAACTAAGACTTCCAAGTCCTTTTCCACGTCAGTCGTCCCAAGTGTTCTCCCATTTAATACATAATCCCAGCCTGGATTTCTCCTCAGCATATGCATTACCTTACATTCATCAGTGTTGAACCTCATCTGCCACTTCCCAGCCCAAACCTGCATATCAGAGCAAAAACCAAGAAAAAAAGAACTGCCTGAAAAGCTCTGAGACAGCATTGTTTGGAGGCACGGATCTGGAGAGGGATATAAGAACATTTCTGGTGCATTGAAAGTTTGGAACAACCAGGATGTTTCTGACAACTGGACACCCCAACAAACTAAATAATGGGGGAGAAGGGCTTTTGTAAGAGAAATTTCCAAAAAGTCAAAGGTCACTCTGGCTGAGCTCCAAAGATTCTGGATTCAGACAGAAGAAACTTCTAGAAGGTCAGCCATCACTGCAGCATTCCACCAATCTGGACTTTATGGCAGAGTGACCAGAAAGAAGCCTCTCCTCAGTAAAAGACACATAAAAGCCTGTCTGGAATTTTCAAGAATGCACCCAGGGAACTCTCTGCTTGAGAGAAACCTTAAAATGGCTTCCACTGACGGACAGTCCCCATCCAAACTGACAGAGCTTGAGAGGATCCGCCGGGAAGAATGGCAGAAATCCCCAAATCCAGATGTGCAAAGCATGTGGCATCATGCCCAAGAAGACTGGAGGCTGTAATCTCTGACAAAGGGGCTTCAACTAAGCAAAATTTGTTTTTCCTTTTCAAGAAATTAGCAAAGATTTCTAATATTCTGTTTTCACTACATTATAAGGTACTGATGCAGAATGATGGGGAAAACTTAAATTTATTTATTTTTTTTAATTCTCATTTTAAACAAAGCAGCAACATTATAAAATGCAAAAAAAGTGAAAGGATCTCATAAATTCTGAGTTCACTTGTAAATTTCCATCACCAAGTGTCATATTAATGACAAGCAATCAATAATACACTAGAATACTGCAGTATCCAACATATTACACACTAACGGTTAGGTTGCATTAGGAAGGCGACACCTTAAAAAAAAGCCATTGTGGTGATCATCTGATTGCTATGGATCCCGCTTCTCTACTGCCCCTTTTACATGTACAGATGACACGATATGATCACCGACTAACTATGTAAAAGTCATTATCTTAAAGGCCCGAGAGAAGGAAAGGCCATCTTTTGTTTGTGCAGCCGCTAAGTTTCATTATTATCGGCAGCACATCACCTGTTTACACAATAAATGCGGTGCTAACAGTGATTTATAGCTCCGCACAGAAGATAAGATCACCTGACAAATGACCTGTCAGATGATGGCTGTAACTCTTACATGGGGCAATAACTGGCCATTCTGGTTAATAATCACTCCTTGTAAAAGGTCCAAAAGTTATAGAGATTTGTAAATAACTTAAAATACTTAAAATATGCATTCCAGTACCTATCAGCTGCTATGTGCAAGTAATATTTCCACTCAGACACGGTGCTCTCTGCTGCCACCTCTGTCACCTATCAGGAACTGTCCAGAGCAGGAAAGGTTTGTTCAGGGGATTTAATACTGCTCTGAACTGATCCCTAGTTATAGTGTGGCTGATAGAATGGTTTTCATTATAACTCTAGCACCTTCCCGGGGAGTAAAGCACGCTGTCACATGCTTTTCCTTTGCTATATGTAGGGTTCAGTGCACTGATCAAAACTCTTGACATGTGTACATAACTTGTCAAAAGTAGTAACGCATTAACGCCTTTTCACATGGACCTTTTATCGGTTCAATGAATGTTCCTAGCATAATCGGCACCTGTAGAAGGGCCAGTGCTTAGCCAAAGAACAAGCAAACACTAATTTGTCAGCTAATCTCCTCTTTTAGTGGCCAATGAAATCATCCTTATGGGCCGCACATCGCTCTGTGTAAACAGGGGATGTGCAGCCAATAATGATGAATTTAAAGGGCTGCATGAATGATCCAGTAATCCTTTATGCAGCCCAGACTGAATGAGTCTTGTGAAGGCTCAGCGAACTAGATAGGCAGCTCTGCATTGAGGCACATTGGGGGATCCCCAAGACTGGGGTGACTCTCTATAGAATTTAAATTCCCTATTTAGAGTAAAAGGGAGAAAAAAACATACTACACAAACAATAAAAAAGGGGTGTGGGAATTTGGCTTTAAATCAAGTTTTTACTTAAAAACATTCCTTGGTAATTTATTTTTTGTTGTTGGGGGGGCGGGGGGATTTCAGCTCAATATCTAGGTTTCTCAGGCTATCAAGCATCTTAATAGACTAATAATTCCTGTAAATCCCTGTTAATATCACTTTTCAGCAGTCATTTCATTATCACAGGCCGGATTACAAAGAAAATGTATCAACTATATGTAGATAAGAGGAACCACCATTAACAATAGGCGATGGTCACAGCTCTCATTCTTCTCCTCTCTGCATAGACCATAGAGCATGCCTAGTGCACTTTCCCAAGGAAGTCAATAAGTCATCTTCAGACCACGGTCTACATGGTTGTAAAATATATCTCTGAACGATGGTCAAAGCAGAAAAAAATTTACCACCAGAAAAATATATATATATATCTGGTTTTAAATAAAAAAAAATATATGGGTGATACCTTTCCTTTAAAAAACAGTGTAGGTTTCCCTTAACCTTGCATATAATAAATAATAAATGGCAGTGACAGCATTGCTACCAGCGCTATGTCAAACTCATTTTCTTCACACCGTCAGAGAACTATTGGAACGTAAAAGCATAAAACCGCTTATCTCATGTGTAAAGTGACATTATCTGACACAACAAAAGCCAAACTGGACGCCTTCTTAACTTCCCTTTCACAACGCCTATCTTTCCTTTACAGCTATGGAGCCATTCATATTTTATTTGCCCAATTTTCTCCTACAGATGCCTTTCAATATATATTTAGTTTTTTTATATATCTTATTGTAAGTGAACCCTTTGGAGTAACCTGGATTTCTGCAACAATCACTAATAAACACACACAGTTATACTGAATTTCTGTCTTTTGTTGCACACGTAGAGAAAATATCAATAACATGTAGCTCCCACTTTAGCAACAATCACCTCCACCAAACTTTTCTTGTAGCTACAAATAAGATTTGGACAATGTTAACTATTTTGCCTCATTCCTCCCTGCAAATGTGTTTCAGTTCAACAATATTGCAGGCCTGCATGCATGTCCCTCTTTAGGTTAAAGGGGTACTCCGATGGAAAACATTTTCTTTTAAATCAACTGGTGCAAGAAAGTTAAAGGGGTACTCCACTGCTCAGCGTTGGAACAAACTGTTCCGAAAGCTGGAGCCAGGATCTCGTGACGTCATAGCCCTGCCCCTCATAACATCACGCCCCGCCCCCTCAATGCAGGTCTATGGGAGGGGACGTGATAGCTGTCACGCTCCTCCCATAGACTTGCATTGAGGGGGCGGGGAGTGACATCATGAGGGGCGGGGCTATGACATAATGAGCTCCCGGCGCCAGCTCCTGCATTCGGGACAGTTTGTTCCAAACGCTGAGCAGAGGAGTACCCCTTTAAACAGAAATGTAAATTACTTCTATTTAAAAATCTTAATCCTTCCAGTACTCAGTTCTTGACATGGACAGAGGTGTCAGAAGAGAGCACTGTGGTCAGACAGAAAAGAAATTCAAAAAGAAAAGAACTTCCTCTGGAACATACAGCAGCTGATAAGTACTGGAAGGGTTAAGATTTTTAAATAGAAGTAATTTACAAATCTGTTTAACTTTCTGGCACTAGTTGATAAAAAAAAAAATGTTTTCCTGTGGAGTACCCCTTTAAGTTGTGAGCACTTAAACCCCTTGAGGACAAAGCCCATTTTGGCCTTACAATGGTACTCCCGTGGAAAACTTTTTTTTTTTTTTTAAATCAACTGGTGCCAGAAAGTTGAACAGATTTGTAAATTACTTCTATTAAAAAATCTTAATCCTTCCATTACTTTTTAGGGGCTGTATACTACAGAGGAAATGCTTTTATTTTTGGATTTCTCTTCTGTCGGGACCACAGTGCTCTCTGCTGACCTCTGCTGTCCATTTTAGGAACTGTCCAGAGCAGGAGAAAATCACCATAGCAAACATATGCTGCTCTGCACAGTTCCTAAAATGGACAGCAGAGGTCAGCAAAGAGCAATGTGGTTGTGACAGAAGAGAAATCCAAAAAGAAAAGCATTTCCTCTTTTTTTTATACAGAGCTCCATATTTTATTGTATATAACTAATTAGATAAATGATACAATTCTATCTGCCTTCAGCAGCCACTAAGAGTATCTAACTGCATACAGATCTATTATTCAAGCTATGTACTTATCCCTAGAGGAAGACTTTTATCATCCAACATGGCAGCTCTCTGGTTATTAAAGGGGTACTCCGCCCCTAGACATCTTATCCCCTATCCAAAGGATAGGGGATAAGATGTCAGATTGTGCCACGCCCCCTCCCATATACTTGCATTGGGGGGGCGGGGCATGACGTCACAAGGGGGCGGAGTCGCGACATCACGATCTTCCGTCCCCGTGGTCGGAAGGAATTAGCCTGAGAGCCTCCAGCGCTTCCGGAAGCTGTTACAGGTGGGTGCTGCTTGCTATATTGCGGGGGTCCCCAGCGGCGGTATCCCGGCGATCTGACATCTTATCCCCTATCCTTTGGATAGGGGATACAATGTCAAGGAGCGGAGTACCCCTTTAAGGTTGCACATCCAGTAGTTGTGTAGTTTGGAGACATGTCTTACAATTGCTTGCACAGGCAATTGAACAGTGATAATTTGTTCCCCATTTTATGTGGGTAGAGCCAAGCAAATCACTTCTGGATACAAATAAGAAATGTACTGAACATTCAGATACAAGACTATTACGACCATATAAACTGAACAGCCTTTATTCTGAATAAGTCAGAACATAAGGAATTTCATTGGCTGACTGAAAACATAAACCATCTTAGGAACTAGGAAAGGGAAGACAACTTTCACAGAGCTGCAGGTAATTTCACTTCTGAATTTTTCAGTTTGCAAAATACATGGTTCATATCTGGTCCAAAGTGCAATTGGGACACAATGGTAGAACTAGTAAACATCACAATGATCTCACAGATACTGTCAAACAGATGCATGAGTCATACAATGTAACTGTGAATCATATCGTCTTAGTGCCAGGACACGCACAGACACAGTACATACGAACTGGTTCCTCTGGTTTCGTTTTACATCGATAAAGGTTGGTTTTCTGTTAGGGTATGTTCACAAGTAATCATTTCATTCACGAAATTAGCTAATCTGACATCTTCTGCTTGGCGCAGAATTGCCACTGAATTTGATGCAGAATTTGTAGAGTAATTCAGGAGAAGGATCAGGAAATGCTGTGGTAAGAGTTCAGCCATTTAGGAGTTTCATCCACGAGTCATTTCCACTTCAAGCTCATTGCGGCATCAAAATTAAAGTCCCAATGACTTTAATAGGCTTTTCGCCAGAAGAATTAACATGTTCAATCACCTGGCAGAATACAATTCCATGTCAGAATTTCATCTGTGGAAATTTCTGGAGTGGTAAAAAGATTATTAAAATCAATAGAACTTTAATTCCTTCCTTTATATTTCCTCCATTCCTTTTACGTCCCTTACTTTATATTTCCTCCATTCCTTTTACGTCCCTTACTTTATATTTCCTCCATTCCTTTTACGTCCCTTCCTTTATATTTCCTCCATTCCTTTTACGTCCCTTCCTTTATATTTCCTCCATTCCTTTTACGTCCCTTCCTTTATATTTCCTCCATTCCTTTTACGTCCCTTACTTTATATTTCCTCCATTCCTTTTATGTCCCTTCCTTTATATTTCCTCCATTCCTTTTACGTCCCTTACTTTATATTTCCTCCATTCCTTTTACGTCCCTTCCTTTATATTTCCTCCATTCCTTTTACGTCCCTTCCTTTATATTTCTTCCATTCCTTTTACGTCCCTTACTTTATATTTCCTCCATTCCTTTTACGTCCCTTACTTTATATTTCCTCCATTCCTTTTACGTCCCTTACTTTATATTTCCTCCATTCCTTTTACGTCCCTTACTTTATATTTCCTCCATTCCTTTTACGTCCCTTACTTTATATTTCCTCCATTCCTTTTACGTCCCTTACTTTATATTTCCTCCATTCCTTTTACGTCCCTTACTTTATATTTCCTCCATTCCTTTTACGTCCCTTACTTTATATTTCCTCCATTCCTTGTATGTCCCTTACTTTATATTTCCTCCATTCCTTTTACGTCCCTTACTTTATATTTCCTCCATTCCTTTTACGTCCCTTACTTTATATTTCCTCCATTACTTTTACATCCCTTACTTTATATTTCCTCCATTCCTTTTATGTCCCTTACTTTATATTTCCTCCATTACTTTTACATCCCTTACTTTATATTTCCTCCATTCCTTTTACGTCCCTTACTTTATATTTCCTGCATTCCTATTACGTCCCTTACTTTATATTTCCTCCATTCCTTTTACGTCCCTTACTTTATATTTCCTCCATTCCTTTTACGTCCCTTACTTTATATTTCCTCCATTCCTTGTATGTCCCTTACTTTATATTTCCTCCATTCCTTTTACGTCCCTTACTTTATATTTCCTCCATTCCTTTTACATCCCTTACTTTATATTTCCTCCATTCCTTTTACGTCCCTTACTTTATATTTCCTGCATTCCTATTACGTCCCTTACTTTATATTTCCTCCATTCCTTTTACGTCCCTTACTTTATATTTCCTCCATTCCTTTTACGTCCCTTACTTTATATTTCCTCCATTCCTTGTATGTCCCTTACTTTATATTTCCTCCATTCCTTTTACGTCCCTTACTTTATATTTCCTCCATTCCTTTTACGTCCCTTACTTTATATTTCCTCCATTACTTTTACATCCCTTACTTTATATTTCCTCCATTCCTTTTACGTCCCTTACTTTATATTTCCTCCATTACTTTTACATCCCTTACTTTATATTTCCTCCATTCCTTTTACGTCCCTTACTTTATATTTCCTGCATTCCTATTACGTCCCTTACTTTATATTTCCTCCATTCCTTTTACGTCCCTTACTTTATATTTCCTCCATTCCTTTTACGTCCCTTACTTTATATTTCCTCCATTCCTTTTACGTCCCTTACTTTATATTTCTTCCATTCCTTGTATGTCCCTTACTTTATATTTCCTCCATTCCTTTTACGTCCCTTACTTTATATTTCCTCCATTCCTTTTACGTCCCTTACTTTATATTTCCTGCATTCCTTTTACGTCCCTTACTTTATATTTCCTCCATTCCTTTTACGTCCCTTACTTTATATTTCCTCCATTCCTTTTACGTCCCTTACTTTATATTTCCTCCATTCCTTTTACGTCCTTTACTTTATATTTCCTCCATTCCTTTTACGTCCCTTACTTTATATTTCCTCCATTCCTTTTAAATACACTTTTGGCTTTGGCTAAAGAACTGCAGTGACACTTTTCAAAACAATACTAAGTGGAAATTCAGCCTTTACCTTGCATTTTATATATAAATAATATTTTTTTTTATCTCACTAGAAGTATTTCTGCTATGCTATGGAAGAATTTGATCTCCTAAAGGAAAAAAAGGAGAATAACTTTAGACCCTAAGCTGATGTTCATACAGGCACAGTACAGAACAGCCCCATCAATAGTAATGAAGTGCATTGATCGGTTTGGTCCTTTTCTTATATCATTTTGGAGTACGGCTTTTTTGTGTTAAAACCAATATTGTTATACGCACATTTTGTGATGAACTCATTTAGGCTAGGTTTCTACACAGGTTTTTCTCTGCCCTTTTTTTTTTTTTGTGGGGGGGGGGAGGTAAACTGCCACTGCAGTTTTTGAACCAAAGCCAGAAATGTATTCAAAAGGAATAGGACATATAAAGGAAGGACTTATACTTCTCTAATTCTCCTTCCTACTGAATCCACTTCTGACTTTGTCTCAAAAAATGCAGTGACAGTTTTCTAATAAATATCAGCAAAAAAACCTGTGTGGAAGCCGAACCTAATAGGGGCAGATTCTATTTGTGTTTATATATACAATATATTAGCACTGGAATTCAGCGTGTGAATATCCATTTGTTTTTGATGGGCTCATATATTTGGATAGATAGCAGTTTGGTCTATTTCTGTTTATTCTCATTTTTATAATCTTTGTAACTGTACTTATACTTTAGTGCAACTAAATGTATGCATTGTAACCATCAATATGTATGACAAACACATTACTTTAGCTTGTGGACTGCAACCTTCATCCTCATTTTTAACAGTTTTAAAGGATTTTTCTTTAGTTAGTCTTCCATAAAGATTATATATTTTAGTACTTTTTTTTGTGTGATGACTTACAGTATCTCACACAATACACCCCTCACAATACAGTATTTCTCACATTCTCACACAATACAACTTTTCACATGTAGATTAGACAAAAGTCAAAAGTTGTTGATCGCATCGGGTCTCCTGAGACCCTCTGCGATCGTGAGTTATTAGCCGGGCAAGGGAGCACCATTGAGCTCCACTCCCTGGACGGCCGAGAGATCTGTATATTTTTCTGCATAGAAGTCTCTCTCTTTGCTGGCTGGGGAGCGGAGTGAAATGCCGCCCGCTTGCCCGGTAATAATTCACGATCGCAGCGGGTGTCAGCGGTGAGACCTGGTGCGATCAACTTTTGTCTATTTGCCAGGTCAAGAGTTGCTATTAATGACAGTAAGGCTTTAAAATTAGCAAAACATTATACTCTTGATGATGTGCCTCCTGCTACTACTACTACTACTGTAGTTCAACCTCTTTGACTTGTATGCTTATTCCCAAAAAATACTTGGTGGCAAGTGAGTTGTATGCAGGCTGCCTTGATACATACATAGAGCTGGTGGGATAAGGATAGATGGATGAGGTACAAACTGAAGCTGAAACAAATGTCATAAAATATTTAGATTTTTACTACATCAATTAGATCTGATGACCAAAACTCTACTAACCTAGCACAGTAAGAGCACAGTAACAGGGCAGGACAAGCTATCCCTGATCTGCTTGCCTTGGAGTTCATTGACCGGCAATTACTGTAATCGGTTAAAGGAGAGCAGCTCATGCAACAACCACAGACATGTGACCTGCTGAACACTGAATACAGAAAAGCCTAAAGGGCTTAGCTGACAGGAAAACCATGAACAAACACAAGCGTCACAAACACACTTCTCTAAATAATACATTTACCTCGGGATCCTAGAAGTAAATCTTGCCTGTTCTTCCTCTGATAAATCTACTCATCTGTTCTGCTTGACTGCTAGTCAGTTGGCAGCTGAGTATATTAAATGTGGCCAGACAAAACACAACGACAGCAATCCTAATAATATTATGTCAAATAAAGAGATTTTGATCAGGAATGCAGGGAGTTTACAAAAAATAAAGCAAGAATATTAAAAAAGCACTGAAATAAAATAAAAGGTGCAATGCAATAAAACAATACAACAGCACAATGCGAGCACAATGCGAGCGTTCACACCATAATACAGCTGCTGACATACATGTCCATGCAGAGCCACTTCAATGGCCCAGACGTAGTCAGCTACGTTTGACCAATTGCTGCATGTACACATGTTTTTACTCGGACTCAAAAGCATGGTTTGCTGAGCCATATCAAGCTCTTAGACATATATAAATATTTATGGATTATTTAGAATTTCTTTACTGCTACAGTATATTTACTATACAGTATACTCCCAGACTTGTGACATTTGTGGTATCGGTGTGTGTGGAGATGTCCGAATTATAAAAATATATCGTTAATTAAACCACACGGTCAATGGTGTACGCACACAAAAAAATCCAAAGTCCAAAATAGTGTATTTTTGGTCACTTTTTATATCATGGAAAAATGAATAAAAATCGATCAAAATGTTTGATCAATGCAAAAATGGTAACGCTAAAAACTTCAGATCATGGCGCAGAAAATCTGCCCTCATACCGCCCCATACACGGAAAAATAAAAAAGTTATAGGGGTCAGAAGATGACCATTTTAAATGTATTCATTTTCGTACATGTAGTTATGATTTTTTCCAGAAGTCCGACAAAATCAAACCTATATAAGTAGGGTATCATGTATGGACCTACAGAATAAAGAGAAGGTGTCATTTTTACAGAAAAATGCACAGCATAGAAATGGAAGCCCCCAAAATTTACAAAATGGCGTTATTTTTAAAAATTTTGTTGCACAATAATTTTTTTTTCGTTTTGTCATAGATTTTTGGGTAAATGACTGATGTCATTACAAAGTAGAATTGGTGGCGCAAAAAATAAGCCATCATATGGATTTTTAGGTGCAAAATTGAAAGAATTATGATTTTTTAAAGGAAAAAACGAAAGTGCAAAAACGGAAAAACCCAGAGTCCTTCTGCACTGAATTCTGCATGAAAATTCTGCATGAATTTATAGCCAATACACCTTAATGGGATTCCATTATCTCATTCACACAGCAGAATTTCATTGAAGTGAATTAGCTATAAATTCATGCAGAATTTTCATGCAGAATTTAGTGCAGAAATTCTGCTGTGTGAACCCGGTCTAAGGGTTCTGTGCTGTCCCAACCCCATAGTACATGCCAGTTTAGCCAATCAGCGGTGTTCCACCTTAGTCACTGATTGGCTGAGTGGGCAGGTCCTGTGGTGTCAGGACAGCAAAGAACCCAGAAGAAGCCAAGACCAGCAAAGGCCTGGGGGCATTATTGCAGCAGACTTAATGAAGAAAGCCTTTTAAACTCATTGGGGGAGATTTATCAAAACCCGTGCAGAGGAAAACTTGCCCAGCTGCCCATTGCAACCAATCAGATTGCTTCTTTCATTTTTTACAGGCCTTCATAAAAATGAAAGAAGCGATCTGATTGGTTGCTTTGAGCAACTAGGCAAGTTTTCCGCTGCACGGGTTTTGATAAATCACCCCCTTTGTCTACCATGACATTAATAAATAATTCCTTTATCCTATACTGCCATGGGTGTGGTTTTTGAATAGCACATAACCTACGAAATAACACCATAGCGATGCCGTTGAGCTCCACTATTGATAAAGACGTGGCTGTACACAAACTGACCATTCAGAGTGAGGGAAAAGTTTAATGGAAATTTGTAACACTAAGAAATGGTCAAGCTTGCTTTTGAATACTGTGTAACCCCCTTTATCTCTTGCACAGGTCAATGAAATGTTCTTCCCTACAATGGATAGAATTACAATACAACCATGCTTCAGCATATATAGGTCAGGAGAACCTCAAAAGTCTTTGCAGCTCAGGACACTAGATAAACTCTAGGTACCCTATTAATCATTAAAGGGGTTATCCACCATAAGGTGATTTTAGTATGTACCTGGCAGACAGTAATGGACATGCTTAGACATGCTTAGAGTTTTCTTCTTTGTCTACAAATCGCATAATTCCATTTTCCTCCCTCCCACACATCAGCCACCCCACCCATTGAAACATAAATGAGCTGCATCCATTCAAAAGACCTGTGGTTTTCAATCAGGGTGCCTACAGCAGTTGCATTAGTTGCAGATTGATCTCTCTCCCACCAAGCGATCGCTCTACCCATTGAAGCAGACAGGCTCCCTGTCATCAGCTGACTAGTGAGGTCAGGTCTCGGCCGCATTGCAACCTGGGAGAAATCTGAGACAACAGTCATTTTGTATGCTGTTAAAAATAAATATTGGGGTGAAAATCACATAAGAATTGGGAGAAAACCGTCACACACAGGTACAGACACTATATTATGAACTACACTAACTTTACAGCCCCTGTAGCATACTCAAAAAAAAATCCTGGAATACCCCTTTAAAGAAAGAGTTCTACATGGAGCACATAGACAAGATATGGTCCCCTGAAGATTGCTGCCTGCCAGATATTCAGATTGTTGATAAACTAAAGTAGCCCTTGTCCCAATTACATAATACGAGAGAGTATTCATGTATTTACAGACATACAAATAAATACTTTATTCCTTTAGGAGTAAATAAGGAGAGGTTGTAAAATAAATAACAGATTAGAGCTTCTGCCGGGCAAAGATTTAATTGCGGATCAAAGGAGCAGAGCGGGTTTAGTAAGCACCAAGCTAAAATCCTTCTGTGCACTGTACAGTCATATACAGACCAAAAAATCTCCTAACCATAGAATCCACTGTTATACTGTAATTCAAGCTATGTCATAAATTCTCAGCACTTATCTCATTCGGGTTTATGTATATCATGTAAATTGTAAAGGCTAATCCTAATGTGTTCTTATGAAATATACAAAGCAGATGTATGTAAGGCTTAACGCACATGCCAGAGGTTGTTTGTTGTGCATGACGTGTCTTTTGTCTTTGTGCAGGATACCTCATCTCACAGCACGTGAATACCATTTTGCAATTTAGATAAAGACGTGATCTGTATAAACAGTTGAGTAACTTACATAAATGCATCTCATTATCCATACTGACCATAAGTAACAGCCTGTCAAATATTTAAGAGCTATATTCACTGTTTTAAAGGCTCCAGAGTTTACTTTCTTAATATTCTCTGCTTGCTTTAATGGGTAGTCATTTGCAAAAACATAAAATTATATCTTTATTTGTCAATATGCAGCTATTACCAGTGTTTCCCTGTGGAGCCAAAATTCAGGAAGTGTGGGCAGGACAAGTCGGGCTCTGTGCACTGAGGCTCTGTGACATGCCCCCGGCTCACAAAGCAGGCTGATTGACAAGCCAGGAGCCTGCACAGGACCCTGCTTGTCCTGCCCACACTAACTGTATTTTGTCCAGGCCAAGACACCCAGGCAATTGCTGCAGGGACAAGACAGTATGTTTCCACTCAAAAAAAATACACATTTTTCAATATACACATTTGTATATTAAAAATATACAAATAATGTCATATTATCTACATTATATAAAAAGTTTTTGCAAATGACAGCTACACTTTATTGTCTGTGCAGATTTGCATTGCGGGAGGGTTAATTGTAACACAGGGCACTGTAAAGTAAATGTAGGAACAATAGGAGCTCAACAGAAGCTCATGCATGCCATCAGGATTGATGACAGTATCCAAAAGCAATATGCAGATCTGAAAATGCGACGCTAGAATATAACACAGGCTGTAAAGCAGTGTATCTGCAAAGATCCACACCCGCATCAGAGCCCAATTTGGGAGATCTGTCTCAGACTCCGCTTGGGACACAAAAACTCACTGAATTTAATGGGGTCCATCTGGCTTCCACACCAGTACATCTATGAGATAAACAGCCTTAACAGAATCAAACAGGTAAAGTTCAAATTCACTTATTTAAAGCATTTTTTGTATTACTCATTGCACTTTAGGAAAATATAAAATAAAAAAGAAGATGCAAGAAAAAAAAACAATGTTCCTATGAGGGTACATTACCACACGGCGTATTTTGCTGCGTATTTGCTGCGTATTTGGTGCTGCGTATTTTCCTACCCATTGACTTCAACAGAGAAAATAAAATACGCAGCAGCAAATACGCAGCAAATACGCCGTGTGGGAATGTACCCTGAAAGTGAATTTGAACCTGCTTTACCTGCTTGCTTCTCTTAAAGCTGTTTATCTCGTAGATTTACAAGTGTGGTTAATACAGAGCGTGGTGGAGCTCTGCCTCAAGATGTTTGGCTTCCGTCAGGTATCCATTTATTAGCAGGATTTGAACCCACAAAAAATTACTGTATGCAGTATTACTGCTTGACGGACTCTGTGAATGAAGCTCTGATGCAGATGTGAACATAGCCTTACTCAACTTAAGTCCTCTTCAGGTTTATTTTTTTTTTTGTGTAGACCTATAAAATCACATATTAGGCTAGAAATGCTACAGTAGCTCTAATTTGTTTTTAATTTAATGATATGAAATTTGATGTACTTTGTAATTGCATGCATGAACTTGCCTGTTTTAGTATATGGTTTACAGAAAAAAATAAAAAAATAATTGGATTATTGTTTGTGTAAATCATGCTGTGTTGTGTGAAGGTGTGTAATGCTCAGAATACGCTCAAAATTATTCTAAATGTAAAACCCCTCAGGTTCTTACCTGGTAAACATTGGAATATAAGTGTCACGGATCGGCAGGCTGGAGGTGGATCCTCTGTGTCAGAGAGGGTTTGGCGAGGACCGTGTCGGTGGACCGGTTCTAAGTAGCTACTGGTTTTCACCAGAGCCCGCCGCAAAGCGGGATGGTCTTGCAGCGGCGGTAGCAACCAGGTCGTATCCACCGGCAACGGCTCAACCTCTCTGACTGCTGAGATAGGCATGGTACAAGGGATAAGGCAAGAGCAAGGTCGGACGTAGCAGAAGGTCAGGGCAGGCAGCAAGGGTCGTAGTCAGGGGCAACGGCAGGAGGTCTGGAACACGGGCTAGGAACAAACAAGGGAACGCTTTCACTAGGCACAAGGGCAACAAGATCCGGCAAGGGAGTGCAGGGGAAGTGAGGTATAAGTAGGGAGTGCACAGGTGGAAACTAATCAAGCTAATTTGGGAAGATTGGGCCAGACACCATCATTGGTGCACTGGCCCTTTAAATCTAGAGAGCTGGCGCGCGCGCGCCCTAGAGAGCGGAGCCGCGCGCGCCAGAGCATGACAGCCGGGGACCGGGACAGGTAAGTGACCTGGGATGCGATTCGCGAGTGGGCGCGTCCCGCTGTGCGAATCGCATCCCCAACGGCCATGACAGTGCAGCGCTCCCGGTCAGCGGGACTGACCGGAGCGCTGCAGGGAGAGAGACGCCGAGAGCGCTCCGGGGAGGAGCGGGGACCCGGAGCGCTCGGCGTAACAGTACCCCCCCCCCCTTGGGTCTCCCCCTCTTCTTGGAGCCCGAGAACCTGAGGATAAGACTTTTGTCCAGGACGTAGTCCTCAGGTTCCCAAGATCTCTCCTCTGAGTGCTCAAGTACAAAGGGTCCAAGATAACGTGGTCCGAGATTAAAACTGGGGACACGGAAGCGGATATACTTGGTGGAGAGCCACACAAAAACAGGAGGAGTTCTTCTCCTTTCCTCGGCAAGCTTCTTCACCCGGGATGAGGCCAGCATGAGGAATCTCAGAGTCTTTCTCCAGATGGTGGCGAAGCCCCGGGAAACCACATCAACAGCGGGCACACAAGAAGGCGTGGGGGTGGGGAGGGAGGGAAGAGGGTCAAGCCCGGCACGGGGCAGAGTGTCAACAGGACGGGAGCCGTGAGGAGGAGGCACAGCATAGTCCAGGCAGGCCTTGGGGAGGCCAGGTAAAGAGGGAGACACAGAGGCTTGACTGACGGGACTGGGAGCAGACGTGAGGCACTTCCTGTGGCAAGAAGCACCCCAGCTCCCGATCTCCCCGGTGGTCCAGACAAGGGCAGAAGATGGGGGTTGGAGCCATGGCAGACCGAGGAGGACTTCAGAGGAGCATGTGGACCAAACAAAAAGTTCCATGCTGAAGAGCAGGGGTTCTGCGCGGTAACGCACAGTGCAGTATAGAAGCAAATCTTCTTTCATCCTGCGGCGAGTCCTCTCTTCAGGGGTCAGGCGGGACCGATCCACTTACATAGCCTCCTCGGCGGGAGGCACAGGGGTGGATTGCAATGGATACTGTAAGAGAGGTGCTCCGGGCGGTGTGGCACATGGCAGGGCCTTCCCAGGCAGGAGACCACGGTAGAGTCTAGAGTCCTCATCAAATTTGTCCGGCAGGGACAAGCAGAGGTTAGGAGCGGCCGGTTGCTGCGGAGGAGTTGCAGGAGCCGGCGGAGGAGATGGTTGTTGCAGCTGTAGCTGTGACTGAAATTGTGACTGAAGCTGCTGTAGCTGCGACTGGAGTTGCTGTGTCATGGTGGTCAAGTAAGCCAGCTGGTGATTTCGTTGGGTGATCTTTAGGGCTTGCTGGGCGATCACCGTGGAAATGTCGGCAAGACTTGACAGCGGCACCTCAGCGGAATCCATGGCCGGATCTACTGTCACGGATCGGCAGGCTGGAGGTGGATCCTCTGTGTCAGAGAGGGTTTGGCGAGGACGTGTCGGTGGACCGGTTCTAAGTAGCTACTGGTTTTCACCAGAGCCCGCCGCAAAGCGGGATGGTCTTGCAGCGGCGGTAGCAACCAGGTCGTATCCACCGGCAACGGCTCAACCTCTCTGACTGCTGAGATAGGCATGGTACAAGGGATAAGGCAAGAGCAAGGTCGGACGTAGCAGAAGGTCAGGGCAGGCAGCAAGGGTCGTAGTCAGGGGCAACGGCAGGAGGTCTGGAACACGGGCTAGGAACAAACAAGGGAACGCTTTCACTAGGCACAAGGGCAACAAGATCCGGCAAGGGAGTGCAGGGGAAGTGAGGTATAAGTAGGGAGTGCACAGGTGGAAACTAATCAAGCTAATTTGGGAAGATTGGGCCAGACACCATCATTGGTGCACTGGCCCTTTAAATCTAGAGAGCTGGCGCGCGCGCGCCCTAGAGAGCGGAGCCGCGCGCGCCAGAGCATGACAGCCGGGGACCGGGACAGGTAAGTGACCTGGGATGCGATTCGCGAGTGGGCGCGTCCCGCTGTGCGAATCGCATCCCCAACGGCCATGACAGTGCAGCGCTCCCGGTCAGCGGGACTGACCGGAGCGCTGCAGGGAGAGAGACGCCGAGAGCGCTCCGGGGAGGAGCGGGGACCCGGAGCGCTCGGCGTAACAATAAGTTATAGAGAACACATGGTACTCTTCTTTTACATGATTAACTATTATTAAACTATTATAATGCTGTATTAGTATCTCCATCTATTTTGTGCCATTACAAGAGTGAGCTCTCAGAATTTACTTGCTGTAGTACAATGACACAATAGAGACTCACTGGACAACATGATTTAATTGTCTGGGTCTCATACAAAGAGGTAAGGGTGTGCCTGGATCCCACACTGGTTCCTGTAGATCATAGAACAAAGGAAGGAAAATATCAGGTACCACAAAATAATATCTGTAAGACTTTGTTTAAACTTCCATTGTGAACCTCTGTCAGGGGTTTTATCAAGCTTTTTAGTATTTCTGATCATTAGCAGTGACCATGAAGGTCCGTGTGTGACTGGATCAATCAGACAATGGATTCATCACAGAGGTATGGCCCTTAAAGGTGACAGTTTCTCTTTAAAGTATACCTGCATTTTGAAAAGTATTTTTAAAAACCTGTATTTTTTTAGATAACAAGGAAACTCCAGTACTCTCACTACTGTCACTGAGCCCCTTCGAGTACTTTCAATGGTCTACAGCTATTTCTGATTCTCTTCATCACAGGATGTGGGACCAGAACTGGGCTGTTTGCAAATAGTGCACACACAGTTACTTCTTGACATATTTGTCTGGAAAATTACAGCACAACACCAAGTCAGTACAACTGTTCCATGACATAGGGCTGGGTGAAAGTGCACTGGACTGAACAGACCAGCACTACGCTGGGGGATAATTACTGTACACTTGTATAGGTGGGATGTGGGAGGGAGAAGTAGTTACTTGTGCTCTGGCTTTGCAAAGATGCTACGCTAGCAATGAAGGGGTAACATCAAGCACTGGAAGGGGGATTAGATACAGAAAGCAAGATACAGAAAGCAACACTGTGTACATTTAGCGCAGCACAGCACTTAATTGTTGCTGAGGCTTAAACAAGAGGAAAGCATTCATTTACCTTTTAGGGGCAGTGGGAATCCACTGTAGGAGGCAGACAGACACCCTTTCCCGATTTCAGGTACACAGCCCAGACTCTCCCTCTCTCCTTCACATAGCACTAGTTAAGGCCCCCACTTTCTGCCTGTGTTACTAGAGACAAATTTCCCCTAACAATGGGTAGTCAACAGCAGATTGCAGAGAAGTGAGACACCTAGCTGCATATACTTAAAAGCTTTTCTTCTAGGGTAAGGAGTCATTTTTGGTAAATTAAGTGATTTACAGACATATTAGAAATCACATAGGTTATCAAATATATTTAATATATAAATGACCATTTAAGCAGTGAAGATTAAATTTTGACTTGACTGCAAGATCAGAAACTATCATCATGCTCTATTTAAAAAAAAAAAAAAAAAATAACTCAGTATAGTTGTCTATAGCTTATCAGCACCAACATAAAGCAGGGCTGCTGCTCCCATAAATACATGATCTGTGTATAGCAGGCAGATAAAGAGTATTTGCTCACTGAGGTGTATTTTCACCTACATCTCTAATGTAAATATCAGACAAACAGAGCACATCTGTTCCAGGAAGAAGTTAATGATTTAAAGCGATGAATTAACAAAAGCAGTTTTTATCGTCACCATTCTTGGGACACATTGATTTAATTGCATAACTACTAATTAATGGATAAATAATTAACTGATTTTTTCATTTACTCATACTAAAAAATATTTTTTTTACATGAAAAACAAACAGATCAAAATGTGACAAGGAGTAAAACTGTTCTTCTAGTGATCCATTGGATGATAAAGTAAAAAAAAAAACTGTAAAAACAAAAAGTATGCAGAGTCATTTAGTTAAAGCTAAAAAAAATAGTTGCCAACAGAGGGGAAACTGATGAAAATGACCATATTTCAGGATGTCTATGACAGCCACAAAATTGCAAAAACGTAAATATGAGGCAACAATATCAAGGTGGAGTAACAAAGAAAGCACAAGGAAATTCTTTTGAAAATGAACTCACTGAACACTGCAAACTACAGTGACTTTTGCAATATATCTAAGTAAAAGTTTGGCTTTTTTCACACATCAGCATTCTAGCCAGTATTATAAATCAGAATTGGTGGACAAAAATTAAGATTTGACCCAAAAACACAGAAGAGGTGCAAATCTCTCCATTATACTTTCCCTCATACTAGCGGTAAAAATTCCTTCCTGACTCCAAATATGGCATCAGAATAAATCCCTGGATCAAACTTCTGTCCCTATAGATCTAGTATCCATAACCTGTAATGTAATTACTCTCCAGAAATGCATCCAGCCCCTTTTTGAACTCTTCTTTTGAGTTCATCAAGACCACCTGCTCCAGAAGAGAGTTCCACAGTCCATAGTAAAGACGCCCCGTCTGTACTGGTGTAGAAACCTTCTTTCTTCTAAACATAGAGGATGCCCCCTTGTTATAGATACAGTCCTGGGTATAAATAGGTCACTACTAGCGGACACACAGAGCTACAGGGTGTAGGAAGCTCAGTCTGCCGTCCCTCTGTGACTGCCGGAAGCGCATCCGCATTGTCAAATACGCTGTAGATCCGCTGTGTGTGACCCTACCCTAAAGGGAAACTGGTCCAACTACTGAATAATGTCTTTACATAATGCTGATCACAAACACATAGATATATCAGCAGTGTAAAGATACAGAATACATTAGGATGCATTAGACAGCAATTACTATCGACTAACACCAAAACATATATCTCCAAAAAGTATTTCACTGCTGATGAGCAATGCTCCAAGGAGTGCTTATAGGACAGTTTCTTTCTATTCTGTACTGTACAAGGTACACTTTGATAATCCTTAAATCTTTACTGTCATTTAAATTTGACAATTTGCACACATATGCCAAAAGTTAAGGTTGGTTGGGGACTCTGCAGAGACCCATTAAATCATTAATTTTAGCTGGGTAAAGTGCACCGTAGCTCTCAAGTAGAGAAACAGAATATGGTCGCACATCCACAACTTGTACTATGATCTAATTGCTTCTCAGCATAATTTCAAAAACTAACAGGTTGTTATTGTACCTTTTAATAAAAATGTGCAAGCCCACTCACCCCATCAAGGCCACCTGATGAGAGTCGATCTGAGTAGCCTGCTTCACTCCCCAGCTTGGCGCTCAATGCAGGAGTCCATCACCTGTAATCAGTCGGACTGTGTGCCAAGCCAGGGAATGATGCACTTCACCTGGCTATGCATTTCACCTGCCTAACTAATGATTCCACCTCCATGTATATCTATGGGAAAGCCAGAGACTATCTCTGGCACTCGTAGCCATCACGCCCCCCTTCCATAGACATGAATGGAGGGGGCATGGCGTGACATCACAGACATGGAAGCCCCAAGCTTCCGTGTTCAGAACGCCTTGGTGCCGGCCCAGAGATCGCGCCCGGAACCCCCATGATCAGACATCTTATCCCCTATCCTTTGGAAGAAGTATAGGTGTGGAGTACCTCTTTAAAGACTTTCAAAGTAGCACTGTCATAAAGATCAGTGTTCCTTTTAGAATGTACGTTCTGGAAAGAAAAGAGATAGTTGTCTGATTCGGGGAAGTCTGAAAGCCTGCTTTCCCTATGGCATGGGTACTCACCTGTCTGCAGAGTAGCACCCACCTTTGGAGACGCTCAGAAGTAAAAAAAAAAAACACTCAGCCAATCACCTGCTGAGATGACAGTCTTGTCATAGCCTGTGATTGGCTGGGCGAACCATCACTCCTGCACATCTCCGAGGGTGGGGGCTGCTCTGCTCCAAGGATTAACAAAAAGTGCTAAAGAAATTGAAAATCTGTGTTTTTTTTTGGGATTCAGGTTTGATATCTCAACTTGTTTACCAGGAATCAAACTATAATCTCACTCTCAGTTCTATAGCACCCCAGTGCTAAACCAGCTCTCACCTGGGAATAGGAAATCCGCCCGCCCAGATGGTCTGGAGCAAGACCACAGCAGCAATGCAAAACAAAGGAAGGTTTCCAGCTGGCCAAATTTCTTTAAAAAATGGGCTTTATTTAAAATCTTTAAAAACTTGTTCCATACAAAGAGAGACATGTTAAAAACTCTCTAATCTCAGGAGTACTATTTGGGTGCCTCATCTGGAACACGATGGTCTTAACATCTCCATGGAGAGGTGTTATGAGCTGTTCCATCCTTTGTAAAATGAAATACTATCTCCTTAAGATTTTATAAGAAATACCTAGAAATATTATAGTTAGAATTACATGTAGAAATCAAGGGGCAGATAATGGAATCCCTAAGTACAAGATCTCAAAGAAAAATACTAGGACCGTAACCATTTCCCCTCTCAGGGTGATCCCTACACACTCACCAACACTGTGATTGATAATTATCAACCTATGTAGATACATGCAGTGGCCCCTCAAGTTACAATATTAATTGGTTCCAGGACGACCATTGTATGTTGAAACCATTGGACCTGCACTGTAGGGTACAGCCAGTCAGTAATGCAGGGGTTTTACCAGTGAAATGCCCATTCTGATTGGTGAGTTCTTCCAGCCATTGACACGTTTCGCAGATCTGCTGTCTGTAGCGTTGTATGTTCAGTATGGTTTCAAGTTACAAAGGTCCATAAATATCGTAACCTGAGGCCATTGTAAAGTTTAGGGACCACTATATATAAATTTCCAGGAAAAATACCAGGAGCACCTGCATAATACATAGTTCAAACAAAAGATGTATTCACCAAAAAAATAATTCTAGTGCAAGTATTAAAAGCCTATCCACTAAAAAATATGTATTCATAAATGTTTGAAAATGTATTGTCATCACCAGGTATAGTACTGACTAGGGGAAATTTCACATGACAAGAGCTCTAGCATACATATTACTCTGCTGATGAGAAATAGACACACGTCACTGGTTTCTTCTGCTGATGATCATTGATGCTCGAA